>NC_053498.1:97815280-98150280 GCF_905171775.1 Rana temporaria | reverse complement strand
AGGTCCCCCATTAAAATCTATATCAGACCTTAATCTAGTATAAGGGTCTGGCATGAATATTAAGGAGGATCCCACCAAAGGCACAAATATTATTGGGGAGCCTCACACAAAAAAAACCCCATAAGGTCCCTCAAAAAAATCCACACTAGACCAGGCCCTTGTCCGAAACATGCAGCTTTGCTTGCCAGGAAAGGGGGAAAGAGCATACGAGCAGCCCCTTCCTCACTGAACCATACCAAGCCACATGCCCTCAACATACAGGGGTACTTGGCCAGGGGGACTTACCAAAACTCGGAAGCCCCCTTTAACAATAAGCCGGCAACCAGATACCACCCCCCATATAAATGAATAAAAACAAAGACAATTTTTAAAACCTTTAATAAAAACAAACAAAAAAATCACAGTGGAGACACTATTTCCTCCAGCTCCATTATTACTAGAGACTGGGACCTGTCTTTGTCAGCTTAGTCATCATGCTTGGTGTGCTCAGGGAGTGGTTTTTCAGTACAGAAACCTGTACAGATATACAGATATACTGCGGCAGAATGACTCTCCTGGGCAAAATCCCGTGCCCAGGAAAGCCACTAGAGGGCACACAAGCGCTGCCGGAAATCCCACGCGCACGCTCGCTGTACAGAGGGGAACTTGATGCATGTGGACGGTGGGCGCGATCTCTACAAAGTATAAAAAGTGATCTGTCATCTCTCCTAGTTAGTTCCCCCTCATACAGTTAGAACACAGTGAGAAAACACACACTTAACCCCTTGATCGCCCCCTAGTGTTAACCCCTTCCATGCCAGTGACATTTATACAGTAAACAGTGCATATGTATAGCACTGATCGCTCTATAAATATTCAATGGTCCCAAAAATGTGTCAAAAGCGTCTGATCTGTCAGCTGCAATGTCACAATACTGCTAAAAATCGCTGATCACCGCCATTACTAGTAGAAAAAATAAAAATGCCATAAATCTTTTCCCCATAGTTTGTAGACGCTATAACTTTTGCGCAAACCAATCAATATACGCTTATTGTGATTTTTTACCAAAAATATGTAGAAGAATAAATATTGGCCTAAACTGATGAAGACATTTGTTTTTTAAAAACATTTTTGGGGATATTTATTATAGCAAAAAGTAAAAAAATATTGTTTTTTTTCTCAAAATTGTCGCTATTTTTTTTGTTTATAGTGCAAAAAATAAAAACCGCAGAGGTGATCAAATACCACCAAAAGAAAGCTCTGTGTGTGGGAAAAATAGGTACAGCATTGCATGACTGTGCAATTGTCAGTTAAAGCGATGCAGTGCCAAATTGTAAAAAGTGCTCTGGTCAGGAAGGGGATAAAATCTTCTGGGGCTAAAGTGGTTTTAAGTGGTTGAAAATGGTAAAAGATTACATGGCTAAATTAATATATTTAATGACTTATAGAAATGAATATAAGATGAGTATGACCTAATTCAAAAAATATTCTACTTCACCAGGTTAGATGAGATCACTGGAGGTTTTGATCAATTGCCCTTGTCCTTGGCCAAACGTTTGGGAAATGTGATCAGATTGAAATCCACTGTAGTTAAAGTCATGAGGAATGGAAAATCAGTGATTGTCTCATACCGTAAAGATAGAATCACCCCTCCCATCAACATAATCGCGGACTATGTCATCGTAACATCCACCGCAAAGGCAACCAAACGTATTAAGTTCAGTCCTCCTCTGTCCAATGAGAAGGATTTTGCATTGGGTAACATCCACTATGCAAGTGCCACAAAAATCTTACTGGGCTGCACTGAGAGTTTCTGGGAAAAGGATGGTATTGTTGGTGGGAGAAGTATCACTGATCGCCCATCGCGTTCTGTCTATTACCCAAGTCACAACTTCACCGGAGGAAGAGGAGTCCTCCTTGCATCATACACTTGGGCAGATGAGTCATTGTTCTTCCTATCCCTTAGTGATGAAGAGTGCATTGACATTGTTTTTGAAGACTTGGCTGCCATCCACTTGAGATCAGAGAAGGAGCTCCGACGCCTTTGTCCTAAAGCTGTGGTGAAGAGGTGGAGCCTGGATCCATATTCCATGGGTGCATTCGCCCATTTCATCCCGTATCAGAATAGTTACTTGTTTGAGTACCTGGCTCAACCTGAAGGCAGAATATATTTTGCAGGAGAACACACTTCAGCTCCCCATGGTTGGATTGACACAGCTATTAAAAGTGGCCTGAAGGCTGCAAGAGCTGTTCACAGAGATGCCAACACATTTCTCCACAGATAATTGAATTGCATATGTGTATGAATATCAATATTTCTTGGTTCTGGAAATATACATTCTATGTAAAGCAGTGTACTTTAAAAATTAAAAACATTTTATCTTCAACTAGTCATGATTGGACTTGCGTTCGAATCATAACCTTTAGAAGTCTATTTATAAAATAATTTGCTGAATAAATATGAAAAGCATTTGCCCAGCCGTCACAAATTTTCACCATATTTTTCATAGTACGTTTATTTTTAATTATCATCAGCTAGTGGTCATAATGCATCATTTTCTTGACATACCTCAATCAGTAAAATAATAAAGGCCACTAGAAGGAGCTGACAATAATAAAAAATAAATGTATTAGGAAAAATATGGTGAGAATTTTATGACTGCTTTGTAAATTTGTTCAACATTATTTTTTAGAAATAGACCCCTTGGTCTTAAATTGTTATACCTGTGCAGGTGTACCCATCATTCATTTATATATGCCCCTTTATTAAATGTCACTTTTGTATTTGTGTCTAGCAGCTTGATTCAGAAGGACAGAGGTTACCCGAATTCTGACCACGGCTGCTTTCTCAAGTGTCACCTCACAAACTACATGCTCTGACCCCTAAGACAAGCCGAAGAGTTGGGTAAATGCAAAAGTAAATAAGGCTAAGACCCCTTTCACACTTGTGCAACTTAAATCAATACCACTAATAACATCCCCCATGGTCAGTAATTACCACATCTATTGAGCAAGTAAAGACTTATGTAGCAGTATTGACACCCCTCTGGCATAAGAGGAGAATGTGGCATGTATGGCTCATTGGATTCAAGGACGTTACAGAGCTAGAGTTTTGCTGCCCAACAGGTGACATGACTATACTGTAATTCTAAATATAACCACTACAGTAGGTGTTTGTGATATTGTGTTTTTAGCATGACAGCATCGCGCTGATTCTCGGCGACATGGTGCCGAGATCTCGCACTCACTGGAATAGTGACAGCACATTCCAACGTGCGCGTCATAGAAGCGACGGGAGATCCGACTTGGATTCCCGCCAATTCTACACGTGTGCAGCGTATATCAGAGCCCAGTATCAGAAATTAAGCCTAGAGCCACTTACAGTACTAAAACAGAGACAAATAACAAAAAAACACATATAACATTTAAATAGTCCTTATTTCCTGAGCCAACGACTCCTATAAACATAAAGGGAACTATGATAGTGCAAAAAATTTACTTCCATGAGAGTGACTAAAAAACAACAAAAAAACATGAAAATGCAAAAACTATGCAAGTAAGTAAAAAAATCCCAACAGAATATCTGTCTGTCCCTGTCTCGCCAGTATAGCAAACTCAAATAACAAAAACCAAGCTGGAGGACTTAAATCCCAGAAAAAAACAAAAACTTGGATTAACTTCACTCCATGAACTCCACAGAGGGGAAAGTTGAAGTCTTAAAATTCCAGTCCTTGAACAAAATTTCCTCTGGAAAACTCCAGATCCCACATACCGAGTCTGTATATGATATGAAAGTTTGCTATGCAATAAAAGTGATAAGGCGTCGGTGCACTTTTGTGGGAGTGCACTGAGGCCTCTGAAGCTCAGGGGAAATATCGGGGAAAAAGTTTCATACCAAAGCTGAGGTTGATTCCTGGCTTTAGCCAGGATAAGGTCCCAGTAATAATGAAATGGACTAGAAATCGCCTGAGCGACGACCACTGCGGGTGTGGGCCTGTCGGGTCCCTATGGGCACACTCCACAATGTAGGCAGAAGATACCTGCATCAGCTTAAGGATATCTTTGAAGAAGGCTTCTGCAAAGCTAATGGGGTTTCACCCTTCCGAGCCCTCTGGGAAACCCACTAACCACACATTACGGTGCAGCCTGTTTTCTGCGTCTTCAGAACGAGCCATCAAAAGCTTTACTGTGTGCTGCAACTCTTCTAAATTATGGTTGGTGGTGACAGCAGTGTCCCCTATATCAGAAATACAGCACTCAGCAGTAGTTAACCAGCCCCTAAACGTATCTAGAACCTGTTTGAAAAGGCCGCATTCTATTGCCAGTGTGTCTACATGGCCCATTAGCGTTGTCTTGCTGGCCTCTATGGCAGCTAGGATGGCCGTGGTGGAGGCATCGTCAGTCAGGTGCTCCGTACCTGCAGGCTGTGAGGTGTCCCTGCCTTCCTGATCCATGGCTAGTAGCAGCCGCAGGTAGGTCTTCACTGCCACTGTCTGCCCGACTCGCGGAGTCTGAGGCAAGATGGCCACCACACGTATCATCCCCGGGGGCTTGGAAAGCGGTTGTTAGCTGGCATAGAAGGATTGGGGTGGAGTCCCCAACCTGGTGGCGGCAGTTTGCTGAACAGAATGGCACTGGAAACAGGAGGTGTTTAGGTAGGATTCTGCAGCATGGGAGTCAGAGCGCTCTCTAAGACGTCTGCTCTCCTTCACATCTGGTCACGCCCCCATGTCAGGGTACTTTTTACTAGAGATGCACCGATATATCGGTGGCCGATACATATCGGCCGAAAACAGCTATTTTGGGGACATGCCGAAACAGCTTTAAAATTGCCTATATGACTAGTGGCTGCAGAGCGGTAAAACACACTGAAACTGTCTCTGCTCTGCTCGCACACAGCCCCGCCTCCTCCTAACCACGCTGTGATAAACAGAATGCCGTTCTAATGCTGAGATGTTTTCTGTCTATCACAGCGTGGGGTTAGGAGGAGGCGGGGCTGTGTAGCAGAGCGGAGACAGTTTCAGCATACGGGTGGCGGGGAGTTGCTTTCTTTTCTAGCAGTCATCCGTCCTCCTCCCCCCCCCCCCCACATACCTCTCTACGGCTGGCTCTATCTTCTAAAACGACATATACTTTTCCAATCAAACCTTACCAAACTCACCCTTTCTAGCCATTATTCTGTATTGCACATCCACCAATTAATCTAATACAATAGGAGAGTGGGCTGAACACAGTGATAGAGCAACACCTTGTAAAGCTCATAGGAAATTTGCTGAAATACAGGCTCAGTAGACTGTGAGGGCTCTGAATCTGAATCGGAAATAATAACAGGGGCCTGAAGGCATGCACAGAGGTGGAGGCCCAACTGGGTCAGAATTAGATTCAGTTGTGGATGGCTGAGAGCATGCTTACAGCCTCAGTGAAAATGATTTCATTAATCATGCACAGACTACAAAAAGTGGCTATTTGGGGTTACATGGGTAGTCACAGCCTCACACTGCAAGCCTTTTTGCAGCTCTCTGTCCCCCCCCCTCCTCTGCTGCCAATCCACTCCTGAGGTGACAGGGTTAATAAAGAGAACCTGTCACCTCCAATTGCTATCACACAGGGAATTATTTTCTCCTGTGTGATAGCAATAAAGTTAAGTGTAAAATAAATAAATAATAATAATTCAATTAATACAATAAGTAATTAAAAAGTAAAGAATAAGAAAAATATAAAAAAAAAGAAAGTTATAAAAAAAAAAAGTAAAACGACAAGCTACAAAAAAAAGTGATAAAGTAATAAAAAAAAGAAAAAAAGAAAAAAGAGGCGGCAATTGGGGGCACAGTGATGCGGCAATTGGGGGACAGTGAGGCGGCAATTGGGGGCACAGTGAGTGTATGTTTTAACATACAATTAAAAAAAAAAGAAGTAATTTTCGTTTTCGGTTTCGGCCTGACATTTTTTTTTATTTCGGTTTAGTTTCGGTTCTGAAATTTCCATTTCGGTGCACCTCTACTATTTACTGCAGTGTAGTTAAGTGCGTTAGTGGACATTTACTGCGGTATATTGCAGTGTGTTAGTGCACATTTTCTGCAGTATAGTTACGTGCATTAGTTCACGTTTCCTGCAGTATAGTGAAGTACGTTAGTGCATGTTTATTGCAGTATATTGCAGAGCGTTAGTGCACAGTGCACGGTTACTGCAATATAGTGTTTATTGTAGTATATTGCAGTTCATTAGTGCATGTTTACAGCAGTATATTGCAGTGCGTTAGTGCACGTTTACCGCAGTATGTTGCAGTGCGTTAGTGCATGTTTACAGCAGCATATTGCAGTACATTAGTGCATGTTTACAGCAGCATATTGCAGTACATTAGTGCATGTTTATAGTGAAGTGTTAGTGCAAATTTACCACAGTATATTGAAGTGCATCAGTGCAGTTTTACTGCAGCATTTTGTAGTGTCATTGGAGTGTGTCTGTGTAGTATGTACTGAAGTTAAAGTGCACCAAACACCACTTTCCATTGATTAATGTGCATCCATGTACATATTTCCCCACCTCTTTTATATTTAGTTAATAAGCCCCCCATCATGTCTGGGAGGCCAACAATGAGAGGCAGATGTTCCAATGACACTGTGAGGGGGCCAGCAGCATCGGAGTCCACAGGCAAGTTGACATAGTCCGTCCTCAGGCAGGGCACCATTTCCTCTTTTTAGTGATGTTGCCCGTGCTATCCAGCCACAGCACGCATAGAGGTGGTTGACTGGCTTAGTAAACCATACTTATCCTCCCCATCCTCCATCGCCCAAGCAGAGACTAGTGCGCAGTACACCACAGCTGCCAGAGTGGCTTATTCTGCCTCCTTGTCCACAGCTAGTCTTGCCATAGCCCCAGCATCAGGCATGGAGGAGTCAACTGAGTTATTTGAACGCAGTGTCAGCCACTTGCTCATTGATGATGCACAGCCATTACTTGATTCAGATGTTGATTCTGAGTTTGAGGAAGGTAGGAACATGAGCCTACAGAGAGGGGATAACAGTGGTAAACAACAAATTGGCAGCCATGTTGTTCACTCAGCTGCAGCGTATTGCCAAGTTAGCTCCAGTGATGATGAGGATGGAGGGGATGATGATGATGAGGTCACTGATGTGACTTGGGTACCACATAGAGCAGAGGTGGAAAGTGAGGGTGAGACACAACCTCAATGAGACAGGCTGTCCTCCAATGGCAGCCATCATGGAAGAGTAGAGAGTAGTCCCCTATTCCATCAGATTGTGGTGTTGTTATCTCCCGTCACACTTCCCAAATCCCAGCTGCCTGGGCTTTTTTATAACATGCGCAGCCGATCACACTGTTGCAGTTTGCATACATTGCCTCAAGCAGATCAAGAGTGGCAAAAACACCAGCCATTTGGGTACCACGTGCTTGACTTAACCTCCCACCACTCTGCCCCTTGGCAAGAACACATGAAAGCCACACAAAAGGAACAAAATTCTTCTCTTCCTCACTCTTCACTTTTCAGGTCTACCCCCGCTATATCTTATGACCTCCCAGCAGCCTCCACTGACAGGGATGATGGTATAGCGAATGGGTGTCACAGGTCCTTGCAGCACATCTGCCAAAAGCGCATCATCAGCTGTATAGCAAGCAGATTTCCCTGCCCCAGCTGCTGCAGCACAAAAAATAATTACATTTACTGCCATCCACATGCCCCGCATCTAAATTCCAGCTTGTCCAAGCTTCTGGCTTTACAACTCCTGCCTTTCTGTCTGGTGGATTCTACCCTCTTCTGTGAATTTGCAGAATGTGCTGTACCACAATGGCAGGTTCCCAGTCGCTATTTCTTTGCACATAAGGCCATTCCAGTTCTGTACCTTTACGTGGAAGGCAATGTTGTGGCATCGTTGGGCAAGGCAGTCAGCTGCAAGGTCCACTTTACTGCTGACTCGTGGTCCAGCAAGCATGGTCAGAGACTTTATATTTTGTTCACAGCACACTGGGTAACTCTGCTTGCAGCTAGAAAGGATGTATGACATGGCTCAGTACTGGAGCTTGTTTTGCCACCACATTTCCATACAGCTGGTGGCAATGATTTAAGATTTGTCAGCTCCACCCCCTCCTCCTCCTCCTCCATGCCCTCCTGTGCTGAAATATCATATAAACCACCACTACCCCCTAAGCGTTCAACGAGTCAGGCTAAAAGATGCCATGCAGTGCTTCAGCTGGTCTGTCTAGAGGACAGGAGCCACACCGGAGCAGAGATTCTTTCAGCTCTGCATGGGAAAGCCCAGAGCTGGTTCACAGCACACCAGCTTGAGCCAGGAATGGTGGTGTACAATAATGGCAACTAACGTGTCATGCTTTTAAAATTGCCCACACTTGTGGAATGGTGACAAACTACGGTACCTAAAAATCTCCATAGGTGCCGCTTTAAATTTTTTTAACGGTTACCAGGTTAGAGATACAGAGGAGGTCTTTTGCTAGAATAATTGTTCTTGCTTTAACGATTGTGGAGATACCTCACATGTGTGATTTGAACACCATTTCCATATGAGGGCGCGACTTACGCATGCGGTCTCTTTGCTGTGCGAGCGCGCGGGTATGGGGCGCTTTAAAAAAAAAATCTTACACTGTCACCGTAAAAAAAAATATTTTGATCACTTTTATTGCTGTCACAATGCAAATATCCCTTTGACAGTAATAGGTGACAACAGGGGCGGACTGACAACTCATGGGGCCCCCGGGCAATAGGAGATTATGGGGCCCCCGGGCAATAGGCGATTATGGGGCCCCCGGGCAATAGGAGATTATGGGGCCCCCAGGCAATAGATTATGGGGCCACACAGTATACACACACAAATACTGTATGCATACACAGTATACACACACAGTATACATACACACAGAATACACATACACACACTGAAAAGGTACTGGAGAGGCAGGGTAGCTATAATCTTGGGATTTTTAGACCAAAAGGATGTCGGTAAGGGACATTTCAGGGACAGATGTAAAAAAAACACAGATTTTTATATACTGTCCCTGGTTTTCCTAAAGGCTGGCAACCCTGATGGGGCCCCCTAGTGGCATGGGGCCCTCGGGCAGTGCCCGAGTGCCCAAATCGTCAGTCCGCCCCTGGGTGACAACAGGTACTCTTTATGGAGGGATCAGGGGTCTAAAAAAAAACAAATCCCTCCTTTGCACTTCAAAGTATTCAGATCGCCAAAAACTGTGATTCTGAATATGATCTTTTTTTTTTGTTTAATCAAAGCCACTCTTCCATTTAGCAAAGGTTCTGGTTCAATTATTTACCCACAGCTTTAGCGCAATATCCTGTCTGGGGAGGGCAATTCTTCATAATCCCACAACCCCCAAAAGAGGGCTACACACTCAACAAACAATAGTGAATAAATACCTAATAAATACCTAGACAGACAATAGTAGACAATGTCAATTGCTTCCGATATCATCATAACTATTTTCACCTGTCAACGGAGATTACACATAAACCTTACTGTGTGTTGTAACATCAGTTGTATGCAATATAAAATCAAATTAGCACATTGGTGATTTATCACTACATTATGCAAGGGTTTGCTCCTCCTATTAAGTTAGTAATAAAAACACAGTGCAAATCTACAGTATTAGTTCTGCACAAATAGGACATGGAGAAGTTTGGTAAGTGTTGTTTGCTATTTTCGTGAATAATATATTGTTTTGTTATTAGGAATGATGAACATTTCCTGTTTTTGATTTTAGAAAATGTAAGCATTTTTTTTTCTTTAAAATTTTACTGACATTTTACCATTTTAGTGAAGTGCTTTGTCAATGCAAAATAAATTAAGATGTTTGGAAATGCTATTTGGCTGTTTTTAGAGGTGCAATGGGCTTTAATTTGCTCCTGATGAGCATATTTTACTTTTGGGTGTTTTTTTCCACTTTTTATATGGTGTACTTTACTATTTTTTTTTCTTTTTTTCTTAACACACCTTTACACATTTATTTACTATTTTTAAAACATTTCTTATTTTTTTATGTGTACTTGTTTAGAAACGTATTACTTCTGCGTACACATTGAGGCTGGAATAACACCTATGTGTTTCCCCACTGATGCATTTTCTATATAAATCAGTAGAAAAGCATCAAAACACATCTCATTAAGGCTGCATTCACACCTGAGCGTTTTTTCGCCTGAAGCGCGACGCTCAAAAACGATAGAGGGGAAAAAATACATTATTCTCTATGGAGATGGTTCACATCTCCACTCCAAAACGCCTGACGCCGAACGCCTGAAGCTCAAACAAGTTCCGGACCCTTTTTTGTTGCTCGAATCGGGCGGTTTGGGCGTTTTTGAGCATTTGTATTTCCCATAGAAAGTAATGGAAACGCTCGATTCAAGAGACTAGCGCGACAACGAGCGTTTGCTACGGGCGTTTTGTCGCTTTAATCAATAGAACATTTCACCCAGGCAGAAGATAAAAAAAATCTACCAACATAGCAACAAGTGATGAAAAGGTGATAATTTTTCCTATTGGCTAAAATAAAAAACGTCAAAGTACAAAAACGTTGGACGACGCTATATGCAAACGCGCAAATACACATGAATACGCGCGACCAAATAAGCTATGCTCAGGTGTGAATGCAGCCTAAGACTTGAGCATTTTCAATATGTGTTGACACATGCATTGAGATGCATTCGATGCATTTACATTGAAAATGTATCAGTGGAGATGGTATATGCCTCACCTAAATGTTTCAGGGGATGTTGACAGGAGGGCAAAGAAAAATCACACATGGCGGACATGCCAGAAAATGGTTTTGAATTAGAGTATAAAACTTTATGTACTCTCAAATTGAGACCAACCTCAAAAAATCCCTCTGGCAGGACTTATTAGGTCGACCAAAAGAGGAGACACTGAGACAAATAGAATTTTTATTTATTTATTTATTTATATTCCTAACGGCTAAGATAGTAATCAGCAGACTGTCTTCGTCTATCCTATTCACACTTATAAATGTAGTGGTCCCCCTGTGATTGTGGTCTGCTGGTGATTGTGATCTGTCTCCCATCCTGCACAGTCAGGCACATGAATTTACAGACACTTCAGTCAAGAAACGGTCCTAGTACTATGTTTTGTTTTATTAGGGGAATAGAACTTGGATGGGGATGGGGTGCATATGGGATTCCCACTTGATTGAAGATAGGAAATTTAGGGACCAAACTATATACACCCCTGGTATATACAATCTCTTTTTACCTCCAGCACATATACTTGCTTGCAGACTATCACTCCCAGAACCAGCTAGCACTGAGGTTGAAAATTCACACTGACTCAGCCAGGCCCAAAGCAAATACCCTTTGCAGGCAGGGACCACAGGCCCCTATGGTGTAGCAAAAATTGTAGTAGTTCTTAGTGCTAGCTGTCTTACACGTGGCTACTGCTCCCAGTAACACCTTTCCAGGCCTTGCCTGCCCTCCTGGCTGCAGCTGCTTCTTTCCACTGACGATGCCTCCAGAGTCCTCTTTACTGGCTCTGTACCCATTCCAGACTGCCTCATCCCAGTCCTCTCAGACGTGCCTCCCAGTCCTCCTGAATATGTGTCACTCACCAGCCCTCTTGGCTGTTCCTTGTTCCTCCTGGAGAGTTTCCTGGCAGTGCTCTCCCACTGTCCTCCTTGCTACCATGCCTCCTGTCCAGTACACCTCTGTAGTTTTAGCAAGGTCCCACCCACACCTAAGCCCGGGCCCACGGTCACCCCCCTCTCCCCCAGACAAGAGAGCTTCAGCAAATGCCACAACAGCCTAACACTCCATCTCTAGCTTCCCTGGAGATTGATACCCTGAGTATTTGAGGAGACCTACCCCTGCCAATCCAAGTTGGGGATTGGTCAGGGCCCTCAGAATACTACAGGCAGCTCCACATTACCTTCCATCCCATTCTTCTAGAAGGCACATTCAAGAAGTAGGGGGGAGGTCTCAGTGATGCTGCATGTGAGTCATCCAGCTCTCCCTGGATTTCTGCCCAACTCAGGACGAAAACATGAATTTACCTGTACTAGGAAAAACAAAACAATTTACACTTCTCGCACTAGAGGGTGCTACATAAACACACATGTATTGTGGATCATGGTAAATAAAAAACTATAGCAAGGTATACTGGACTTATAGGATGATGAAGAGGTGGGGAACCAAAAGTGCTGGGACAAGGTCATCAGGTGCTCAGGGTGAAAATGGTAAACTCCACCCTCCCCACCACCACCCATTTATCACAACCCCCCTTCCCATATGCCCAAGGATGTTAACCAGTTCACCAGAAAGCTGTATGACAGCAATGTTTATCCTCCTCTCCCTCTTGCCCTCAGCTTTGGGTAAAGTGGTTATAAAGCTTAAACATTATATACACTAATGTATTCCCTGCATCAAGGTAAAACATGTTTCAGTATGTTACGCAGTGCTGGGACAAGGTCATCCAGCACCCAGGGCGAACATGCCGAGGTGCGCCCCCCCCAACCCCATTTTATGCATGACCAATCATCTTACCCACACCTGATCATTATACCTATATATAGGGTTCAGAGGTCAAGATTAGATAAATTACAAAGTGTAAAGGTCAGAAGAAAAAATAATGTACAGAGTGCAGCAGTCAAAAGCCAATAAAAGTACAGGGTGTAGGGGTATGGTTTATGTAATATACAATGTGCAGAAGTTAGGAGTGCGTAAACTACATAAGGAGTATGTATATACACCCTAGTGCACCACAGTATCACCTATGAGGCATTTCATGTATACAGTATATACAAACATATATACATAAAGCCGTCACAAAGTGTTTTGTAAATACACGTCATAACATGTTTTAATGTGTTATTGTAAATTGTTATTTACTTATGCTTAATAAAATTCTACTGAGAAATAAATAAATAAATAATATGTATATATACACACATATACACACACATAAAGCCACCCATTTATGTTCCTGCCTGACCCAAGTGTCTTCTCTGACATTATCGTATATAATAAAGGTTTAAATCCCTGGGGAAAAAAAATCCACCCTGTACTGCATGGGTTAAATGCTAATTTAGTCTAAGGGCAAAGGATTAAGGCATAAATAGGATAGGTTCATCTTTAATTAAAAAATAATATATGCACATATTTTTGCCAGTAAAAAATTTGCATTTATTATTTTTTAAAACAATAGCCTACAAAAGTATTGCACCCATGATCAGCAGACTGCTTGTGCAACGTCCGGCTCCTGCACACACTGCCTAAAGCCTTGTGCCCAGGGCCGCTGATAGGCCAGTACAGCTGGCCCCTTTGTACCGGGCCCGGCCAGCAGGGGGGCCCGGCAACCTGATCAGATCAATAAGTTAAAGCGGGAGTTCACCCATTTGTAAAAAAAAAAATTTTCTCCCCTTAGCTTCCTGCTCGTTCGGTCTAGGGGAATCGGCTATTTGTATTAAAATATGAGCAGTACTTACCCGTTTTCGAGCTGCATCTTCTTCCGTCGCTTCCGGGTATGGGTCTTCGGGAGCGGGCGTTCCTTCTTGATTGACAGCCTTCCGAGAGGCTTCCGACGGTCGCATCCATCGCGTCACTCGTAGCCGAAAGAAGCCGAACGTCGGTGCGGCTCTATACTGCGCCTGCGCACCGACGTTCGGCTTCTTTCGGAAAATCGTGACGCGATGGATGCGACCGTCGGAAGCCTCTCGGAAGCCTGTCAATCAAGAAGGAACGCCCATTCCCGAAGCCCATACCCGGAAGCGACGGAGAGGATGCATCTCGTAAACGGGTAAGTACTGCACATATTTTAAAATAAATAGCCGATTCCCCTAGTAAAAACGAGCAGGAATCTAAGGGGGAAAAGTGCCCTCTAAGGCTGAACCCCCGCTTTAATGTAGCAAAAAAAATCCTGCAGCCGTGTCCCTTAACGTCGATCAAATGCCCAACCACCACAACCATTTGATACTGCCATACCACCCCCCCCCCCCCCCGTTCAGATTTTCCGCCTTTTTTCCGTTTTATTAGATCGCGGCAGGGAAGGGACTATTTTGTCTATTTCGGGTGCGGAAGAATACCACTTCAGCACCGCTCCCTGTGCTGGCTCAAGTCCCGCCAGCGGGCAATTGCATTGCTAGGCAGGTGCGGCCCGGGTGACACCATCCTGACTCTCCTTAGGTTTTTTTTTTCCGCTGACCCCGCTGGAATAACACGCCCAGCTCCGCAGCCGTGCCTGGCGTGTGTCCTGCTTCCTCCTCCCTACTGAGCCAGTGACATCTCACAGACATGATGATGTCACGATCTCCACCTGGGCGGCGCGGCTGCACGCGATCCTCGTCTGAGTCTCCTCTCCAGCTGCAAGCGAGTGCTGCAACAGGTAGGAGGGAGGAAAGGGTGACACTTACTATGGGATGCTTACTATGGGATGTCCACTGCCCAAGCCTGAGCCTGAAGTGAGGTGTACAAAGACCAATGGAGGGACACTGCTGTGTATGCTGAGCTAAGATTTGTTTGGACTGTATTGTCGTAGATGGAGGAGGGGCACAGAGTGTGGAGTGAGGGAGGGGTCTCTATACTTAGTGTAAGGGGGGTTTGTACTTAGTATAGGGGTTCTGAGCTGGGGGAGGGTGTCTGTACTTAGTGTAAGGGGGGCCTTGTACTTAGTGTAAGGGGGGCCTTGTAGTTTAAGGGGGGGTCAGGACTGGGGGAGGGGGGTCTATACTTAAGAGGTGACTGTACTAAGGGAGGGGGTCTGTACTTATTGGAGAGGGGGCCTAGACTAAGGGAGGGGGCTCTATAGTGAGGGGGTGTGGTCTGTACTGAGGGGGACTATAGTTAGTGGAGATGGGAATCTGTACTCAGGAAGGGGGTCTGTACTATGGGAGGGGGTCTGTACTATGGGAGGGGGTCTGTACTATGGGAGGGGGTCTGTACTTAGTGGAGGGGGGGTCTATACTGGTGGAGGGGATCTGTACTGAGGGAGAGGGGTATATACTGGTGGAGTGGGGTATGGACTGAGGAAGGGGGGGTCTTTACTTAGTGGAGGGGTTTGTGTACTAAGGGAGGGGGGTCTGTACTTAGTGGAGGGGAATCTGTACTTAGTGGAGGGAGGTCTGTACTTAAGGGAGGGGGCTCTATACTGAGGGAGGGGGGTGGTCTATACTGAGAGAGGGTGTCTGTACTGAGGGGGTCTGTACTTAGTGGGGGTCTGTACTGAGGGAGGGGGTTTATACTGGTGGAGGGGGGTTTGGACTGAGGGGGGGTCTGTACTGAGGGGGGACTCTACTTGGTGGAGAGGGGGGTCTGTACTGACTGAGGGAGGTGGTGGTCTATACCTAGTGGAGTGGGGGGCCTATACTAAGGGGTAACTGTAGTTAGTGTAGAAGGAGGAAGGAAGGAGGGTCTATTCTTAGTGGAGATGGGGGTCTGTACTGAGGCTGGACTATACTTGGTGGAGGAGGGGTGGCTCTGTCTGCCCATAATGCATGTGCTGCCTGCAGAGACAGTGCCACCCATGCCATAATGTGCTGCAGACAGTGCCACCCATGACGCTAATGCCATAACGCATGTGCTGCCTGCAGAGACAGTGCCTACCCATGCTGCCAATGGCATTATGACAGTGTCTGCAGCACAATATGGCATTGACGGCATGGGTGGCACTATCAGCAGGTAGCACATGCGTTATGGCATTGGGTCATGGGTGGCACTGTCTGCAGCACATTACGGCATTGGTGGGACTGTCTGCAGGTAGCACATGCATTATGGCCCATAACGCATGTGCTGCCTGCAGAGACAGTGCCACCCATGCCGCCAATGTTGTAATTTCTGCAGACAGTGCCACCCGTTCCGCCAATGCCGTAATGTGCTGCAGACAGTGCCACCTATGCTGCCAATGGCATTATGCCATTGGCAGCATGGGTGGCACTGTCTGCAGCACAATATGGCATTGGTGGCACTGTCTGCAGTACATTTATGGCATTGGCATGTCCCGATGTCAAGTCGCTGGGCCAGGGGGCGGAGCCAGGGGTGGGGCTGAAGGAGGGACCAGGGGCGGGACTGAAGGGGGCCCCGTCAGGTAGGTTGTACAGGGCCCCATGATTTCTATCAGCGGCCCTGCTTGTGCCCATACCTCTGTACAGGCTGCCATTGCAGAGCTGTAGGCAGTGTGAATGAAATACGGGTGTGCTGATCAGTGTGCTTGCAGTTCATTTAAACTACAAGTCTGTCTGCTGCAGTGGTGGACAAAACTTGTAGTTTCTACATTCAAAGATGAATGTGAATTAATGATGTGGCTGTGAAGAGAGGGGGTCAGCTAGAACATGGTACATGTTACATCCTGAATACTGGTGTAACATTGAAATTCTGCCATCCTTGCTAAGCTAGACAAATCTCAATCTTTGTGTAGCCAGTTTTACCTTATTCCTTGCTCCAGCAGGCTCCATCCACTGCTGTGCCATGTCCCCTTCAGCTTCCAAGTTATTGGCTGTGGTCACACTCCTGCCTCCCCATCATACCATACAGGGTTAATGTCCCTCTATGATATGTGATGTCATGGCTTTGTGTGGAGGAAGAGAGCACTGGAACTGGCTGGCACATGGAATAAAGTAGGTGAAAGATGCTAATTCCCCCCCCCCCAAACACATACTGTACACTGCTTTTTTATACTTTTCTGGAGTTGGCCCTATTATGCAATCACATTCATTGCTGTTTATACTTATACAAACTTAACAGCTGATCGTCAGCTGTTAATGCTCGGTGCTCGCTCACAGCGGCCGGTGTAGTGTCACAGTTTGCTGCCTATCCTAGAATGCTGCGGAAGTCATGTGGCGGCCAACTGCGCATGCGCGATGCGTTCCAAACGCAAGTGTGATGCGTTCCAATGGATTTTCGACAGTACACACCAGCGAAGCCGTCATTTAGGGCGACGTGGACTTAGGGGAAAGTGGCCAGTCGGCCTCACGCCCTCGCTTCGCTCGGACGGCTCGCTCCGCTCGCTCGGCCTCCTGGCTCTTTTTTTAACATCCTCCAATCCACGGGCATGTTAAGGAAAGAGCCTGGATGCCGACAGAGGTTTCACTGGTGTGCACTGTCGTGAATGCATTGGAACGCATCGCATTTGCGTTTGGAACGCATCGCGCATGCGCAGTTGGCCGCCACGTGACTTCCGGAGCAATCTAGGATAGGCAGCAAACTGTGACAATACACCGGGGGCGGAGACAGGGGCAGACACAGAGCGGACACAAAGGGCTGGAGGACATGCCATGCCACACTCCCCCCTCGGAAATGGGGGCAGAGCCAAGGAGACTCGTGTCCTATGGAACAGCGCTTGTTCAATATCACATTCCGCCCCTTCCTGCCCCCTTGCTGCATCGGGAGCAGCTGTTCCCGCTCGGTGGTTTTCGTCGGCTCAGCTTGCGCCTGCGCACTGCACTCGGAACCATATCGATAGCTGGAACCAGCTCGGCAGATCACCGGCCCTGAGTATGTGTATCACTCCCTCATCTCCCACCCCCAGATATTGATCCAGCACTGTGCCCATCCTCTTCTCCTCTGTGCTGTTAGTCAAATCCTGTGACAAGGGAGAGGGGGGCAGGCAGAGCCTCGCTGTCTGTGTATATAGAGGGGATTGAGCCTGCAGGTGTGCCACAATAGGAAGTGGATTCCTATGATGGAACACTGAGAAGAGGAGAAGCAAGGAGTGCCGGGAGGGGGGACCCCCAGAAGAGGAAAATTGGGTCTGCTTTGTGCCATAATATTGCACAGAGCAGGTAAGCATGAAATGTTTGGTATTTTATTTTAAAATAAAATATACTTTACAAATTGCTCACCTATCTGATCCTATGCATTGGTGACAGGTTTCCTCCCTCACAGCACCGCTCTCTATAGTGCTGGGTGCAGGAGTGCAGGAGCGCTCCAGCACTTGGCACCCCACTGCCACTCTGCAAATACAAGTCAGGTAACAAGGTGTTCTGGTCTGGACAGTGGCGGTAGCCTGGCAAAATCTGCGCTGGACATTTTCAACTGCCCTCAGGCAGACTGCAATGTCAGAGTCACCACACTTCCTTCCTTTCTTGTTTTCTCTTATGTTTTTTTTTTTTTTTTTTAAGTGTACCCATTTATACATACCAATATTTTGTTAAATTTTGTTTAAATTGGACAAAGGTTTCCCTACTGCAAAGATTACATTTCTACATGGAAGTAATGGTCTCACAATATTAAAATGAACTCAGGAATGGGTGCTATGCTCCTGTTCAGGAAACCTTTGTGCAATGTTTATTTATGACATGTAACATGCAAAAGTATATTTGTCATATTTTGTATGTGAATCTTTTTTTTCAAAACAATAAAATTATTGGAAAATAAAATGTATTAGGGGAAAAATACAAAGGTGTGAATCCAGCTTTAAGGCTGGGTTCATACTGACACTACACGACATTCATGACTGTCAACCTACTTTGCTCTGCGACATCAGTCCTACATCGGTCCTATATCCATCCGCCAGTGTGACATAAATTCCCTTTTACTGCTGCTGAAATCACCATGTCGGATGTCACAAGTTGGATGATTAGGACAAGGATCCTACTTTGATCTAACTTCAGTGATAATCAATGGGCTGAAGTAGGACCAAAGTAGTGCAGGAACCTTTTTCAAAATCCTACCGACTTGTGTCGGACCAGTTAAGGCATCTCTCATAGGAAACCATTGATTTACACATGTCGATGCTCATTTAAGATACTTAGGTGCAGACCATGTGACTCAAAGAGACATAACACCAAGGAAAGATACACTCTCTAAGTGGCAAACTTCAATTGAGTAAAACACACATTGCTTTATTGAAAAATTACTCAATTAAAATGGTAAATCCAATCCCTTCACCAACACTTGTTAAAATAAAAAGACAATGTTGTCTTGCTGACAGGCAAGCAGCTGCACACTCACCCATCCAAACCACCATTCACTTATCCAGTTATGAGTCCTAATACCAGGGCCGCCATCAGGGGGGTACAGGCATTACCAGTGGCCGTTCGTCCATAGAGGACGCCGGAGCGCCACCCCCTCTGGCTCTCGCACAGCCACTGAAATACATAGATTCATGCATTGCATTAATCTATGTATTTTCACCGCTGCCGCCCACTATTCCGATGGCCGGATGGTGAGCGCCAGTCATCTGAATAATGACAGCTGGTTGGCTGTGTGGAAGTGCCTATCAGAGCCAGCGGCACGTTCCTTGGATAAGACTGACAGGCGTCTCAGCCAATCAGGTTCCCCGGTAACCTGATTGGCTGAAGCGTCATTGAGGGCGGAAGAAAGACATCGAGGGACGTAGAAGGAGGATGGCTGACCCCAAGAAAGGTAAGTGCCGGGCGGGGGAGGGGCATTTTACAGGGCACAGCAGTGACAATGGGCACAGTGGTGACAATGGGCACAGTGGCATCAATGGGGCCCGTCTCCCCCCCCTTTTTTATTTATTTATTTTTTAAAAACATTTTTATATTATTCGTCTGACCCTCCCCACCTTTAGCAACTCGTGGCAGGGTTCTCCCCGACCAACTTGCGGCAGGAGAGAGGAGCCCCCCCCCCCAGTTCTCTGCTCCAGGGGGGCCCTGCCTAAAGCTGTGTAAGGGGCCCCAAAATTTGTGATGGCTGCCCTGCCTTGTAATCAAGGATTTTGGGGCTTGTGATAGTGAAACAAGTGTCCCAAAGACTCTTAGCACATAGTCCACTCATAAACCATCTGATTTCTCCTGAGTGAAATCATCTATTAAGTTATGGTCGTGGTGGTGAGGGGGGCGGAGCGGGATGTTGGAGATAATCAGCCAGGTAAGCTTGGGTCTGCTGATTAGTTCCACAGTAAACTGGAAGCGTGCTCATGCAAATGCAAGTCAATACTCCTCCTATGTACGGAGAACCTGCAAAGTTTTTCGCTCTTCAGCTGTGGTGAATAGATTGCTAAAGGTAAGCCCACAACTAGGAGATACACTTTCTCACCACTGATGTCTTCCATCTAGTCCATCCATCCAGTGCATCACATCCAAATAGCCATCCAGTGCTTCCAAGTGAATCCTTCAGGTCCAATAGCAAGGTAAAAAATGTCCAGATAAATCACTGCACTCTCACCATTAAGGCTAACCCCCCTAGCTGCTTGCCCATCAGAAGCATCACCTGCATGATGTTAACACACTGACATGTTTCTTTAGCCTATCACTAACTTCCTCAGAGCGAGGGGCGAGGGGCTTGTTGACTCCAGCTTAAATACTTTTCAGAAAACGTAATATTCAGTTCTTTCCACTAGATGTCGCACATGCCTCACATTCCTTACTATCATCCATCACACTGAAAATTATTTATAAAATACAGCTGGGTACATTGTATCCATCCTCTATCATAATAATAGTCATACAGAGGGGCATGGCATTCTCACTTGCTAATGTAACAAAATACTGAATACAGTAGAACCTTGGATTACAAGCATAATCCGTTCCAATGCTTGTAATCCAAAGTACTCGCATATCAAAGCGAGTTTCCCCATTGAAGTCAATGGAAACAAAAATAATTTGTTCCGCATTGACTTCAATGGCATGCAATACTGCATGCGGCCAGAGGCGGGGGGCACCGGAGAGCCTCGGAAATGGCCGGAAAGGCCCAAGGACAGTTCAGCTGACCTCGGCAAACCTCGGAAAGACTCTGTTTCACAAGCCTTTCCGAGGTTTACAGAGGTCAGCCGAACTGTCCTCGGGCCTTTCCGGCTATTACTGAAAGCCGCCGATCGTCGCTGTTCGGCTCCTGTGCCCCCCACCTCAGGCCAAATGCGGTATTTCAGGCCCCAATAGCTTGAATTCTGCAAGTTTTGCGAGACAACATTCGCAAACCGAGTCAGAATCCTTTTTCTAGATGTCGCACATGCCTCACATTCCTTACTATCATCCATCACACTGAAAATGATTTATAAAATACAGCTGGGTACATTGTATCCATCCTCTATCATAATAATAGTCATGCAGAGGGGCATGGCATTCTCACTTGTTAATGTAACAAAATACTGAATACAGTAGAACCTTGGATTACAAGCATAATCCGTTCCAGGAGAATGCTTGTAATCCAAAGTACTCGCATATCAAAGCGAGTTTCCCCATTGAAGTCAATGGAAACAAAAATAATTTGTTCCGCATTGACTTCAATGGCATGCAATACTGCATGCGGCCAGAGGCGGGGGGCACCGGAGAGCCTCGGAAATGGCCGGAAAGGCCCAAGGACAGTTCGGCTGATCTTGGCAAACCTCGGAAAGACTCTGTTTCACAAGCCTTTCCGAGGTTTACAGAGGTCAGCCGAACTGTCCTCGGGCCTTTCCGGCCGTTACTGAATGCCGCCGATCGTCGCTGTTGGGCTCCTGTGCCCCCCACCTCAGGCCAAATGCGGTATTTCAGGCCCCAATAGCTTGAATTCTGCAAGTTTTGCGAGACAACACTCGCAAACCGAGTCAGAATCCTTTTTAAAAAGTTGCTCCTCTTTCAAAAAGCTTGTTAACCGAGGTTCCACTGTAATATAAATCAAAATGGAGGAAGCTTCAGAAAAAAAAAATCTGTTCTCAAAAAAGAATAAAAAAAAGTAAATAGACGATAAGAAGTCAACATTTTCCTAAAATGCAGGAAATATCAGAGACCATTTCTTAAATATACATTAACCCTTCCATACAAAGAGATATCTGTCTACTCTGAAGGCATATTAGCTCCTTAATAATCAATGTTTTTGTATATGTCACCTCTCAAGAGAAATGCAGGTGCTGATTCATCTCTCCAGAAAGGGTTGCAAGTTGCATTCATTATTCAACTGATGTGACGTTAAAGATCATAAATTATATCCACATTTTCTCCTTCTGGAGGAGAATGGTGTCAAAATCCCCCCTCCATGTAGATATCTTTAGCAAATATATACCCTTACCTGTTAGGCCCTTTGGATTCCCCTTATGGTATTGGATGAAATGCACCGCCAGCCAGGGTTTTAATCCAACTACAGGGGTCACAATTGCAATGGTGCACATGTTGCCCCTGTACACCTGGAAGGGGGGGCATATACAGTGCCTTGCAAAAGTATTCACCCCCTTGGCATTTTTTGTGTTTTGTTGACTCACAAGCTGGAATTAACATGGATTGTTTGAGGATTTTCATCATTTAATTTACAGAACACGCCCACAACTTTGAAGATGTTTTTTTTATTGTGAAGCAAACAACAAATAAGACAAAATAACAGAAAAAGTCAATCTGCATAACTATTCACTCCCCTAAAGTCAAAACCTTGTAGAGCCACCTTTTGCGGTTATCACAGCTCCAAGTCAAATTGGATAAGTCTCTATGAGCTTGCCATATCTTGCCACTGAGATTATGAGAGCCTCTGGGTGTCTGTATCCTGGCAGTGGCCGGCGAGAGGTGCGAGACCAGCTGTATGTCAATCCATGTGTGGCCGAACCTGTTCGACGTAAGTTGGTTGTTAGATTGACTTCTGTCAGACAGTAAAACTGTTGGTGATCAGTGGCTGCAGTCACTGATCAGTGTATTCTGAGAGCAGAGAGTCCCTCTTTCAGAATATAATATTTTGTCAGAAGGAATCCCTCCATCCTTCTCGTTTGTGTGACTTTAAAAAATCATTTGTGGCCAGCTTAAGATTTCTTGGGATCTGGACAGGAAGTTGTACAAAATTTCCCCACAGGGGACATCAACAAATACCTAATGTGGTTCTAAAGCTTCCCCACTCTATACAAAACTAAAATGAACATTGCTTCATGTAGCAGAACCTCCTACCTCCTCCAGTCTAATAAGAACCTTTGAGACCACAGACCGCTGACATCCCTAAATATGCCCAATCTTCAGCCTAGCAGCCCGGGGCACACAACACACGTCCACCCAGGCGGCAGTCCGGGTGGCACAGAACATAGATAACCTGACCTCACACGAATATATAGGTTCTCCCAGCAGGCCAATGGATTAAAAAAAAAAAACCCTGCCCATTGGCTGAGATACACCTCATACCCATAACCTGACCTTGGGTTGCCCTTCTCATATCTAGTACCACCAAGTTCCCAGACACCTTGTGATAGAAGAGACGAGTTTAAGGCTTCGTACACACAACCGTTTTCCTCGACAAAATCCATCAAGAAACTTGGTGGCAGAGCTTTTTTTGCAGAGGAAAACGGTTGTGTGTATGCTTTTCGTCGAGAAAACTATCGTGGATCTGGACGAAAAAAAAAGAGAACATGTTCTTTTTTTTCTCGTCGGGAGTCTCAAACATGTTTGTGTGTATGCTTGGAAACCCGCGCATGCTCAAAATAAAGTATGAGACGGGAGCGCATCTTTGGTAAAAGTAGCGTTCGTAATGGAGATAGCACATTCATCACGCTGTAACAGACTGAAAAGCGCGAATCGTCTCTCACCAAACTTTTATTTAACACGCAGTAACATGAAATTAGTAAAAGCAGCCCCAAGGGTGGCGCCAGTGGAATCAAACTTCCCCTTTATAGTGCCGCCGTACATGTTGTTCGTCACCGCGTTTGAGAACGACGAGATTTTGTCTTGACAGTGTGTACGCAACGAAAGCTCAACAAGATTCTCGACAAGCCTGACAACTCGTCGAGGAAAACAATGTTTCTTTTACGACGAGTTTCTCGGTTGTGAGCACGAGGCCTAAGAAGGCCAAACTTAAAGCGGGAGTTCACCCATTTATAAAAAAAAAATTTTTCTCCCCTTAGCTTCCTGCTCGTTCGGTCTAGGGGAATCGGCTATTTGTATTAAAATATGAGCAGTACTTACCCGTTTTCGAGCTGCATCTTCTTCCGTCGCTTCTGGGTATGGGTCTTCGGGAGCGGGCGTTCCTTCTTGATTGACAGCCTTCCGAGAGGCTTCCGACGGTCGCATCCATCGCGTCACTCGTAGCCGAAAGAAGCCGAACGTCGGTGCGGCTCTATACTGCGCCTGCGCACCGACGTTCGGCTTCTTTCGGAAAATCGTGACGCGATGGATGCGACCGTCAGAAGCCTCTCGGAAGACTGTCAATCAAGAAGGAACGCCCATTCCCACAGTCCATACCCGGAAGCGACGGAGAGGATGCATCTCGTAAACGGGTAAGTACCGCACATATTTTAAAATAAATAGCCGATTCCCCTAGTAAAAACGAGCAGGAATCTAAGGGGGAAAAGTGCCCTCTAAGGGTGAACCCCCGCTTTAAGGAGAAATCAATAGATCTCTATCAATTAACTGCAGTAGCTACTCCTGACAAGGAATTTGATGAGGAGCTCCCTGACTAAATCCCAGGGCGCTACACTTCATATATTTTAAATAAACAGTAAAAAAAAAAAAAAAAAAAAGTTTTAAGGATATTGGGCAAAACCTGTACCACCCTGTGTGTGATTTGAGGCTAGAACGGAGGTTCACCTTGCAGCAAGACAATGACCACAAACACACTGCTAAAGCAACACTTGAGTGGTTTAAGGGGAAACATGTAAATGTGTTGGAATGCCCTAGTCAAAGCTCAGACCTCAATCCAATAGAAAATCTGTACTTAAAGTGGAGTTTCCATCACAATTTTTTTTTTCATTATTGTGCTCATTAGACCTAAAAAAAGTAAAAAAAAAAAAAATAGTTTTTTTACTCATCTGGAAATGCCTGTTGCTATGCAGTCCCTTTGAAACCACCTAGGATTCTGACATCATCTCCCTCTAATGCTCCTGGGAAATGTGTGTCATCATTTCCCAGGATGCAGTGCGCTGTCCAATTATCACTCCCCATCCAAGACTTCCAGGAAGTAAGTGCTTGTAGGATTCACAATGCCCACAAGCAAAATGACAACAGTGTAGACATAGTTTTATAAACTATCTTTTTGAATATGTATGCGGATCGGCGGCAGATTGTAAAATAGTAAGTGACCGGATTTATATTATAAAAACGCATGATGAAAGGACATACATTTAAAAAATGCTAATTGTGGTTGGAACTCCGCTTTAAAGATTGCTGTTCACAAGTGTAAACCATCCAACTTAAAGGAGCTGGAGCAGTTTTGCAGGGAGAAATGGTCAAAAATCCCAATGGCAAGATGTGGCAAGATCATAGGGCCAGATTCAGGTAGAAATACGTTACGCAGTGGAGGCGTAACGTATCCCATTTACGTTACACCGCCGCAAGTTTACAGCGTAAGTGCTTGATTCACAAAGCTCTTACCTGTAAACTTGCGGCGGTGTAACGTAAATCCGCTCGGCGCAAGCCCGCCTAATTTAAATGGGGCGGGCACCATTTAAATTAGGCGCGTTCCCGCGCCGAATGTACTGCGCATGCTCTGTCCGTCAAATTACCCGACGTGCATTGCGCTAAATGACGTCGCAAGGACGTCATTGGTTTCGACGTTAACGTAAATGGCGTCCAGCGCCATTCACGGACGACTTACGCAAACAACGTGAAATTTTAAATTTCGACGCGGGAACGACGACCATACTTAACATGGGTTACACCACCTATAGGGCACCCTTAGTTTTACGTGACGCATCTCTACGGAAACAACGTAAATTTAGATCGACGGGCAAAGCGGACGTTCGTGAATCGGCGTAACTAGTCATTTGCATATTCTACGCCGACCGCAATGGAATCGCCACCTAGCGGCCGGCCTAGAATTGCAGCCCAAGATCCGACGGTGTAACACAGTTACACCTGTCGGATCTAAGGGCTATCTATGCGTAACTGATTCTATGAATCAGCCGCATAGATACGACAATCGTATCTCAGACATACAACGGCGTATCAGTAGATACGCCGTCGTATCTCTTCTGTGAATCGGGCCCATAGAGACTTATCCGAAGCGAAATGTGGCTTTACAAAGTATTGACTTTAGGGGGGTGAATAGTTATGCACATTGACTTTTTCTGTTATTTTGTCCTATTTGTTGTTTGCTTCACAATAATTAAAAAAAAAAAACATCTTCAAAGTTGTGGCCACGTTGTGTAAATTAAATGATGCAAATCCTCAAACAATCCACAAAACATGAAAAATGCCAGGGGGGGTGAATACTTTTGCAAGGCACTGTAGAACTAAACAATGACACGTGTCTCATTTTATATGTGTAGAAACGGTAAAGCTGACTTACATGAGAATTATTTTTATATGGACCTTGTTAAAATTTGTAAAACATTTTTTTTTTTTAAATAAATATACAAACAACAGCACTACATGTGATGGGCCATAGTGGGGGAACTGATCAGAAGATGTCTCTAAAGATAATAACACAGAATTCTAGCAGAATTATCTATACATTTTCCTACCAAAAATATAGTTTCATTAGGAAGTCCTATTCTCTGCGCTCATGGCAAGTAAGATAACAGTCTGAGCAGTCATTGGAGCGACAATCATGCACATGTTTGATGGTCAATTGGCTGTTCTTAGTCCTTTTAACCCTAAACAAGTCTTTTCAATAAAGTTGGCAATAGATGCTTATGAACCCTGCTGAACCAGACAAGATTCGAACTATGTATGGGATCAATCAACTTGGGTACAAACAGCCTGTCTGAATTTTCATGTGATTATTACAGCATAGCCGCTAGTAGTAAACACAGTGGGCCAGATCCAGAAAGAAATACATTGGCGTAGCGTATCAGAGATACACTACGCCGCCGTACCTTACCTGGCGCATTTTCGAATCGTCAGCGAGTTCGCGCCGTAAGTTACGGCAGCGTAGTGTATTTCTGGCGGCGGATTTGAAATTGGGCGGGTTGGGGGCGGATTTCATTTAAATGAAGTGCCTCCCCGCACCGAATGAACTGCGCATGCGTCGTCCCGAAATTTCCCGCCGTGCATTGCGCTAAATAACGTCGCTAGGACGTCATTTTTTTAACTTTGACGTGAGTTACGTCCATCCCTATTCACGGACGACTTACGCAAAAAATAAAACAATTTCAAATTTAGACGCGGGAACGACGGCCATACTTAACATGGCAAGTCTATGTATACGCCGAAAAATACCAGCTTTAACTATACGCCAGAAAAAGCCGACTACAGACGACGTTAGAAAATGCGACGGCCGCGCGTACGTTCGCGGATCGTCGTAAATCGCTAATTTGCATACCCGACGCGGGAAAACGCCACCCAGCGGACGCCGAAGTATTGCATCTTAGATCCGAAGGCGTACGAAGACGTACACCTGTCGGATCTAACCCAGAAGCCGTCATATCTTGTTTTGAGGATTCAAAACAACAATACGACACGGGAAATTTGAAAGTACGCCGGAGTATCAGTAGATACGCCGGCGTACTTCGTCTGTGGATCTGGCCCAGTGTGTTCTCCCAGCAGGTTACAGAAAAGAATATTGCACCATCTATGGCCGGCTTAGTTTTACATGTCTGCTTGAACTTCTGTTGTGGTGCATTACAGTAATACATATGCGCTAACGCTCATTATGGCACCGATTAGCATGTGTTAAGTTAGGCAGCCTATAATTGTGAATGGGCTTCCGACGAATGACAACAGGTTAAAAAACATACATAACCCTTTTGTAAAAACGTAGCAAACTACAATGCATGGTATATGGGTTGTGGTGTGCTGTCATGCATTGTGTGATGGGCTCCCCTGTACCATTCACAATACATGACACTTCAATGCATCGTACTGCTGCATCTGCATTGCAATGCGTTGTGGTAATGCACATTAACACATGGATTTTAGCACTTATTACCACAAGGCACAAGTGTAAATGGGACCTAAGCCCCCCGTTCACACCAAACCTGATTTTGAAATTGTGCGACTTCACTTGAAATCGTACAATTTGAAAGCCCCATGTCAGTGCGACTTGCCTGACATCTATGCGACTTCATGCACAGATGTCTATGCAAGTCACACCTGAAATGTAAAAAATAGTGCAGAAAATTATTTTTCAAAACGGTGCAGCACTGCAAAGTCCACGTCACACCAATTTGAACAGTTCCATTGCCGACAATAGGGTGCGACTTGGACCTGTCAAATCGCATGACATGTCGCACCAATGTGAACGGGGGTCTAACTCTTAGGCCCCATACACACCATAGAATCTATCCGCAGATAAATCCCATCAAATGGGTTTCTGCGGATAGATCCTATGGTGTGTACACGCCAACGGATATTTATCCGCAGAGAAATCTCCCCTGGGATGGATTTCCAGCAGATGGATATTTGCTGACATGCTCAACAAATCCATCTGCTGGAATCCATTCCAACGGATGGATCCGCTCGTCTGTACAGACTCACCGGATCCATCCGTCTAAAGGGATTCCCCGCACGCGTCGAAATGATTTGACGCATGCGTGGAATTCCTTATATGACAGCGTCGCGCCCGTCGCCGCGTCATAATAGCGGTGACGGCGCGACACGTCATCGGCAGAGGATTTCAGCGCGGATTTCAATGCGATGGTGTGTACACGCCATCGCATAGAAATCCTCTGAAATCCTCGAGAGGATTTATCCGCGGATACGGTCCGCTGGACCGTATCTGCGGATAAATCCTCTCGTGTGTATGGGGCCTTACAGTTGTGCTGCATGATTAGAGGCAGTTGCCGGAGGAACTTCATATTGTTGAGCCTGGCCGCTGAGCCATGAGTTTAATTTATCACACAAGTTGCATTTATCATCCTTACCTAGGAAGCAAACAAAAAAGTTCCCAGGGTGGGGTCTCCATTACATATATTCATATTTTTATGGTTGGTTAAAAATATTGGGCCAGATCCTCAAAAGAGATACGGCGGCGTAACTGCTGTTACGCCGTCGTATCCCTGGTCCTAACTATGGAACTGATCCACAGACTCAGTTTCCCATAGTTAGGACGAAGATCCGACATGTGTAATTGAATTACACTGTCGGATCTTAAGGATGCAATTCTAGGCCGGCCGCTAGGTGGCGAGGCCATTGAGGCCGGCGTAAAATATGCAAATGACCAGTTACGGCGATCCACGAACGCTCCGACGGGCCCGTCGCTCTAAATCTACGTCGTTTACGTCGAGTTCCGCCGCGTAAAACTAGGGCTAAGCCCTAGTTGTCCTAAGCCATGTTAAGTATGGCCGTCGTTCCCGCGTCGAATTTTAAATTCTACGTCGTTTGCGTAAGACGTCCGTGAATGGCGCTGGACGCCATTTACGGTAACGTCTAAGCAAATGACGTCGGAGCGACGTCAGTTAGCGCAATGCACGTCGGGTAATTTACCCGACGGAGCATGCGCAGTACGTCCGGCGCGGGAGCGCGCCTAATTTAAATGGGACTCGCCCATTTGAATAGGAACGCCTTGCGCCGGACGGATTTAAGTTACAGCGCCGCAAAATTCCAGGTAAGTGCTTTGTGGATCGGCACCTAACTTTGGAATTTTGCGCCGGAGTAACTTAAATCAGAAAAGTTACGTTGCGCCAAGGCTTTGTGGATAACCCCCATTATCTACAGTACTTTGTAATCTCTTTGTTCCCTCAGTATTTCTCAGCCTGCTGGTTTGGACTGGAGCATATGGTCAAAGCAGCAAAGATTCAGACTTGTTGGAAGAGTGTCTTCAGGATCCGGAATATGAAGATATAATGGATATTGCCATACGTGGATTACCTCCTGTCCCAAAATGGAGTCGGAAACACGTTGTAATTGTTGGTGCCGGGATGTCCGGGTTATCAGCGGCAAAAGTATTACAGGATGCCGGCCACAGAGTAAGTTGATGAATTTGTCAGAAGGTACTCATAGACATGGGTAGTAACTCCTTTCCATCCAGTTATTATTATTATTATTATTATTATACAGGATCTACGTAGATTCAACACTTTACAACATGAGGGCAGACGGTTCAATACAATACAATTCAATGCAGGAGGAATCAGAGGGCCTGCTCATTAGAGCTTACAGTCTAAAACAATCAGAGGGCCATGTCTGTAAATGTACCAAGCACTGTTAAGGCCTTTAAGCAAAATATATTACTGCGCCAATCCTAATATTAATTATAGTGAACCTATAATAAATGAACCAACAGCATATTATAAACCCCCAATTAAAAAACCCACTATGGATGAATAGATGCACCAAAAATTCAATGTGACTAAATATAAACACAACTGTTCCAAAAAATATAAAAATTCAGGGCTAGATTCAGATAGATTTTGGCGGGCGTAGCGTATCTCAGATACACTACACCGCCGTAAGTTAGAGCAGCAGGTCCTGTATTCACAAATAAGTTGCGCTGTAACTTACAGCGGCGCAGTGTAACTGGGCCGGCGTAAGCCCCGCCTAATTCAAAATAGGCTGGTTGGGGGCATGTTCTATGCAAAATACAAGTGACCCCACGGATTTGACGTTTCTAACGAACGGCGCATGCGGCGTCCGTGGACGTATCCCAGTGCGCATGCTCCAAATTACGCCGCAAAGACTCATTGGTTTTGACGTAAACGTAAATTACGCAAAGCCCCATTCACGGACGAGTTACGCAAACGACGTAAAACGTGAAAAATTCGACGAGGTCCGGACGTCCATACTTAACATTGGCTGCGCCATGTTTTTGGTGGTTTATCTTTACGCCTCAAAACGCCTTACGTAAACGGCGTATCTTTACTGCGACGGGCAAGCGTACATTCGTGAATAGGCGTATCTTGCTGATTTACATATTCTAGGAGTAAATCAGCCTACACGCCCCTAGCGGCCAGCGTAAATAGACAGTTAAGATACGACGGCGTAGGAGACTTACGCCGGCCGTATCTTAGCAACATTTAAGCGTATCTTAGTTTGAGCATACGCTTAAAGTTGCGACGGCGCGGATTCGGACTTACGACGGTAGATACGCCCGTCGTAAGTCTTTATGAATCTGGCCCTCAATGTTTAAAGTCTAATACTCAAAAGTGCTCCTTAGGGTGAATGGATAAGTAGTGAATCTTCCACCAAGTTGTGCCACTAACTTCCAAAATGCACACTCACCAGACCCAAATATAATAATCGTGTGTGGATATCTCCTCTCTTTACAGCCAACATGCTGTTTCCCAGGTATAGAAATTGGGATGGATGTCTCCTCTCTTTACAGCCCGCACGCTGTTTCCCTCCTTTCATGCAGGGGGTGATACCTTAATTTTCTTAAAACAAGGGGCTTATCATAGTGTAGTTTGCTCAAAAAAAACACTTTATTAATATAAAACATATGAAATACACTCACATGGTATTGTGTCTCCAGACCGGCACCAGTCTTTCTAGCAGTACCGAGCGCCACCAACGCTCATCCGTGTGTTATTCCGTCTAACGGCGTGCGCTCCGCGTCTCGATCTCTATGCGGTTCAGCGACAGGGGGTTGGCGCATGACGTATTTCCGCCCAACCTGCGTTACCCAGAAGCCTCTACGCGTTTCGCAAGCAACGTTGCGTCATCAGGAAGCTGTGGGCGCCATGTTGGTTATGGTATTTATACCCTTACTATTCATACGTTGACCAATAATGTTTCACCCTTCCCCATTTGTATACAGTTCCTCACTGGCTCATAACGTCCTACTATGATCGTTTTTGGCTGGTACTGCTAGAATGACCTTACAGTGTTTCAATACATATTAAAAACTATAACATTTAATTTAAAATTAAATAAAAATAAAAGTCTTTAAAACAATAGTACTACAAATATCGATTAGACAAGGTATTTTAAGATGTGTATGCACTGCTATTACAGAAATATTACAGAAGATGTTACAAAAAAAAATGTTACAAAAAATGTAACAAAAAATTATATATTTTCTGTTATTTCATATGTTATTTTATATTCATGACATTAATCATTTAAGGAATTTTTTTTGTTTTCATTTTTATTTTCATTTTTTGTATACACGCATCTGGTAAATGCTTAAATGATTAATGGCATGCATATAAAATAACATATGAAATAACAGAAAATATATTATTTTTTGTTACATTTTTTGTAACATTTTTTTTGTAACATCTTCTGTAATATTTCTGTAATAGCAGTGCAGGCATAGCCAAAACTTTTTTTTTTCCAAACAAATGTAAGGTTAAAGTAGAACGAAACCTTCACATTAAAGCACAAGTGTCAGTGTATCTAAGAGCAGTAATGCTTACCGCATGAAAATTTGTGCATGATGAGCTTCATAAACCAGATATTGTGCTCTGCCCCCGCAACCTGCCAAACTTTGGGTCTGAACCTTGAGCAATGCATATATAATCATGGCATGCACAGATTACATTTTATTGTTTTTGTTATAAAGCAATCATTTAAAGCACTAATTAGCCTAAAACCATTTTTTTTTATATATTGTGGCATACCAATCATTAGATATGGTGACTATTAGTTTTAATTTTTTTAGGCTTTTTTACCCTCTGTTTTCATCTAGTGATCTCAGTGCGGAGGATTCCCCCATGCACATTGATTGGGTGGATGGGTGAATTTTTTTTATTTATTTTTTTAGTTCAGCCCGCTGGTAAACAAAAAAAAAAAACGGACTAATCTATGGGCTGCTTTATGCCATGTACACACGATCGGTTCATCCGATGAAAACGGACCGATTAATTTTTTCATCAGATATCCGATGAAGCTGACTTTCATCAGTCTTGCCTACACACCATCAGTTAAAAATCCGTTTGTGTCCAACGCGGTGACATAAAACACTACGACGTGCTGAGAAAAATGAAGTTCAATGCTTCCGAGCATGGGTCGACTTGATTCTGAGCATGCGTGAATTTTTAACCGATGGACTTGCCCACAGACGATCGTTTTTTTCTATCGTTGTTTTAACCATCAGATAATTTTAAAACAGGTTCTAATGCCACGTACACACGATCGGTTCATCCGATGAAAACGGACCAATGGATTTTTTCATCAGATATCCGATGAAGCTGACTTTCATCAGTCTTGCCTACACACCATCAGTTAAAAATCCATTCGTGTCAGAACGCGGTGATGTAAAACACTATGACGTGCAGAGAAAAATTAAGTTCAATGCTTCCAAGCATGCGTCGACTTGATTCTGAGCATGCATGGATTTTTAACCGATGGAATTGCCCACAGACAATCGTCTTTTTTCTATCGGTTTTTTAACCATCAGATAATTTTAAAACAGGTTTTAGGTTTTTTCACCGATGGGAAAAAAAACGATGGGGCCCACACACGATAGGTTCGTCCGATGAAAATGGTCCATCGGACCGTTTTCATCAGACGAACCGATCGTGTGTACGCGGCATTAGATCTACTAGTAGATCTAGATGCACTAACAAATTGAAGCCAAACTCCAGCTAATATTTTATAAACTGTTACAGCAAAAAAAAATATATATTTTTGGAATAAAGGTTTTACATACAGGTATATATATAAAAGCTGACCATTGTAACCACCCCTGTCAGTGTTAAATGGTTTGTCTCATCCCTATAACTGATACGTCTGCCAGAAAGCTAAAACAGCAGACTAAGGCCTCTTCCGCCCTAAGCCGGCGGATGACAGGGCGGTCCCTGCACAGTGTCTTTTCTCAGCTCTCCTCTATGGGGGGATCGGATGAACATGGATCGTCTGTCCGTGTTCACCCAATCCGATCCGCAGACGGATGGAAAAATAGGGTTTTCCTCCGTCTGCAGAATCAGAGGATTGCGGAACCGGGTGAGATTGGGTGTCAGCGGATGTTCATCCGCTGACACCCGCAATCTCGTAGGGACCAATGTATGTCCCTTTTTCATCCGTACACGGATGGATGAAAAAGGGGCCTTACTGGTTTGATCAACAAATGAAAATAGAAGAAAGAAAGCCTAAATATTAAAACAAATGTATCCATCACAGAATTGGTAAGCTGCAAAATAATAAATGTTTGCTTTTGCATTTATTATCGCTTTAAACCTCAGCTAATAAAAGGACATGTAGCTACAATTTTGTATTATGCAAATAGTAAGGAAATAAACATAATACGTTACATAACTAGGTGTGGTTTAATAGCTGTAACCAAATTATACTTCATCTAGATGAGTGGCTGGCATATAAAAAAGGGTTTACAGTGGTATCAGTGTGTAAAGATGAGATAGGATGCCAATATATTTTAATCAAAGATCATAGTTGTTGAGCGGGGGGGGCGCATTAAAGTTGTTGAGCGGGGGGGCGAATTGAAGTTGTTGAGCGGCTTCTCTTGCAGTGCGGGAAAATTAACCCTTTAGCGGGACTGCAGGAAGAAGCTGTCTGTGTGGGAAAGTCCTGCAGAATCCGTGCGTGTTGGGAGGTATGCGCAGGACCGCCATCAGGAATTTTGGGGCCCCTTACACAGCTTAAGGCATGGGCCCCCTGGAGCAGAGAACCGGGGGGGGGGGTGCTGCCCCGCCTGAAATTGAAAAGCGGAAGGGATGCCGCAAATTGAGAAGCGGGGGGTGGGTCGTTACAAAAAAAAGAAGAAGTAAAGAAAAAAAATATATAGATATAAAAAAAGGGGGGTAGCCATCCGGGGTCCTGGGGACCTCTGGACCTTTTAATAAAAAATAAAAAATATAAACAAAAATAAAAAAATAAACATTTATAAAAAAAAGGGGGGTTGTCACATGGGGCCCTGGGGACCTTTGGGCCCTTTAATAATAATAATAATAATTATATATATATATATTTTTTTTTCAAAGCCATAACAGGATGTGAGTGGAAATCCCTTCAACGTGAGGGAAATGCCTGATTGTTTACCAGGCTCACCAGAGCGAGTGCTCCCATTGAAAGATTTCCCCTCTATTGTTGTAGCGTCATCCAACAATTTAGGAATTTATTTTACTCTGACTCTTGGTGATAACAATCAACAGGACAAAAAGACAGTGTAAATCTTCCTAACAGGGATATAGACAGCAATACAAAACAGAGAGGTGTTCTAATACCTTGCCACTCTATACAAACCTGTGTTGTGAACATTGTAAATTAATTTCTTCACAATGCCCATTAATACTTAAAGCGGTGTTTCACCCTGCAGAACAACTTTTTAGCATAAAATTAGGCATAGTAGCGTGAGCTACAGTATGCCTGTCTTAATTTTTTTATCCCCGTACTCACTGTGTAATCGTACATAGAAGATTCCGACTGCCCGCGGGGAATGGGCGTTCCTTTCAAGAGGGGGGGTGATTGACGGCCGGCTCTGGCACGTCACGCTCCCCGAAGACAGCCGGAGTAGGTCTCGGCTCTTCACGGCGCCTGCGCACAGACTATGCGCAGGCGCCGTGAAGAGCCAAGCCTATTTCGGCTATTTCCGGAGAACCGTGACGCGCCAGAGCCGGCCGTCAATCACCTTCCGTCTGGATTGGAACGCCCATTCCCCGTGGGCAGTCGGAATCTTCTATGTACGATTACACAGTGAGTACGGGGATTTTTTTTTATAGGGTGAACCCCCGCTTTAAGTGAATGGGGACTTGTTTTAAAGTGTCTTTACTGCTTGTTTGGTATGTAAATACTTGTTTGAAAGGTTAAAGTAGTTGTAAAAGCTCTGGGTTTTTACCTTCATGCATTTTATGCATTGCTACTTCTTGTGGAGTTGGCAGATGTAAGTCTCCTCAAGGTGGATACCAGTAACATTAAAAACCCAACAGATATTAAACGCTTTCTCACTTTATCTAAATATGTTTGACTTGGCGTTCCAGTTTAATTGATGGTGGGTAAGATTGGTGTTATTGAACACATTACAGGACTCTATCTTTTATACTTCAGGTGACAGTGCTGGAGGCCAGTAACCGCATAGGAGGACGTGTACTGACCTATAGAGATCCAGAGGGCTGGTATGGAGAACTGGGACCCATGCGTATTCCTCCATCTCACAGGTATTTATAAAAAGCTCTTTTATATTGATTAAAAAAAGATTTTATTTTACATATAAAATTAATCTTTGTATCTTTTGATAATTAAAAACTAAGGCTGCCAATTCCTAGATGATTCAGATTTTTTTACATTAAAACTCACACTATATAATGTTCAATAAGTGCAGAGAGTCCATCTCTTTCCCAAAAAGCGTTATTAACTTTAATATGTAAAATTCGTAAAACGTGCATTTGTTAATTTTTACAGGCTTATACGGGAATTCATTCGTCAGTTTCAATTGCAAATGAACCCTTTTATCATATCTAATGAAAACAATGTATACTTGTTCAATAACATAAGACAACTGCAAAAGAATGTTGATAAGATGCCAAACCTGTTTGGGTTTGCATTGAGCCCTGAGGAAGAAGGAATATCCGCTGATGACCTATTTTCTAAAGTGGCATTCAAGGTAATCATTGTGTCTCAGAATATACCATGTCCCCAGTCAGGGGTGTATTCAGGTTTTGTGCTGCTCTAGGCCTGACTAAACTCGTGCACCCCCTAATTTACATGTGACCCACCCCTTCCTGTCAAGGCCACACCCCTTGCGGTTTAAGACCCACCCTGAAATTTTCAAGTGGGGACACTAGTTCTGATGGCCTGGGGTGGAGGGGGGGCAGTGGATTCCCTTAATTTGCATAGATTTCCTCTCACTTCCTGTTTGGCTATGTGACATGAAGTGAAGGGAAATCTCTGCAATGGGACAGGGATGGTAAAAAATTAGAAGCGACGCCCCCCCCCCCCACAGTTGCAGAATGCCAACTGCCCGCAAACTGGAAGCAGTGCGACCGATTTATGGGGGGCGCTAAACTAATTTGCCCAACAGTGTAGCGCAAGCCGGCGGGGACACTGTGGGTGCTGCCCCCCTGCAAAGTGCTGCCCTAGGCCTGGGCCTTGTTGGCCTATGCCAGGATACAGCATTGTCCCCAGTACTGGTTCACAGTCATGAATAGCATGGAGCTACTGGATGTATCTAGGGGTTTTGGAGGACTCGTTGGTCGAAGAGATGTGATGACAGGAGTACAATGTATATCCAGGATAGAACAGAACAGGAGAGCATGTGTAGGATCAGAGCAGTCAGAGTATATCTATATATATCTATATATATATCTATATATATATATAGATATATATCTATATATATCTATATATATATATATCTATATATATCTATATATAGATATATATATATATTTATACACTGCAGGGCTCAAAATTTTAAGTCCTGAGCTACTAGCCACAGGCCTTAAGAGTTACTCGCCACCAGTTATCCCACCCAACCCCTACCCTGCCCGCCCCTAATTCCACCACTAAACACGCCCTTGTAAATACTGAGTTAAATATTTTATGCAGAATTAAGTTACACAAATAATTATTAACAACTTTAACAATATTAACATAAAGCATCAGACTCCAAAGTTCCCACTTACATCACAGTCCAAAAAGTTGTCCCTTACATCATAGTCTGCAATATTCCCCCTAACATTATGGTCTGCAATGTTTCCCTTTACATCAGAGTTCCCACTATAATTTTAGTCTGCTCTCTGCAGTATTGCCTTTTACATCAGTGTTCCCCCTTATGCCTGAATCCTTTTCAGTCCTTTAGTAGTGGGTAGATGTGCCAACTGACTCTGTCATGGGCACATCTACCCAGCACCGGAGGGGCAGGAGACTGTCCAGAGCGCGACTGAAGATCAACTTTAAAGAATATTGCGTATGGCCATCTGCAATCAGATTGGACAGCGTACGGCTATCTGCAATTGGATTGGACAGTGTACTACCATCTGCACTTAGAATGGACAGCGTACGGCCATCTGCAATCAGATTGGACAGTGTTTCTCTTCTGTCAGCATGCAGCTTGGTATTGTTCTGCAGATGTGGGACTATAAGTCCCAGCACTCTACAGGCAGGTAATGGGTAGAAGCACAGCTCCTACAGACGCTCTTATTGGATATTATTGATAAACTACAAATTCCCAGCATGCCTTGGCACTCTTCTGCATGCAGGGCCATCTGCAACTTGTAGTCCTCTCTCTCCCCGGCCGGTCTTACCCTCTGGTGGGGAGGACAGCTGTACCAACTCCATCTGGTCTATGCTCCCCGGCTCCGCTGTACTCGGCCTACTGGCTGGCACACTGTCCAGGGCCCTGAGGCAGCAGCTGGCATTCATGGTATACTTCCTCACTCGGGCAACCTTGTTCCTGTGTCCTCAGGCCCGCCCGGCTGCCCCTGCTGTAGCCTGTAGTTGATAACAGGCACCGCCATGACATCACCATCCATACGCCCGGCTTCCCGCTCCCCAGAACTGTGCTTGTTCAGTTCCAAAGCCTGCCACGGCCATGTTTTTTACAGGCAGCAGCCGTCTGTAACAGGACGTTTGGCAACCTTGCTCCATGCTCGCCCTCAACTTAAATCCACTTGCCAAATCCGAGCAGGCAAGTGGAACTATTGAGGGCTGTATACAGTATATACACTCACCAGCCACTTTATTAGGTACACCCCGTACACACAACCGTTTTTCACATTGGAAAAAGTCCGATCAGACCTTTTGGCCGGGAATCCCGACCGTGTGTATGCTCCATCGGACTTTTTCCAACAGGAGAACTGCCAGAAAAAAAAGAGAACATGATCTCTTTTTTCCGTCAGGAAACAATCCTAGCCGGAAAAACGTTCGTCTGTATGCAATTTCAACACGCAAAAGAACGTGCATGCTCAGGATCAAGTTGACGCATGCTCAGAAGCAATGAACTTAATTTTCATCTTCATTTCACCAAACTTTTGTGTGACCGTGTGTATGCAAGGCAGGCTTGAGAGGAATTCCGTCTGGAAAACCATTGTTTTTTCTGACGGGAAAACCGCTCGTGTGTGCATAAGACCTGGCTGGTAAACCTGGATCCTTGTGCCCCCACTGATAGAAGCCCGGAGAGCAACCCTATCATGCTTAAAAGTGGAATAACAATTGTGCTTTAATGACAGTTCTATAATTTGAGGGCCCTTGCTGTTTGGTAAGCAGTTTGTCTGTATAACTGTGATGCTTTGTGGAGCCTTTTATGACACTGTAAACAGTGCTGGGATTTCCTCTTTGGATTTGGTTTATCATTATATATGAACTCTATAGTGTTTATATGCACATCATGGTTCATTGTGGGGATTGTTTAGAAATTATGGTGGTACTTTAGCGCTGGGTATTTCTGTATAAAACTAAAAGTATATTCCTAGCTAGACTAATGAAGACACAGAGAAAGGAAATAGAGTGTCAGTACAAATTGGGCAGACAAGAGCAGGTGGAGTCATGACTAGGAGCAACAGCATACAAATACAAACAGACAGCAACCAGTGAAAAAGTCAATGCAGATGGGTAAACAGGATCAGAAGCCCAAAACATGATATAACTTAACCTTTACATAAATCTAATCTTCATTGTAACATCTCACATTTTTTTTCTTTAGTTTGTAAGAAAAGTTGCTGGAGAAAACTGCTCTGGAATCTTGGACTCACTTGACAAAATTTCCCTTCAGGTAAAATGATAAGGTCAATAACACTGAGAGCACAAATATCCATTGACTGTACACAGGGATCTCTCTAGATGTGTATTTTGCTTTTCACATTAGCAGGCATGAAATCAGCTGGGGTAAAAATTGGGCAGATATTTGCTACACTTACAAAGGGGATACTTTTAGCTAGTTGTGATGTCCAGTACTTTTGTTTTAAGTTCTAAACACGTTCCAATCTTTACAATATATGTGGAACACATATAAGTGAATTTCACTGCTATAAGCAACCATTTTTACTGAATGAAACTTGTTCATTCAGTGTGTTTTGTTGCGATTAGCTGTGATTGGTCACAGGTAATCACATGGTACAGATGGACTGTGATTGGCCCTGTCTGTACCATGTGATCATTGTGACCAATCACAGCTAGCAACATACTTGTATAGAATGGATGGCATGAAAGGAAGCCATCCACTGTTTACAATTGTCATATGATCACATGGTACTGGCAGCGGGCTGGTACACCGATTAGCCATCGACTGTGTCCGATGGGCACAGCCAATGACAGATTGCGCTGCAGCACGGCCACGTGCAAGGCGCGATCCGGGAGAATGTCATATTACATCCACCCTGATCAAAAAATGTCCCGCCTGGCTGTCATTTTTCTATAGGCCAGGTAGAAGCTAGTTAATTTGTGCTAATTAATGTAGAAATTGTGAAATAGCTGCAGCTCACCACATGTACCCCCGTGCACGAATTTTAAAGTTTAGTAAGTTCCCATCTCTGCAAAACCCTAATACTGTTCTTTTATTTTTTTCTGCAATAGTCTATCCTGGCGGATGAAGGACGTTTAAGTGCTGGTGCTATTAAGATGCTTGGAAACTTCATGAATACTAATGGTCAGCCCTACGTCTCTTTTTTCGAAGCAGTTATGGATACGTATATTTTTAAATCCCCAAGGTACAGTAAAGAAAAGTAAATGCAAACATGTGTCATGTTCCCTGTATTATCCTTTATTCAAATATACAGTATATATATACCAACAGCTTAAAGCGGAGTTCCACCCAAAAATTGAACTTCTGCTATTTGGATTCCTCCCCCCCCTCCGGTGTCACATTTGCCACCTTTCGGGGGGGAGGAGGGAGCAGATACCTGTGTAATACAGGTATTTGCTCCCACTTCTAGGCATAGATCACTGCAGTGACACATAGGTCCCAGAAGACAGCAGGGACCAGTGGGAACGAGGCTTCCACAAGGCTTCACTTCCTGATTCCCTTACCGAAGATGGCGGCGGCAACACCCAAGAGCCGACAGACAGATCGGCTTTGGCTGCCGACATCGTGGGTGCCCTGGAAAGGTAAGTGTCCATATATTAAAAGTCAGCAGCTGCAGTATATGTAGCTGCTGACTTTTAATATATTTTTTTTCCGCAAGAACTCTGCTTTAAAGTGTGGTGAGCTGGGTTTGGTTTGAGCAGGTTTCAGCAAGCTTCAAAGGATTTTCGATGCCAAACCCCACTGAAGTCAAAGGCAGCCAAATCTGTAAAATCAAAACTGCCCATTTTATAGGCTAATAGACAAAGGGTTGTCAAAAATGGAATGGGGGATAGGTGTGGACACTGCTTTGGAGAACATGTACCAATGCAAAAAAAAAAAAAAAAAAATATTCCATCAATCCAGGAGCACTTATTTTTGAATGCACTGACATTTACAAAGTAGAAATCTGTTTGAAATCGCTGGCAAATGACATTTTTTCTCTTGGCATTTATTTTTATTTCACAAAGGAAAATGGAACAGAGCCACCAAACATACCCCAAAATAAATAGCAAACCCCTAAGACCTACAATGAAATGTAATTTGCTGGTAATTTAAAAAATATCACTTTATTTTTTATTTTGTAAATGTCACAGATTTAAAAAAAATATGTGTAGCATCTCCCTTAAAATGCATACCAGACTCTTGAGTCTAGTATGGATTTTATGAAGAATTCTGTCACAAAAAAACAGGCACGTTGGCAAAGTACCCCTCTGGCAAAGCACATTGTTGATGTCACTATGTTGATAAAGACAAGGGCCTTTTCCCCACAACCCTGGCCCAGTGGTCGTGGGTGGTCTGCAGGTGGGGAATATGGGAATTTGAAAGCCCAGTTTATTAATAAGGGGGCAACTATATATATATATATATATATATATATATATATATATATATATATATATAACTATATATACCCAATGTGGGTAAGGGGTACTATGGAAATTTAAAATGTAAACAGTAAAAAAGAACACAAACAGTATTTGACAAGACTTTCAATGAAAAAAAAAAGACATCCCACAATGTACACCCACTGTCAACTATGTTGTCCAAGGATGTCGATCCATGTAAATTATGAGTCCTGCCAACTTGTCGTAACAAAAAAAAAGAAAAAGCGCCTGTCAGGACACATCTAGACTGTTTGTTTGCCTCCCACCAAATGACAGTGACAACTGTTATATACATGGGTGTGGGGGTCTCCCGTATTATGTCATTGACTATATATGAACATGACCATATAGGTCAATGACATCTAGGGATCACAGAAACACCAGGGTACTAGGGAGAACACAGACATACGGTTTACTGTGCATGTACAAGTAAAAATAAAAAAAGCAACAAAGCCCATTTCCATCTGGCAGGATGGGATGAGGTAATTTTAATATACTTACACTTAAAACTTTTCATAATAGTTTGGACAGGGTAGTAAAAGATTACTTTAACTGACAATTGTGCGGTCGTGTGACACTATACCACCAATTTTTTTTTCCACACAAATAGAGCTTTCTTTTGTTGGTATTTCATTTTTATTTCTTGCCCTATAAACAAAAAGAGATCGACAATTTTGAAAAAAAAACTATTTTTTACTTGTTGCTATAATAAATATCCAAAAAATAATAATTTCTTTATCAGTTTAGGCCAATATGTATTCTTCTACATATTTTTGAAAAAAAAAAGCTTCTATTGATTGGTTTGTGCAAAAGTTATAGCAAAAAAGGGGATAAAGTTATGGCATTTTTATTATTATTATTAATATTTTTATTTTTTTACTAGCAATGGCGGTGATCAGTAATTTTTAGTGGGACTGTAACATTACAGTGGACAGATCAGACACTTTTGACACTTTTTTGGGACCAGAGACATTTATAAAGCGAACAGTGCTATAAAAATGCACTGTTTACTGTAAAAAAAAGACACTGGCAGGAAAGGGGTTAAAACTAGGGGTGATCAAGGGGTTAAATGTGTTCCCTGGGAGGTGTTTCTAACTGTGGGGGTAGGGGACTGAATGGGAGTACAGAGAGATCACTGTTTCTAATCACTATTAACAGATGATCACTCTGTACTTCCCTGTCCATATGGGGATCTGTTTGTTTACATTGTCAGATCCCCATTCTGTCTCTCAGTGGAGTGATCGCGGGTGGCCTGTGGACATCACAGGCACGCGCATCAGCTTCCCTCCTGTGCAGCGGACACGCGCGCCTGCTATAGCTGTTAAAGGGACCGACGTAAAGCTATGGCGATTCATGTGGGAACAAGCCGACTTGCCGCAGTATAATGATGGCAGCTGGTCAGCAAGTGGTTGATAAAAAAAACAAAAAATCAGTAGACACTAGTCCCTCCAGCTCCATTATTACTAGAGACTGGGACCTGTCTTTGTCAGCTTAGTCATCATGCTTGGTGTGCTCAGGGTGTGTTTTTCTAAGTACAGAAACCTTCACTGCCCATTGATACAAATGTGCAGCTTGTGGGCGTTAAAGACCCCCTCCTTGGCGCCACCATATGTGTTATGTAGATGGTAAAATGTTAAATGCCTAAATGAATATATTTAATGACTTATAGAAATGAATATAGATAGGTGTGACCTAATTAAAAAAATATTCTATTTCACCAGGTTAGATGAGATTACTGGAGGCTTCGATCAATTGCCCTTGTCCTTGGCCAAATATTTGGGAAATGTGATCAGATTGAAATCTACTGTAGTTAAAGTCAGGAGGAATGAAAAATCAGTGATTGTCTCATACCGTAAAGATAAAACCACTCCTCCCACCAATATAATCGCGGACTATGTTATCGTTACATCCACCGCAAAGGCAACCAAACGTATTAAGTTCAGTCCTCCTCTGTCCAATGAAAAGGATTTTGCATTGGGTAACATCTACTATGCAAGTGCCACTAAAATCTTACTGGGCTGCACTGAGAGGTTCTGGGAAAAGGATGGTATAGTTGGTGGGAGTAGTATCACTGATCGCCCATCACGTTCTATCTATTACCCAAGTCACAACTTCACTGGAGGAAGAGGAGTCCTCCTTGCATCATATACTTGGGCAGATGAGTCATTGTTCTTCCTATCCCTCAGTGATGAAGAGTGCATTGACATTGTTTTTGAAGACTTGGCTGCCATCCACTTGAGATCAGAGAAGGAGCTCCGACGCCTTTGTCCTAAGACTGTGGTGAAGAGGTGGAGCCTGGATCCATATTCCATGGGTGCATTTGCCTATTTCATCCCGTATCAGAATAGTAACTTGTTTGAGTACCTGGCTCAACCTGAAGGCAGAATATATTTTGCAGGAGAACACACTTCAGCTCCCCATGGTTGGATTGACACAGCTATTAAAAGTGGCCTGAAGGCTGCAAGAGCTGTTCACAGAGATGCCAACACATTTCTCCACAGATAATTTTAATTGCATACGTGTATGAATATCAATATTTCTTGGTTCTGGAAATATACACTCAATGTCAAGCAGTGTTCTTTAAAAATTAAAAAAAATTATCTTCAACTAGTCATGACTGGAGTTGCGTTCGAATCATAACCTTTAGTAGTCTATTTATAAAATAATTTGCTGAATAAATATGAAAGCATTTGCCCAGCCGTCACAAATTTTCACCATATTTTTCCTAATACGTTTTTAGAATCATCAGCCCTATCGGTCATAATGCAGCCTTTTCCTGACATACCTGAATCAAGAAAAAAATGAAGGCCACTAGAAGGAGCTGACAATAATAAGAAATAAACGTATTAGGAAAAATATGGTAAGATTTTGTGACAGCTAGGCGAATGCTTGTAAATTTGTTTAGCATTTTTATTTATTTTTTAGTTAAAAAGTCTGATGGTAAGTTGAACACAATCTTGCACAAACATACAATTATTATTGCAACACCCAGTGAATGGATCGTAGGCAGGTGCACCACCACCAAATAAATAACTTGCTTACGAGTTAGTAATGGCTTAAACCCAGCCCAGGCCTTTATCCTAATGGATATTCATGGAGATCCTATATGGATGGCGATGACCTCCAGATCCCGATATGCACAGACTCCTGAGCCCCACAGACTCTATGTATTTGTATAACAATTAATCCAAAAACAAAAAATTGTCAACAATGATCGGGTTTTGAGGACTATCTTACCAGAGAAGCCACAGGTAGTTTTTAGAGGAGCTTCCTCGTTGAGGAATAGAGTGTCTCCAAACATTCTTAACCCTCCTATCAATAAGACCACCTTTTTCAATCAGTTAACAGGGTATTATCAGTGTTGGAGGTGCACACATAGGAGGACAACAAGTCTTGTATCCACTAGTACTCAGATACGTTATGACATTGAACCTTTTATCACTTGTTCCACTTTTGGCGTGGTTTATTTACTCCAATGTCCATGTAGAGTACAATATTGTCAGGGCTGGGCTCAGACCTTCCTTCTCTGTGCTGGAAGCTCAGCTGTCAGCTAATTGCCAGCTCCTATCTCTCCACAGTTATCCACTAGGGATGAGCTCCGTATTCGAGTCAAACTCACGTTCGATTTGAACATCGTATGTTCGATCGTTCGTCGAATTATGAACGTTTTGGGCCGTTCATGACAAATTCGAGTGCCGTTTCATGGCCCATAATTCACTGTGGCATCGAAGTGCATTGCTGGCTGATGATTGGCCAAGCATGCACTATGACCCGCATGCTTGGCCAATCACAGCTTGTAAAAAACGGAGAGCCATAATTGGCCAAAGCCAGGGTGACTTTGGCCAATTATGGCTCAGGGAGTTTAGTACACACCCCACACTATAAAAGGCCGCCTGCAGGTCGGCCTTGTGTAGTGTGTTGCGGTGGTTAAGAGAGAAGACAGAGAGAGAGTGTCATTTTTAGTAGGTAGATAAAGCAGGCAGGCAGGCAGGCTAGTCAGTTAAAGTTACAGTGTGTAGAGGATATATATGCATCCCAGGTATTGTATATATATTTATACACTGTATAGTTTAGCTAGATCCCCTCTTCCTAATTTACTGACAGGCAGGCAGGTGACTGTGTTAGCTGCAGTATTCTCACATGGTGTACTGCCTGTGTCCTCTGCAGTGTGCACCTAAAGCTACGTGGTGTGTGTACTCCCTTTGTCCTCTGCAGTGTGCACCTAAAGCTACGTGGTGTGTACTGCCTGTGTCCTCTGCAGTGTGCACCCAAAGCTACGTGATGTGTGTACTGTCTGTGTCTGTGCTATTTTTCTCAATGATTTTCATCCATATTGCAGGGACCAGACATTACAATAAAGTCGCAAGCAGTTTTAAATTACTTTTTTCTTATAGTAATCTCATTTTGTGCAGGGACAGTTTTAAACACGTGCCACTTCACAGGCATACTATAGACACCCAGCAGGTACGATATTTAAAGGAAACTTTTCATTTTTTTTCACTTTAAGCTTTATTAAAATCACTGCTTTTTTTTCCATTGATACATGTTCCCTGGGGCAAGACCCGGGTTCTCGAAGACGTTTTACAAAAATAACTTGCTTATTAGGCTTTAAAATGAGCCCTTTTGAATTCGAACGTTCGAGTCCCATTGACGTTAATGGGGTTCTAAATGTTCGCGCGAACGGTCGGTCTGTTCGAAGGTTCTGGTGCCAACCGAACAGGGGGGTGTTCGGCTCATCCCTATTATCCACCTGTTGATGATCCTGTTCATCAGCTTGGCCGACTACCCGATCCAGTTACTGAACTCTGGCTATGTTTTGACTACGCTTGCTCTGTTTACCTTTTTATTTTTATTATTAAAGAAGTGTGATTTAACTGTACTTCTGTCTCGGTCTGATTCATGGTTCCTGACAGTAGGCGAAGGCCATGACTTCAGAAGATGCAGCCAATCCACTTGTTGATAATATTTTTTCCAGATTGGATGGCCTGGATCACCGCATGGATCAGGTTACCATGGTGATACAGACGCTCCTGAGTCGCACGGCTCGTCCAGAGTCTCCCACTGTGGCCGCTCCGGTAGTCCCTGTGCAGGCACCTGCCTCGAGCATTACCTCTTTAGGAGGTATGCCTGGTTTCGCTCGCTTCCCCAGCGATTTGGGGGCGATCCAGTTCAGTGCAGAGGGTTTCTCAACCAGGTTTAGATATACTTTGAGATGCTGCCCCAGGCATTTCCCACGGACAGAAGCAAAGTGCGTTTTGTGATATCTTTTCTTTCTGACAGAGCCCTGACCTGGGCAAACCCTCTATGGGAGACACAAAAACCCATGGTCCTGAGTCACCTAGAATTTGTGGCTTCTTTCAAAAGGGTATTTGACGTTCCTGCACGCTCCACTTATGCTGCCAAATGCCTCATATCCATCAAACACGAGTACGAGGACGTTTGCCGATTCCACCATTGAATTCCGTACTCTGGCAGCAGAGGTTTTTCTCATGGTCTCTCGCATAACATCAAGGATGAGATAGCAGCCCGAGATATACCGACTGAGCTGGAGAAGTTGATCACATTTGCCATCCTCATTGACTCCAGACTCAGAGAGAGAGACTCTCTCTTAAGGAGCGCTTGTGGAAGCCTCCTGTACATTTGTCTCCGAGCTTTGCAGTCCCACCCATGCCTCCTGGTACTGAGTTTGTATGTGAAGATGAACCCATGCACTTGGGATACACGCGTCTCTCTGCAGATGAGAGGGCCCTTAGGAGGAGGGAGACATTGTGCCTTTATTGTGGCCAGGCTGGTCACTTGAGGTCCTGTCATGGACAGACCTTAGGTGGCGTTGTTTCGTCTCCAGTTTCCCAGAAGGAAAAGCCCCTGGTTTTGGTTACCTTGTCGTGGGCTGAGTCGTTCGTTTAGATACATTCTCTAATCGACTCTGGGGCTGCAGGCCTGTTCATTGATGCTGCCTTTGTATCGAAGCACTTGATTCCGCTGCAGCTGCGTGACACCCCACTTGCCATTGAGGCTCTTAACGGGAGACCTCTACAGCCTGTCCATGTGACTCATGAGACTGTTCCATTGTCCATGGCCATAGGGGCTCTTCACCATGAGATAATCCAATTCCAAGTTATTTCCTCACCTAAGTTTCCTCTGGTTATTGGTTATCCTTGGTTACAGAGGCACAACTCTTTCTTTTGATTGGCTCCGTGCTAAGGTTCTGTCCTGGTCTCCACAATGCAGTAAGAGATGCTTCCAGAAGGTAGCTAAGGTCCTGTGGACCTCTTCACTCTCCTCCCTGCCAGAGGAGTACAACGACTTTAGCGATGTCTTTGACAAAAGTCAAGCCGGTACGTGACCTCCACACCGGTCATATGATTGCGCAATTGACCTTCAACCTGGTGCCATACCCTCTCGTGGCCGGGTTTACCCTTTGTCGGTCTTGGAAGATAAGGCCATGGAGGAGTATGTTGCAGACGCACTCTCTCGAGGTTTCATCCACAAATCCTCGTCTCCTGCTGGTGCTGGTTTCTTTTTTGTGAAGAAGAAGAGTGGTGAACTGAGACCTTGCATTGACTATAGGGGTCTCAATCGTCTCACTATTAAGAATGCCTATCCAATTCTGTTGATTACGGAGTTATTTGACCGCCTCAAGGGAGCAACGGTTTTCACAAAGCTTGATTTGAGAGGGGCATACAATCTTGTGAGGAATTAAGGAGTGCGACGAGTGGAAAACTGCCTTCAATACCAGAACAGGTCATTATGAGTATCTCATAATGCCTTTTGGCCTCTGTAATTCTCCAGCAGTTTTCCAGGAGTTTATTAACGATTTCCTTTGTGATTTGTTGCAGTTATGTGTGGTGGTCTATCTCGATGATATCCTCATATTTTCCAAGTCCCTGGAGAGCAACCACACTGATGTCTGTCGTGTGCTTCAGAAACTAAGAGAGAACAATATCTACTGTAAGCTAGAGAAGTGTGAATTCCATCGGGAACAGGTCAAATTCCTGGGTTATGTAATTTCCATGGCTGTTTTTTCAATGGACCCAGAGAAGCCTTCTGCTGTCCTACAGTGGTCTCGACCAGTGGGTTTACGTCCTCTGCAGAGATTTCTTTGCTTTTCCAGCTATTATCGGAAGTTTATTTGTAACTTCTCGTCTCTGGTCAATCCCCTGACTGATATGACCAAAAAGGACCGTTACCCACAGAGTTAGTCTCCAGAGTCCATTAAGGCTTTTGAGAGTTTTAAGGCTGCCTTTGTTTCTACTCCTACGTTGCCTTTTATCCTTGAAGTTGATGCTTCTGAGACTGGAGTTGGAGCCCTTCTGTCTCAACGTCCTAGCTCTGACAGCGCTATGCATCTGTGTGGCTACTTTTCCAAGAAATTGTCACCTGTGGAGTGCAATTACAAGATTGGTGACAGAGAGCTGTTGGCGATCATTTTAGCCCTGAAGGAATAGAGACATATCCTTGAAGGTACCACTGTGCCAGTTCTCATTCTTACTGACCATAAAAATCTCACATTCTTGTCTGAGGCTAAGCGTCTCTTGCCCAGAATGGCACGATGGGCTCTTTTCTTTTCAAGCTTTAATTACATTGTCTCATTCTTACCCGGTACTAAGAATGTAAGGGCTGACGCCTTGTCACGACAATTTTCCTCTACTTCCAAGATGGAGTAGGTTCCGGTCCCTGTGATTCCTCCTGATCGTATTCTGCCTACGGTTCGCACCAGTCTCACTTCTCCTTTGGGAGACAAAGTTCTTGCTGCTCAGGTTGATGCCCCTCCTGAGAATCCTTGTAAACCGCTGCTTTGTTCCTGAGACTCTCCGTACTGCCATGCTCCAGACTTACCATTCTCGCAAGGCTGCTGGCCACCCTGGGAAGAATCAACTCTTTGGGGCCATTTCCCAACAATTCTGGTGGCCTAGTCTACGTGCTGATGTAACCGCCTTCGTAGCTGCCTGTTCCGTGTGCTCAGAGTAAGACTCCACAACACTTTCCAGTGGGCCTCCTACAACCCATACCCAATGGAGAGAGGCCCTGGACCCACCTATCTATGGATTTCATTGTGGAGTTACCCAACTCCCAGGGTAACACAGTTATCCTTATGTTGGTATACTGGTTCTCGAAAATGTCTCACTTTTTTCCACTTAAGAAGTTGCCTACGTCTAAGGAATTGGCTTCCATTTTTGCTCGGGAGATGTTTCACTTTCATGGTCTACCCAAGGTCATTGTTTTTGACAGGGGAAGTCAGTTTGTGTCCCGGTTCTGGTGAGCCCTTTGTGCACAGTTGGGAATTCAGCTTGCCTTCTCCTCTGCATATCACCCGTAGTCTAATGGGGCTGTAGAACGAGCCAATCAGTCCTTGGAGCAAATTCTGCTATATTTCTAACCATCACAACAACTGGTCAGACCTATTACCTTGCAGAGTTTGCTCACAATAGTGCTCTGAATTCTGCTTTCCGTTTGTCCCTGTTTATGGCGAACTATGGTTTCCAACCTTCCATGTTGCCTGACTCATTTGTTCTACAGAGTATTCCTGCATTAGAGGAACATCTCTGTGATCTTCGTTCCATTTGGGTACAAGTCCAGAAAGCTTTGCGACAGGCTAACGAGAAGTACAGACTCCATGCTGACCGCAAACGCCTGCCTGTGCCTTCCTACCAGGTCGGGGACAGGGTCTGGCTGTCATCTCGCAACCTCCAACTTCGTGTTCCTTCTCTGAAGTTTGCACCTTGGTTTATTGGGCCTTTCCATATCCTTCGCAGGATAAACCCAGTGGCTTACGCGTTGGACCTTCCTCCCAGTATATGTATCTCTAATGTGTTTCATGTCTCCGTCTTGAAACCTTTGGTCTGCAACCGTTTTACCACCTCGGTACCACATCCTCACCCTATACAGGTTGAGAACCATGAGGAGTATGAAGTACAGTCCATAGTTGACTCCCGTAGGTTCCGTGGGCGCATACAGTACCTGGTGCCTTGGAGGGGGTACAGTCTGGAGGAACGCTCTTGGGTCTCATGCTCGGACGTACATGCCCCTGTCCTCCTCCGTGATTTCCATAGATGTTTTCCCATCAAGTCCGGTGGTCCTCCGAGGGGGAGGGGTCGTTGAGGAGGGGGTACTGTCAGGGCTGGGCTCAGCCCTTCCTTCTATGTGCTGGCAGCTCAGCTGTCAGCTAATTGCCAGCTCCTAAATGAAAATAGGTGGGGGTAATGGCACTACCTACCCTTGGTTGACCAAAGGGTAATAAAGTAATCTCACAGCAGGCTCAGCCTAAACCTAACCTGTGTGACCAAAGGTGGTACTGTAGGTAAACCACCTGCAGGTAAACAAGAGGAGTCCTCAATAAAGGTGAATAATCACTAAGTAAGACAAGTGTGGGTATGTGCAAACAGCTGGTGGGTAAGGTATAAGCTAGCCTGACCACAGGTAACCAAACAGAGTGTGCAGTAAGTAATGATCTGTTGCATATTATATACCAGATGTGTATAACCTAGGCATATCCTAAAAATGTTTTAATTACAGTATATAAAAATACTAATATATGAAGAGAGTCCACTAAAAAGGTGAGTGACCCCCAATTGAAAGAAGAAATAAGAAGGAAAAACCTCCTGATTGGTGCAGACAAATGTATAATGTGACTGGCGATGTGTCCTAATGAAAAAAAATATATACATATCTATATACAGGGAGTGCAGAATTATTAGGCAAATTAGTATTTTGACCACATCATCCTCTTTATGCATGTTGTCTTACTCCAAGCTGTATAGGCTCGAAAGCCTACTACCAATTAAGCATATTAGGTGATGTGCATCTCTGTAATGAGAAGGTGTGTGGTCTAATGACATCAACACCCTATATCAGGTGTGCATAATTATTAGTCAACTTCCTTTCCTTTGGCAAAATGGGTCAAAAGAAGGACTTGACAGGCTCAGAAAAGTCAAACATAGTGAGATATCTTGCAGAGGGATGCAGCACTCTTAAAATTGCAAAGCTTCTGAAGCGTGATCATCGAACAATCAAGCGTTTCATTCAAAATAGTCAACAGGGTCGCAAGAAGCGTGTGGAAAAACCAAGGCGCAAAATAACTGCCCATGAACTGAGAAAAGTCAAGCGTGCAGCTGCCAAGATGCCACTTGCCACCAGTTTGGCCATATTTCAGAGCTGCAACATCACTGGAGTGCCCAAAAGCACAAGGTGTGCAATACTCAGAGACATGGCCAAGGTAAGAAAGGCTGAAAGGCGACCACCACTGAACAAGACACACAAGCTGAAACGTCAAGACTGGGCCAAGAAATATCTCAAGACTGATTTTTCTAAGGTTTTATGGACTGATGAAATGAGAGTGAGTCTTGATGGGCCAGATGGATGGGCCCGTGGCTGGATTGGTAAAGGGCAGAGAGCTCCAGTTCGACTCAGACGCCAGCAAGGTGCAGGTGGAGTACTGGTTTGGGCTGGTATCATCAAAGATGAGCTTGTGGGGCCTTTTCGGGTTGAGGATGGAGTCAAGCTCAACTCCCAGTCCTACTGCCAGTTTCTGGAAGACACCTTCTTCAAGCAGTGGTACAGGAAGAAGTCTGCATCCTTCAAGAAAACCATGATTTTCATGCAGGACAATGCTCCATCACACGCGTCCAAGTACTCCACAGCGTGGCTGGCAAGAAAGGGTATAAAAGAAGAAAAACTAATGACATGGCCTCCTTGTTCACCTGATCTGAACCCCATTGAGAACCTGTGGTCCATCATCAAATGTGAGATTTACAAGGAGGGAAAACAGTACACCTCTCTGAACAGTGTCTGGGAGGCTGTGGTTGCTGCTGCACGCAATGTTGATGGTGAACAGATCAAAACACTGACAGAATCCATGGATGGCAGGCTTTTGAGTGTCCTTGCAAAGAAAGGTGGCTATATTGGTCACTGATTTGTTTTTGTTTTGTTTTTGAATGTCAGAAATGTATATTTGTGAATGTTGAGATGTTATATTGGTTTCACCGGTAAAAATAAATAATTTAAATGGGTATATATTTTTTTTTGTTAAGTTGCCTAATAATTATGCACAGTAATAGTCACCTGCACACACAGATATCCCCCTAAAATAGCTAAAAGTAAAAACAAACTAAAAACTACTTCCAAAAATATTCAGCTTTGATATTAATTAGTTTTTTGGGTTCATTGAGAACATGGTTGTTGTTCAATAATAAAATTAATCCTCAAAAATACAACTTGCCTAATAATTCTGCACTCCCTGTATATATCTATATATATATAGATATAATGCTCCCTCAGAATTGGGAGATACCTAGTGATAACAATATACAATAGAAGCTAATTGGCCATATAAATGTACCAATTCTTGAAAAATGTGTGAAAAAAACACAGGTAACTGGATCAATGGTCGTATAAAATGTCCAACACTGCATGTGACTCCAAAGTATACGTGCAATTGAAAGGATGGCAAAGCATCCATAAAGCTCCCAGAAGTATCCGTACACAGGCAATGCATGGGTTAAATATTCATACAAAGTTATTTCAACAGTTCAAAAAGTGACTGGTGCTCCGTGCTGGTAGAGGTAAACAGGTGACTTCAGGTGCTCCCCCCTCATGTGTCCCCACTCACCAGATCCCGCAGCCCCTGCAGGGGCAAACAGCGTATATGGTTAAATCCACAACAGGCTCAGGATCTCCTTGCCACCACTCACTGGGATAACAGGATGTTGATCTCCAAGTCCAAAAATGAAAGGCAAAACAAGGGCACTTTGGTATTCCTCAAAAAAGAAAAAAGTAATAGGTTAACATAATGTAGTAAAAAATGATAATATTTAATAAAAAGTAAAAAAAAACACCAAATTTTCATCTACTGCTGGAAAACAGCGTGAGACAAGGCAATAGACAAGCGAGCAGGCACTGGGGATCGCGGCGTGCGCTCCAGCTGCGTTCCACCAGCTGCTCTGAAGGCGGAGGTGACGTATTGTGCTTGGCTCTGTCTTATGCGTTTCCTCATAAGATGTTGTCTGCCAGCTCCTATCTCTCCACAGTGATCCACCTGTTGATGATCCTGTTCATCAGCTCTGCCTTCTTAAAGCCTTCCAGTTAATTTGCTCTTTGCCTGTGTTAACATCACAAGAAACTTTCTCTTGCGTTCCTGTTGAAGACCTGCTTGACTACGTTCCCTCTGGCTACAGATCCTGCTTGCTGTACCACTACCTTTATCGCTGGCTCTTGCACATTGGCTTGGCCGACTACCCAATCCGGTTACTGAACATTGGCTATGTTTTGACTAAGCTTACTCTGTTTACCTTTTTATTATTAAAGAAGTGTAATTTAACTGTACTTCTGTCTCGGTCTGATTCATGGTTCCTGACAAATATATAGGAAGGACCAAGCGCTCCCTACAGGTTTGGTTAAATTAACATATCACCAATATCAAATTGGATTCAAACTGGATTCAAGAACCACTCTGTATCAAAACATTACTTACTTTCACATAAAAAGGACCCTTCAAATACCCTTTTTTTTTTTAGCATAGACAAATTTAGCCCAAACTGGAGGGGTAGCTCTCTGGTAAGAGAGATCTCCAAACTTGAGATGTCTTGGATATACAAGGCCAAGACCTATGTGCCTTACAGGTTGAACATCGATGTCGATGTGAATGACTTTATTGACAATTCATGAGCATAGTTATTGTGGACCTGGTCTGAGTCACGTATATGGTTTCCTTGTGGAGTATTTTTGGTTATACAGTCCAGTCTGTCTTGGTTGTTTATATACAGTTGTTTAATTGATTTAAAAATGAAGGAGATTTTTTAATATATAATTTATATTGTAATTAATTGATTCTGTTTGGTTCTTCACATTATATAATTGATTTCCCACACTATTTTTGTTATTATTATTATTTTGGGTATTTATTAGTCGATCGCGATATCCAATTAACTTAATATAAGAGTTTTTTGGTTGTTGTTACCGTCCATGAATATATTTATTCACATCACACCAAAAATCTATGGATTATTCAAATAACATTTATGTTATTTCTTGTTATTCACTAATCATTTTTTTATACATAGTGTTTCATATGTATATTTCTATATTGTATTTTTATAATTTATATTTTATTTTCACCTAATAATATTTTTCACTTAATAATAATATTTTTCACTTCTAAATTTTTTTTTTACACGTATATATTTTTTCACTTAAATATATATATACGGGGGCATGGTCTGGACATGACCGAATAGAGACGTGCTTGAGCTGAGCTCCCGGCCATCTCCTATCTACCCCAACCTACAAGCTCTTTTATCGCACAATGCTCTCATCCAAGAAGCACCTTTCAAAGAGGAACAAAAGGGCTACCACACAGATTCCAACAGCTTCCTCACTAGGTGAAATACAGAGGTTTTTCCAACTTCTACAGTCGGGCTCCCCAGAATTCAAGATGTCGATGGCACATGCCTCGCAGTCATCGAGCCTCATGCTTGACGCCCGGCCAGCTATCCCTGATGGCTCGCAAAGCCCGGAGATCTATCCCAGCATCCCACAGGTCCTGAAAAAAGTGAATATTACCGCGCTTATCAGGGGAGAGGGGAAGAGGGGGGGGAGGGAGGTGGGGAGGGGTAAGGGTACAGCTGCGGCACTGAAAGGTGTATCAAACCATAAATACTTGATAATAGGGAGGGTAGTGCTGCGCTAATGGGTGGTGGATGGGTGGGTGTATGGACAAGTGGGGGAAGGGAATGGAAGATGGTATAACTCAGGGGTGTCCAAACTTTTTTCAAAGAGGGCCAGATTTGATTAAGTGAACATGCGTGAGGGCCGACTATTTTGCCTGACATTCTTTGAACCATTAAAATTCTGTCTAAGTGTGTTCGTCTGAGCACTAATACACAGCCCAACAAGAATTCTCTTGCCTTTGTGGCTATGTGTGGTGAAGAGATGAGCTTGGGCGTGTTATTTGGATATACTGTATATATTTTGTTTGTGGCCCAACGAATCCCAGAGCGCTGCTTAGGACTAAGGATGAGCTTGGGCATGTTATTTGGATATACCGTATTTATCGGCGTATAATATATATCGGCTTACCATTGCCATGAATGCAGCCTCACCATTGCCATGAATGCAGCCTCACCATTGCCATGAATGCAGCCTTACAATTGCCATGAATGCAGCCTTACCATTGCAACCAATGCAGTCTTACCATTGCAACCTCACCATTGCAACAAATGCAGCCTCACATGTGCCATAAATGCAGCCTCACATGTGCCATAAATGCAGCCTTACCATTGCCATCAGTGCAGCCTGAACGATGCCCATCTGCAGGGGACGGGACGAGTGCCGACAGATTACAAACAGGAGAATGTCTTGTTTACCCTGTGGCCTCTTTAATACAAAGTCCTGCCTCCTATGATAGACAGAACAGTCGTCCAATGGCATCCCAGGAGACGGGACGAGTTGCAGCTGAGTAAACAGGAGATTCTCTTCATGTAATCTAACGACGCTCGTCCTGCCCCCTCCCTGTCCCCTCCAAGGCAGTGCCAATAAATACAGTATATATCTTTTGTGGCTCTGGGGGCCACAAACAATATATATATCCAAATCCCCAGGGGGGCCATATTAAATCAACAGGGGGGCCGTATTTGGCCCCCGGGCCTGACTTTGGACATGCCTGGTATAACTGAAAGTAGGAACAGTATAACCAAAATAGCATAAACAAAAAACTGATCAGTGAACAATACTGGTGCAAATCATAAAACTCCACACATTTCTCTTAATGTGATAAAATGAAATAAGGTAATGGATAGTGCAAAAAACAGTATTTTGTGTATAACACAATACCCGAATAACTGTGATGGGTAACAGTATTAAACTGGTGATAAAAAGTCCATAGACAAGGCTTGAGCTGTGTCAGCCAAAATATATATGAATAATAATTAAGCAGTCCAAAAAGTAAGAAAAAAGTGCTGGTGTAGGTCCGCAGTGTGAGGTGGAAGAAGGATGGGTATCCAGTGATCCTTTTAAGGTGAATAAGGGTGTCCCCTTACCTTACTGCTGTAAGGTAACAGCATATAGATCCAACCACATTAGGTGGTTAACCAGATGGACTTTTATCCAGAAACGATAGATCCTCCTTGGAAATCTCGTCCCGGATTGATGAGTATCACACCCCAAAGAAAATAAAGCATCGATAGTGTGATATCGTTTAAAATTTTAATTCTCGTAAAAAGTATAAACAAGGGTACTCACATTGTTACAAATACAATAAGGCATGTAAAAAAGGAGAGCAGTCTGTCGCCAACGTCACCTCCGATACCCACAGGTCCTGTCGCCCGATCCTCGGCAGCCGCCACACCTACCTCTGATGTACAGAGCGGACCAAGAGCTAAAAGCCATATTCCAGGTGCTTCCGACAAAGGCCGACATCGAGGCCTTGGTGGGGCGAGTAGAAGCGGCACACAGGAAGGAACTCGGAGTGGGTAAGAAGGACATTCAATCCCTCACCACCAGACTTGCAGCGGGTGAAAACTCACTCTCGACTCTAGACCAGAGGGTGTCAGCACTAGAATCCTCCCAAAGGGTGCAATCGGAGACGTCGGCGGCCTTGCGGTTGCAGATGGAGGAGATGGAGGACCGGAGCCGCAGAAACAACTTGCGGCTCCGGGGATTGCCGGAGGCTACAGAGCCGCCGGATTTGCTGGACACGGTCACGGACATCTTTAAAAGGGTGGCAGGTGAGCAGATACAGGGCTGACTGGAGTTCGACCGCATTCACTGGGCCCCAGATCAGAGGACCCCACCAGACCGCACGATGTTGTATGCCGCCTGCACCATTACACCCATAAGGAAATTATCGCCCGCAAAGCTTGGGATATGCAGGATCTAGAGTTAGATGGAGCGGCGCTCAAGAGCTTACCGGTCTTCTCATGAGCGACCTTACAGCGCCGGGCTATGCTGAAGCCTTTACTAGATCTAGCCAGGAGAAGAAACGCTACGTACCGCTGGGGCTTCCCCCTTGCGGTTACCTTCCACAGGGAACATCGCTCCTTCACACTGCTCTAGCTAGAGTCACTGCCAGCCCTGTTCCAATTTCTGGAGGTGGAGCCAATAGAGATGCCGGACTGGCTGGGTCCCTTACCGAGACCCCCGAGCAGGGCAAATCCTGCATCATCCTCAGGCAGGCCCACTTATAGGCTACAACGGAGCCAGCGACGATCGCGAGCGGCATCCCCGGAGGATACCCGGGAAGCGTGAGTGACCCCCCGCCACACGCAAGCATTTTGTACCTCCCAGCGCCCTCTCCATAGCCCACGAGCCACTAAGTATACTTGTGCACGGGCATTTTTAGCCGGGGCTCTGCTCCGTCCCCCTTCTTCTTCCCGGCCCCCTCTGTACTCGGCAGACATTTTTTTCTCTTTCCTCTCTGACGTACCTGTGCCCCCCCTCGTCGGTTGAGAGATGACGCCTTCACTGGATCCCTTCACGGACATGGCAGATCGACTTGGGTGACCCCCACTGACTCGAGACGACGAAGCACCTCACCGGACTCAACACTGGACCAGCTGGTGACATCATCCCAGCAAAATAAGTGTCGCCCATGACACCGTGATATGACGGGCGATATAGCGAGAGGGGGGGTGATAGAGTTTGGATCTCTGTCTCTGCGAGCACACGCTGGTCGGACCTGCTGGTTCTCCCCCCGCGCCTTGACGGGTGCGATGGGCCTTGGGTGCCGCATGAGGGTGGCTGGGGTGCCCGCCTCCCCTGGGGCGTGGGGGGGAGCTGGGGCAGACTATCTCGGGGGGCCCGGGTTGGGGGTGGTAGATTGTTCTTATGGGAGGAGGGTTCGCTCCCCTTGCAACGGGGACACGGACCTGGTGTGGGGGCCTGGGCCCAGGGTGACACAGGTACCACAAGTTATTAGAGTTACACCCTGCCGTGGGCAGAGGAAATGCATATTTGCAGGGTATGGTATGATTTGCTTGCGATACTGCTGGTACTCCTTTTGTTTTATGTGGTTGTGGTTATTATTGCTATTTGAAATTAACCATACTGTATTAGAAGTTAATTTATATTGTGCTTCTGTTTGCACTTTTATCCTCATTGGGGTGGTTGGGAGGGCCGGGACCTCTCCTTCCTGGTTACTGTTTAACTTCACCCCCAATAAGGCTGGCGCACCCCCCCGACATTCCGGTGGTGTGTCATCGATTCAAGTTACTACTTGATAATTTAGTTTGAGCGGGTCACCTGGCTTTGCCCTGACCTGTATTTTTTGTATTTTTGTACCCCCCCTCTCATTTCCCTTGCTTTTCCCTTTTTTTCTTTTTCTTTTTATTTGGATCCCTCTCTCCCCTACTCTTCCAATCGAGGAAAATGGATGCTATTAAAATACTCTTGCTGAATGCAAAGGGCCTCAATTCACCATAGAAGAGGCGCATGCTCCTAAATGACCTTAAGAGATCTCACGCTGACGTTGCCTTTATACAGGAGACCCATTTTAGAGATAACAACCTACCACTCCTTAAAAACAGATTCTTCTCTGTGACCTACCACTCCACCAATCCATCAGCCAAGACTAAAGGGGTATCTATACTACTTTCCAGTAGGCTCCCTTGGAGATGCCAAGCGGAAACTAGGGACCCTGGTGGACGTTTTGTGTTCATCAAGGGACTGGTTGGGGAGGAGCAAATTACGCTGGCAACCTTGTACGCCCCCAATGAGCACCAGGATACATTCATCAAGGTTACCTTGGACAAACTTCGCTGAGGGCCAATTAATTCTAGGCGGTGACTTTAATGTCCCCCTGATCCCCACATCCGACACATCTTCTAGTCGCTCCTCAATCCCTCCGAGTCATAGGAAACGCATAGCAAATGCCTTACACAAAGCGCAACTGATTGACGTATGGCGTCTTCAGCACTCAGGCGAACGTGACTATACATTTTATTCTCCACCACATAAACTGTATACCAGGATAGACTTCTTCCTGGTCCCCCATAATCAACTGCACTCTGTTTCGAACACCTCGATCGATCACATCACCTGGTCTGACCACGCCCCGATCTCTCTTACTTATACACTCTCCGAGGGCGCCTTGTCTAGATCCCGCTTCTGGCGTCTGAACGAGAGCCTCCTACAGGACCCGGAGGTACTAGCAGAGGTGACTAGAGAACTAACCCACTACTTCCAAGAGAATGATAACCAGGACTGTGAACCCAGGTCGCTCTGGGAGGCACACAAAATGGTCCTCCGATAGGTGCTTTTCAAGCATGGAGCGCGCATAAAGAGGACTAGAAACGAGCAGCTCGCCAAACTTCTTGACAAGCTAGCCTTGACAGAGGCCCGCCACAAACACGCCCCCTCTCAGGCCCTGGAGACAGAGCTTGGGTCGGCACGCAGGCAGATTACAGATCTTCTACATTACAGGGCCAAAGCAGCGTTGCAATGCTGTCGCAAAATCACATACGAGTCGGGAGACAAATGTGGGAGAACACTTGCTAGGGCGGTGAGAGAGCTAAAACTGTCAGCTTATATCCCACACATTCAGTGCCCAAATGGCCGGAAAGCCACAATGCCAGAACAAATCTCAAAAGGGTTCCGTGACTTTTATTCTACCCTATATAATTTACCAGACAGTTCGCCTTCTCAGGCCGCTATGGAGGAGTACACTACGTCCTCTCAATACCCCTCTCTCCCTACGAATGTACGGGAAGACTTATGCCACGTACACACCATCACTTTATGTGATTAAAAAAAACGACATTTTTTGTGAAGTAAAAAACAACGTTTTTGAAACTTCAATTTTCAAAAACGACGTTGCCTGCACACCATCGTTTTTTCACAATGCTCTAGCAAAGCGAGGTTACGTTCACCACTCTTTTCCATTGAAGCTCGCTTCATAACTAGCTTCTGGGCATGCGCGGGTTTAAAAACATCGTTTTAAACGTCGTTTTTGCTGTGAAAAAAAAAAAGACGTTTTGAAAAACGACACAAAAAATTGAAGCATGCTTCATATTTTTTTTTGTCGTTTTTAACAAGACATAAAACAACGTTTTCCCCCACACACGGTCATTTAAGTTTACGTTTTTAAAAATTTCGTTTTTTTTATCACATAAAGTGATGGTGTGTACGCGGCATTAGACTCACCAATCACATTAGTGGAGATCCAGAGTGCAGTGGGGACCATGAAACCAGGCAAAGCCCCGGGCCCGGACGGCTATACCATTCAGTATTACAAGACCTTCCTCCCACTGATTGGCCCTCGCATGGTATCTTTTTTTAATGCGGTGGGATCTGATGCCACCTTCCCCAGAGACACGCTGAGGGCCCACATTTCCTTATTTCACAAGGAAGGCACGGACCCAACTTCCTGTGGGAGCTATAGGAGCCATCTTCCTCTTGAACATAGACCTGGAAATGTTTTCAAAGATTCTAGCCTCCCGCCTGGCACAACATCTTCGGTCACTAGGGATGAGCTTTGTGTTCGATTCAAACGTATGTTCGACTCGAACATTGACTGTTCGTACGTTCGACAAATTTCGAACAAAATGGGTCGTTGCGCGCCAAATTCGAGTGACGCACAGTGGCCCATAATTCACTGCGGCATTGCGCGCTGATGATTGGTCAAGCATGCACCATGACCCTGCATACTTGGCCAATCACAGCGCGCAAAAAACGAAGAACCATAATTGGCCAAAGCCAGGGTGGCTTTGGCCAATTATGGCTCAGGGGGTTTAGTACACGCCCCACACTATATAAGGCCACCTGCAAGGCGGCCACGTGTAGTATGTTCCGGCTTTGTTAAAGAGAAGTCAGTCAGTCAGTTAGAGAGAGAGAGATAGAGAGAGACACACTGGCCCGGATTCAGAAACGAGATACGACGGCGTATCTCCGGATATGCCGTTGTATCTCTGAGTGCGGGCCGTCGTATCTATGCGACTGATTCAGAGAATCAGTTATGCATAGATTTCCCTAAGATCCGACTGGCGTAAGTGTCTTACACCGTCGTATCTTAGGCTGCATATTTACGCTGGCCCCTAGGTGGCGCTTCCGTATAGTTACGCAAGGAATATGCTAATTAGGTATTTACGCCGATTCAGAAACGTACGTCCGGCCGGCGCATTTTTTTACGTTGTTTACATTAAGCTTTTTCCGGCCTTAAAGTTACCCCTGCTATATGAGGTGTAGCTAATGTTAAGTATAGACATCGTTCCCGCGCCGAGTTTTGAAAATTTTACGTCGTTTGCGTTGTTCGCGAATAGGGCTGTACATAAGTTACGTTCACGTCTAAAACAATGATGACTTGCGGCGTAATTTCGAGCATGCGCACTGGGATTTTTTCAGGAACGGCGCATGCGCCGTTCGTCAAATACGTCAAATACGTGGGGTCATAGTGAATTTACATAAAACACGTCCACATCATCCCCATTTGAATTAGGCGGGCTTACGCCGCCACACATACGTTACGCCGCCGTAACTAAGGGCGCAAGTTCTTTCTCCATACGGAACTTGCGCCCTAAGTTACGGTGGAGTACCGTATCTGACATACGTTACGCCGCGCCGGCAGATACTGCAATGTATCTGAATCCGGCCCCCTGTCTTTTCTACCAGATAGATAGATAGATAGAGCAAGCAGGCTAGTCAGTTTAGTTAAATTTACAGTATGTAGAGGATATATATACATCCTAGCGTTGTACATATATTTATACACTGTATAGCTTAGCTAGATCAGCTATTCCTATTTGTTAGGCAGTAGATTGTGCTAGCTGCAGTGCTCCAAAGTGTTGTATTGCCTGCATGCTGTTTAGTTTACACCTAAACATAGTACTCAGTGTTAGTGGACGTGTGCTATTTAATTGCACATAAAAGCAGTTGCAGTTACTGCACGTGTGCTATTTAATTGCACATAAACGCATTAGCTGTTACTGCTTGTGTGCAATTTAATTGCACATAAACATAGTTGCTGTTAGTGCATGTGTGCAATTTAATTGCACATAAACGCAGTTGCTGTTTCTGCACGTGGGCTATTTAATTGCACATAAACGCAGTTGCTCTTACTGCACGTGTGCTGTTTTTTTGCACATAAACGCATTAGCTGTTACTGCTTGTGTGCTATTTAATTGCACATAAACGCAGTTGCTGTTACTGCACATGGGCTATTTAATTGCACATAAGCGCAGTTGCTGTTACTGCACGTGGGCTATTTAATTGCACATAAACGCAGTTGCTGTTACTGCACGTGGGCTATTTATTTGCACATAAACGCATTTGCTCTTACTGCACATGTGCTGTTTTTTTGCCCATAAACGCAGTGGCTCTTACTGCACGTTTGCTGTTTTTTTGCCCATAAACGCAGGCACTCTTACTGCACGTGGGCTATTTAATTGCACATAAACGCAGTTGCTGTTACTGCACGTGGGCTATTTAATTGCACATAAACGCAGTTGCTGTTACTGCACATGGGCTATTTAATTGCACATAAACGCAGTTGCTGTTACTGCACGTGGGCTATTTAATTGCACATAAACGCATTTGCTCTTACTGCACGTTTGCTGTTTTTTTGCCCATAAACGCAGTTGCTCTTACTGCACATTTGCTGTTTTTTTGCTCATAAACGCAGTCGCTCTTACTGCACGTTTGCTGTTTTTTTGCCCATAAACGCAGTCGCTCTTACTGCACGTTTGCTGTTTTTTTGCCCATAAACGCAGTCGCTCTTACTGCATGTGGGCTATTTTATTGCACATAAACGCAGTTGCTGTTACTGCATGTGGGCTATTTAATTGCACATAAACGCAGTTTCTGTTACTGCATGTGGGCTATTTAATTGCACATAAACGCATTTTCTCTTACTGCACATGTGCTGTTTTTTTGCTCATAAACGCAGTCGCTGTTACTGCACGTGTTCTGTTTTTTTGCCCATAAACGCAGTTGCCCTTACTGCACGTGTGCTGTTTTTTGCCCATAAACGCAGTCGCTCTTACTGCACGTTTGCTGTTTTTTGCCCATAAACGCATTAGCTGTTACTGCACGTGGGTTATTTAATTGCACATAAACACAGTTGCTGTTACTGCACGTGGGCTATTTAATTGCACATAAACGCATTTGCTCTTACTGCACGTGTGCTGTTTTTTTTAACATAAACGCAGTCACTCTTACTGCACGTTTGCTGTTTTTTTGCCCATAAACGCAGTCGCTCTTACTGCACGTTTGCTGTTTTTTTTGCCCATAAACGCAGTCGCTCTTACTGCATGTGGACTATTTTATTGCACATAAACGCAGTTGCTGTTACTGCATGTGGGCTATTTAATTGCACATAAACGCAGTTTCTGTTACTGCATGTGGGCTATTTAATTGCACATAAACGCATTTTCTCTTACTGCACATGTGCTGTTTTTTTGCTCATAAACGCAGTCGCTGTTACTGCACGTGTTCTGTTTTTTTGCCCATAAACGCAGTCGCCCTTACTGCACGTGTGCTGTTTTTTGCCCATAAACGCAGTCGCTCTTACTGCACGTTTGCTGTTTTTTGCCCATAAACGCATTTGCTGTTACTGCACGTGGGTTATTTAATTGCACATAAACACAGTTGCTGTTACTGCACGTGGGCTATTTAATTGCACATAAACGCATTTGCTCTTACTGCACGTGTGCTGTTTTTTTTAACATAAACGCAGTCACTCTCACTGCACGTTTGCTGTTTTTTTGCCCATAAACGCAGTCGCTCTTACTGCACGTTTGCTGTTTTTTTGCCCATAAACGCAGTCGCTCTTACTGCATGTGGGCTATTTAATTGCACATAAACGCAGTTTCTGTTACTGCATGTGGGCTATTTAATTGCACATAAACGCATTTTCTCTTACTGCACATGTGCTGTTTTTTTGCTCATAAACGCAGTCGCTGTTACTGCACGTGTTCTGTTTTTTTGCCCATAAACGCAGTCGCCCTTACTGCACGTGTGCTGTTTTTTGCCCATAAACGCAGTCGCTCTTACTGCACGTTTGCTGTTTTTTGCCCATAAACGCATTAGCTGTTACTGCACGTGGGTTATTTAATTGCACATAAACACAGTTGCTGTTACTGCACGTGGACTATTTAATTGCACATAAACGCATTTGCTCTTACTGCACGTGTGCTGTTTTTTTTTTAACATAAACGCAGTCACTCTTACTGCACGTTTGCTGTTTTTTTGCCCATAAACGCAGTCGCTCTTACTGCACATTTGCTGTTTTTTTGCCCATAAACGCAGTCACTTTTACTGCACGTTTGCTGTTTTTTTGCCCATAAACGCAGTCGCTCTTACTGCACGTTTGCTGTTTTTTTGCCCAAAATGCAGTCGCTCTTACTGTACTGCACATGGGCTATTTAATTACACATAAACGCAGTTACTGCACATGGGCTATTTAATTGCAAATAAACGCAGTTGCTATTACTGCACGTGGGCTATTTAATTGCACATAAACGCAGTTGCTGTTACTGCACGTGGGCTATTTAATTGCACATAAACTCAGTTTCTGTTACTGCACGTGGGCTATTTATTTGCACATAAACACATTTGCTCTTACTGCACGTGTGCTGTTTTTTTGCCCATAAACGCAGTCGCTCTTACTGCAGGTTTGCTGTTTTTTTGCCCATAAACGCAGGCGCTCTTACTGCACGTGGGCTATTTAATTGCACATAAACGCAGTTGCTGTTAATGCACGTGGGCTACAGGGGCAGGCTCAGAGGTGGTTGACGCTACGCCAGCTTAAGCCAGGAATGGTGGTTAGCGACAATGGCACCAACCTCCTCTCTGCCCTGCGACAGGGAAAACTGACCCATGTGCCCTGTTTTGCTCATGTTCTCAATTTGGTGGTGCAGCGGTTCTTGGGCAGGTACCCGGGCTTACAGGATGTCCTGAAGCAGGCCAGGAAAGTCTGTGTGCATTTCCGAAGGTCATACAATGCCACGGCTCAGCTGACAGACCTCCAAAGGGAATACAACCTGCCCAAGAACCGCCTAATCTGTGACATCCCACCAGATGGAACTCAACATTGGCCATGCTGCAGCGGCTGCAAACACAGCAGAGGGCCATCAATGAGTACCTGTGCCAATATGGCATCAGAACTGGGTCAGGGGAGCTTGTTTTTTTCCCCACGCCAGTGGGCCTTGATCAGGGATGCATGCACTGTCCTGTCACCATTTTGAGGAGGCCATGAGGATGGTGAGCAGTGACAGTGCATGCATCAGTGAGACTGTCCCTCTTATTCACCTGTTGGAGCACATGCTACGTGGAATAATGGACAGGGCCCTTGAGGCAGAACAGAGGGAGGAAGAGGAGGACTTCCTTACCTCTCAAGGCCCCCTTTATCCAGACAGTGGTCCTGCATGCCCGCCTAGCCCACAGGAAGAGGACGAGGAGGACAAGGTGGAGGAGGAGGAGGATGATTGTATCAGCAGCATGGAGGTGGAGCCTAGCACTCAGCAGCAGCAGTCTTCAAGGGATCACTTACAGTCCCAAGGAACCCGTGGACTTTTACGTGGCTGGGATGAGGTGGCTGTGGATCCTGTCGTCCTCAGTGACCCAGAGGACTGTGCCCCAAATGCCTCAGCAAACCTATGCTGCATGGCCTCCCTGATCCTGCAAAGCCTGCGTAAGGATCCTCGTGTTCGTGGTATCAAGGAGAGGGATCATTACTGGCTGGCAACTCTCCTTGATCCACATTACAAGAGTAAGGTTGCAGGGCTTATCTTGCCGTCGCAGAGGGAGCAGAAGATGAAACATCTTCGGGGGGCCTTGCAGAAGGGTCTGTGCAACGCGTTCCCAGAACCTGGGGGATTACCAAATCCTGTTCCTGGACAACGTGTTGCTGAGGCTTCGGTGAGTCACAGAAGGAGCGGTGGAGAAGGTGGCCGTCTGACCGATGCGTTCAGACAATTTTTTAGTCGGCAGCCCCAAGGTATGACCGGTTTCAGCAACCATCGCCAACGTTTGGTTTACATGGTGCGTGAATACCTAGGGGCAATATCAGACTTGAACACCTTCCCCACCGAAAATCCTCTGGCTTACTGGGTCTTGAGGATGGATCACTGGCCAGAGCTTGCACAGTACGCAATTGAGCTACTGGCTTGCCCTGCATCCAGCGTTCTTTCAGAATGCACATTCAGTGCTGCTGGAGGCTTTGTGACCGATCACAGGGTGCGCCTCTCCACCGACTCCGTTGATCGACTGACCTTCATAAAAATGAATCAGGCTTGAATCAACACCAGCTACCAAGCACCTGATGCTGATGTAACTGAATAATTTTTTTTAAATGACAGATCCCTTGGAGACTGCCTATGCTGATGCTGAGTGACTGTCCTGTTATGCTGATGACTGAATATCCTTTTCCTCCTCACTGATCTTGCTGATAGCTAGTAAGAAAATTCTTGTTTCTGGGCTCCGCCACCAGTGCCTAAGGCCCAATTTTTCTGCCCCGGTTTAACAGGGGCGTCTAATAACAATTTTTGATGCAATACTTTGCATGTGGCTCTTATCTGCTCTCCAATTACATTATCTGTGAGGGGTTGTAGTGTTGTGACACCGCCACCAGTGCCTAAGGCCCAATTTTTCTGCCCCTGTTCTAGTACTTTTATTTGTTTGATTCTTTTCTAATTTGAATTCATTCTAGCTTTCTCCTATGGTGTCATGTTTATTTTCCTGTACTAAATACTCATCATTGACAATGTAAACACCACAAATCTAGATTTGTTCTTTTAGGCAGCATTGATATAATAAGAAGCCACACATTGTTGAGTATCCAAAAATATTTATTGTATCACACTTAAAATGTGTCATTTTTATTTTTTCAAAAAATATTTTAATAGAAATTCTTTAATTTTGTTTTTGTCAAGAAATATATTTTTGCTTTGAAATACTTGTCTACATCTATTTTTGTTTTAAACCCTCCCCAGCACATTAATGAGATTCTTCAGGTTTTGGTTCACCTTTCGGTTTTTCTTTATAATCTTCTCTAAGGCGAGGCTTGTGTCCTCTATTTCTGCCCTGCAAGACATGATCTCCCCAATTAGGACATGGGCACTGTGGGTGTCCAATCCGCCCCCAACAGCTCGAACACCTCCTGAAATTTGGAAAAAAAACATGTATTACAATTATGCAGGCCTACATGTATTACCTGAAGCTGTGCTGCATGACACTGACCTGATGTGGTGGCATTTTCCACTTCCTGCACATCCAGCGAGGGTGGGGCTTGGCTCTGTGTGGGGTTGGTCGGCTCCACTGCTGCAGCTTGATTGCGCCCTATGAGATTGTAAAAAAAGGGATACATGAATCAAAAAGATTAGAGGCCTGAAAGAGGAATATCAATCATTCTTTTTATAAAGTGTGGTACAATTGTCTGTTTTTACAATCCTTCTAAGCTTAACACAGGATTTTATCCATTACCAAAGCTACTGCATTTCTCTATCTTTGGCCAAGTTTCCTACATGGAAAAACACCAAGTATCCACTGTATGACCTCTGTGTGACACCCTAACTAGGTTGTTCTTGTGGCCAACACTCAGTGCCTATCCTGACCTCCCTGGGGCCCGAAGCAAAATGACATGGCACATTAAAAATGAGAAGCGGGGGGCACTGACGACAGTGACATGTCACATTAAAGAAAGTTGAGAAGTGGGGGGAGGGGGTGTTCTGCTGTCGGAAATGACATCTTACATTAAATTGAGAAGCAAGGGGTGCTGACTTCTTGCCTCTTCTCCCATGCAGCCAGCGGGGTGAGGGGGCGAAAATTACTTCTTACCAGGCGGGGCCTCTAGTTATTTTGGGGGGCCCTTCGCAGCTTTGTGGGGCTCTAAGCGGCTTTATAGTGAGCCTATAGGGTGGATCGGCCATGCCAACCATTGTGCTACTCAGTCTATATGTGTAATTAACTGCTGTGCTGAGCATACTCTCCTTTTACTGTATATTTTTTTTTTTTTTTTTTTCCAAAAGATTTTTATTGAAAATTTTTCCATCAATAACATACAGGGAATGGGAATAGTAATAGTAATAGTAATAGTAAGCAGTTTACAGTCAGTGTGTTGTAACAGCATGAGGAAGTCAATACAGGTTAACATTAAAACTATCAATAGCATTAAGAGTGTAGAATCAGTATTCCTTGTTTCGTAACCAGTGTTACAAATTCACTGGGTCAACCGTGTCCGTCAGAAAGCCAAGATCAACGAGGGGAGGGGGGGATAGGGGGCGTAGGTGACCCTACTACTGGATCAACAGGGTAATGGACCTGTGTGCGTCGGCACCTCTGCTGCCCACCCCGATAGGGATCAAGCTGTGGGCAGGAGGGTGCCTGTGGAGTTACACCCAGGTGGGTATCTAACCAGGACCGTTATGGTACAAGTCCTCTTAATCTTAGTCCATAGAAAGTGCAAGCAAAGGGGCAGTAGCAGCCCTCACAGGAGTTTAACTAAAGGTCGGCTTGGGCCAAGAAGGGAGAGATCCATCAGGGTAAGTTATCTAAGGGCTAGTCGAGTGTGCGGTAGCACATTTCAGTAGGACAGAAAGGGGCTCAGCAGATCAGGGAGGGAGAAAAGAGGGGGGGAGGGCAGGTCAGGGTGGGTGTGGCCGTGAGAGTGTTTGGGAGACCGCACATCCGACCGTATGTGGGAGCTATTGTGTGGCAGGGGATGCAGGAGAGGCAACCGGACAAAGGGTGTCTTTGTAGTGCGTCCAGCAGGACCACGTGTGCCTAAACTTTTCTTGTGTATCCTTGGCTTGGTGAATAATCTTCTCCATCTCTTCGATTCTCTTGACCCTAGACCGCCAGTCGTCCAGGGTGGGGGGGAGAGGGTCTTTCCATTTGGTAGGTATGCATTGTGTGGCGGCATTTATGAGGTGCAAGATCAGGGATTTGTGATAAACCGATTTAGGCAGGGAGGTGTGGTGGAGTAAGTATTGTGCCGGCGAGTAGTCGGGTGAGTAGGTGGTTATGCTAGAGATAAGGTCATGTACCCCTTTCCAGAATGGTTGGATCATCGGACAATCCCACCATACGTGTAGGAGGGTGCCCTCAGCCGAGGAGCACCTCCAACACGTAGCCGGGACGTGAGGGTAGATTTTGTGGAGCTTGTCCGGGGTCCTGTACCAACGAGAATAGAGCTTAAACCTGTTCTCCTGGGCTGACACATTGATTGATCCTTTGTGGACGTGCAGCCACACCGCCTCCCAGTCTTCATCAGACAGGGATGTGGAGAGGTCCGCTTCCCACCTTCGATGTATATCAGCGTTGGGTTTGGCTCTGGTAATGAGGAGCGCGTATAGAGCCGATATCAGGTGCGACTGGGGTTCTGTCTGACAGCATAGGTGTTCGAGAGGCGTCATGTCTCTATACCAAAGCGAGAGTGAGGGAGCACTGTCAAAGAAATGCCTTATTTGAAAGAATTTGTACAGGGGTATGATCGCACCCGGGATTTTAGAAGTCATGTCGGAGTGTGAGAGGAGTGAGCTATTGTCGAAGAAGATATGGGCCCGGATCGTGGGGTCTCCCTGGCATGTGGTGCCCGCAGTGACTTGTATATCCGCCGGAAAGTCAGGGTTCTGGGTCAGTGGAGTCATGGGGCCCGGTGAGGGTGTAACCCCCCTGGCTTTATAAGTTGCCCGCAGGATGGAAAGGGAGGGGCCAATCAGTGGGTGATTTGTGCACAGTTTGGGGGTAGATCTAGGCGTGATCCAAGGAAGATGGGAGACGCGCGTTCCCGAGAAAGCTTCCTCCACCGTCACCCAATCCTTGGTATCCCTGTGTACATGCCAGTCCACCACCCTCGTCAAGTGGCATGCCTTATAGTACAACGAGAGGTCCGGTAAACCAATACCTCCCCGTCTTTTAGGTAGGGTAAGCCTATCCCACCCCAGTCTGGCGGGACCATCTGCCCACAAAAAGGATCTGCAGATGGACTTAAACGAGGCGAAAAAGGCCGGAGGAAGCCTTATCGGAATGGCTTGCAGTAAGTATAGTAAGCGCGGGAGAATGTTCATTTTCAGTATTGCCGCTCGGCCGAACCATGAGAAGGTCCCCTTGTTCCAGTTGGTTAAGTCCCCTTTAATCGCATGTAAGGCTGGCAGAAAGTTTTTAGTATAGAGCTCCGAAAGTCGCGTGGGCAGCTTGATGCCCAGGTAGGTAATGTCATGGGGCTCCCACTTAAAGGGGAAGTTCTGCTTACATTGTTCAACCAGGTTTCTAGGCAGGGATATATTAAGTGCTGTGGACTTACTGAAGTTTATCTGAAGGTTGGAGAGGGTCTTGAATGTTTGGAAGTCAGCTAGGAGGTTGGGCAGTGTGATCAGCGGGTTGGAAAGGAACAGAAGGACATCATCTGCATAGGCCGCGATCTTATAGTGCTTGCGGCCTATCGTGATGCCCCTAATGTCCCGGTTGTCTCTCAACCTACGGAGGAAGGGTTCCAGGGATAGTACAAATAGAAGAGGCGACAAGGGGCAACCCTGTCGAGTTCCGTTGCTGACCGAGAAGGCGTCCGATAGCTGCCCATTCACCCTGACCCGGGCCGTTGGGCTAGAGTACAAGGCCATGACCATTTGAAGGAAGCGGTCGGGTAGCCCCACCTTTTGTAAGGCAGCTGACATGTAGTCCCAGGCCACCCGATCAAACGCCTTCTCGGCATCAAGGGATAACATAAAGCCACTGGCTCCTTTCGTGGTCATCCAGTGGTGAACATTGATGGCCTTGGTGGTATTGTCCCTGGCCTCTCTACCCGGGACAAATCCCACTTGGTCAGTTGATATCAGCTTAGGTAGGAAGGGGAGTAACCTGTTGGCCAGGACTTTGGCATAAAGCTTGACGTCCACATTGAGCAGGGAGATGGGGCGATAGTTGGACACTAGTGTGGCGTCTTTACCAGGTTTAGGGACTAGAGTTATGTGGGCCCCAAGCAGGTCAATGCCAGTGTGGGGGGGGAAGGGAATATCATTAAATGCCTTGACGAATTGTGGGATCAGGAGTGTGTGGAATGCCCTATAATAACCAGAGGAGAGGCCATCCGGGCCCGGGCTCTTCCCCGGTTTCAATTGCTTCAGGGCCCTGATGGTCTCCTCAGCTGTCACTGGGGCATCTAGGTGGGACATGTCCGGTGTGGTGGTCGGGGGTGTGCCGTAAGAGTCGAGGAAATCTCCAATAAGTTGTTTGCGCGTTGGGGCCGCTTTCGGTGTAGGCGTAATGGGTAAGTTATACAGGGAGGATAGGTAGGTCGTGAATTGCCGAGCTATAAGGTCGGTCCTGGTAACTGCCATCCCCGTGGGGGAGGTGATGGTGTGCACCGTACAGGCCGCTCTCTTCTTTTGCAGGGCATTGGCTAATAGTTTACTGGACTTGTTCCCGAATTCGTAGTATAATTTGTGGGTAAGGGCGAATGTACGTTTCAGTCTTGTCTGGATTTCCCCTAAGAGGTCCTGCCGAGCCATCAAAAGTGCGTCATGGGCATCCGTAGCCAGCGAGCGTTTATGGGCAAGCTCAAGGGTCTTAATTCGTTCGGATAGTTCGTTGATACGGGCAGTCCGCAGTCTACGTCTTTTCGCCATTAGGGAGATAATTTCTCCCCGGATGACGCACTTATGGGCCGCCCAGATAGTAGCAGGGGCTACCTCAGTGGAGGCATTGTCTGCAAAGTATTGCGAGAGTCTAGAGGATACCAAACCGGTGTCCCCTGGATCAAGAAGAATGGAATCGTCCATCCTCCAGATCCGGGACTGAAGGCGTTGCCCAGGCCAAGTTAAAGTCATGGTAATTGGGTGATGGTCCGATAATAGCATAGGTTCAACAGTGGCGTCAGTGAGAAGAGGTAAGTCCTTCTGCGTGATAAAGAATAGGTCAATACGGGAGTACTTGTTGTGCATGGACGAAAAGAAAGTGAAATCCTTTTCGTTCGGGTGCAACGTGCGCCAGGCATCGTGTAGGGTCAGTGTGTTCAACAGGGACTTGATGGCTCGGAGAGCCCGGTACGTCATACATGATGATCCATTTGATGTGTCAAGGAGGGGGGCCAGAGGCACATTAAAGTCCCCCCCAAAGATAAGCATGCCTTTCTGGAAGGATGTGAGTAGTTGAAGGGTATCGCGAAAAAATTGTACGTGGCGGGAGTTGGGCGCGTAAACATTGGCAATAGTAATTGGCGTACCCTGCACCGTGCCTTTAAGGAAGATATACCTGCCCTGCGGGTCTTGCAGTACGTCTTCCACCTGGAGTGGGCAATGCTTCGAGAGCAGGACCGACACCCCCCTAGATTTGGATGTGTCATTTGTGGCGTGGTACACCCTTGGGTAGTGACGGTTACCGAGTGAGGGAATGCTATCAGATCGGAAGTGAGTTTCCTGCAGGAGGACTATATGCGGTTTGACCCTCTGAAGGGAGTAGAGCATCTGAGAGCGCTTTTCGGGCACATTCAGCCCGCGGGCGTTAAGGGAGTATAGTTTGAGCGACATAGGGGGTAGGGCCTGTGTCTGGGCCGTTGAGGTCCCGTCGGGGATGGTGGCCATGTTTACCAAGGTGTACGGGGGAGGGGGTGAAAGGCTAACGTATAGAGTGCGAGACGTGGAGTGGGGAGGGTGGAGGGAAAGGGGGAGGAGGAGGTGGGGGTGGGCGCGCCTGGCTAGGACGCAGTAGTACCGGTGGGACGGGTCAGGGGGGGGGGGGGGACTCACCGATTAGGAGAAAGGAGCCGGAGTCTCCCACCTAAAAGGAAAGGGGCAAGTCGGAAGGGTACGGAGCACCCCGAGCAGGCACCCCCCGAAGAGGGAACAACCTGCCTCCGAGTACCACCGTTTGGGGGTTGGACAGAGCAAACCAAGAGACCGAGAGATCTGGTAACCAAATCTAAAGTATGGTATATATGAAAAAAAAAAAGGAAAATTAATACAGCAACCTAGGACTCGTGTGCCACCCCAGAGCCAAATATCAGTGAGCAGTGCACACTGGGGAGATTCGGCTAAGTATCAGGACAGAGCACTTATTAACATAAAAGCCGGGAGGTTTAGTATCTCACGGGGCCATATACCCCGTTCCCTGGGGGGTACCCCGGAGGCGGAGGCTGCATCGCACATGAGGGAGCCCCCTCATGTACCAAGTATCCTCCGTGTTTAAACCTTGCTCTTTGCTACCACCGGGCGGCCGATCCGGCTCGCAAGGCCCCTATCCGCTAGGAAGACGAGTCCTGCCTGGGGGGGAGGGGAGAAACAACATACAGCTCCCCCCAGGGGGGCCATCGCCGGTAACTATCAGCCAGCAGGGCTATATTGCGTGGGAACCAAACCTGCCCACTTCTGACCTCGTCCAGCAGGAGCACCGAGGCAGCTCTGTCAGCCACGGGGCCCCCACTGGACCGATCCCAGATATAACAGCGAACAATCTAATAATAAGTTGTAGGGGCTCCTAGGAGCACTGAGAGTAAGTGGTGCAATGTTATACTTAACCAAAGCATAGAAGAGCCCGTTCGGGCCAGTGTCCATCGAGCAGTCTGTCCGTTTGAGAGTGAGTGCAGCTTCCCCTGGGGGAGTCCAGTGGTGAGGGGGATCCATTCAGGCAGTCCGAGCGTTCCCTATCAATAGGGGAATTCCCTCAAGCTGTCGCTGCCTCACCCAGCCGAATGGTGTCAGTCTCTCGGAGCAAGTCCGCGCATCAGGCAGAGTAATTGGCCCCCGGGAATAGAGTCTCGGTTTCGGCAGACCTGTTGGTCGCGGGGGGAAGCCTGACCTGGTGTCTCCAGACAATGCTCCGGTAGGTCGGAGCTGTTGCACCTGTCTTCCAAAACCCGAGAGGGCGACGGGAGTGTTCCCCTGAGGCGGCCGGGTCAGTCCGTGGTAGTTTCCGGGAGGTATACTCTCGGGACAGATCAGCCAAAGCCCCTGAGGGCAAGGCACTGCAAGGCAGTTCTCGAGGCGGGCATAGGACGGTGGCCTCGAGCAGTCATAGTTCCTGACTTTGTGTCAGCGACCTCGGGGATGACTCGCCGTCTTGGGCGTCCGTGCTGTGTTGCGCGGTGAAGTGGCAGCGGCAGTTCCGGGAGACTGTGGGAACATCCTGTCGCTCGGCTAGCTGGGAAGTGTAGTCCGGCAGTCGCTAGTCAATCGTGCCCACAGTCAGTTGGAGCCCAGTCAAGCAAGGGGCGTCACCTTTACACGTAGGAAAGCGCGCGTTGCGTTCATGAGGTGAATCAGGCTGAGCAACAGGGAGGCAGCAGTTACAGTGTGGTCTAAAGAGCTAGATCAGTTTGGTGTATGGTGCCATCCATCAGCCGGGGTTTCCGGGGACTGCGCAAGCATTTAATAAAAGTTAATATAAAAGTTGAAACCTCCAAAACGATGAGAGGTCCCCAAAAACAACGGCCAAACGAGCAAGTCCGTCCAGGAGAAGAACTTTGTTAATTAAAAATAAAAAAAAAAAAGTTCAAAGAAAAAAAACCGACACACTGACCAGTGCAACCGTGGAAACTGCCTCAATGCGTCGAAAGACTCTCAGTAGTCTCTCCGGGCCCTGCGGGCTCCCGGGGGAGGTGAGGCGTCATGGTCAGACCTGGGAGCCTGTGAGCCAGGGTGGTTCCTCGAGCCCGAGGGGGACCTTCTGCGTCGGAATCTGGAGGCTTGAGTCTCCATAGGTTCTTCACGCGCCTTCGGCCATCTACTCACTGACTGTCGGAATGCCGCGTACCATTCCGGTACGGCAACGATCGGGATTCCCAGTGTCTCGCAGAAGCGGGGCAGATCTTCCGGGACTCTCAATTGCGCGGTGCGCCCTTGGTGCGATGCCGACAGGCAGAAAGGGAACCTCCACTTATAGCGAATATCCTTCGCTCGCAGCTTGTCTAATAGGGGTCTGAGGTCCCGTCGGTGCTTCAGGGTGATCCCCGAAAGATCCTGAAAGATTTGGACCGGGGTGCCGTCATGGTCTAGTTGCGTGCCCCTCGCCATCTTTAGGATGTCCTCTTTCAGCCTATAGTCCGCGAGGCAGCAGACAATGTCCCTCGGGGGGTCTGTTTCCCTTCCCTTGGGGCGTAGGGCGCGGTGGATCCTATCCATTACAATGGGTGCTTGAGGCGGCCTGCCCAGCACTGAGTTAAAGAGACCAGTTACGGCCTGCGGGATACGATCCCCCTCAACAGACTCTGGCAGGCCCCTCACCCGCAGATTCTGGCGGCGGCCCCTGTTATCTAAGTCCTCGAGGTGCCGGTTCATGTCCCGGAGCTGCAGAGTGTGGTCATCCACCTTCTTGGTTGATCGCTGGAGGATGATGTCATGGTCCTCCACCACCCGCTCCGTGCGGGAGACTCGCTCATTCAGGGAACGGATGTCCAGCCTGAGTTCAGAGATGGCGGCCGCCAGCGTATCCTTTATGTCAGCCGCTACGGACCTCAGGTCAGCCATAGTGAGATGGTGCTGTGGCGATGAGGTAGGCGATCCGGTCCCCCCGGCCGGGGGGATCAGTGGGGTCCCTTCAGGCGATGGCTGGAGTATAATCTCCGACAGCTCAGGAGGGTGCTGCTGGGAGAGGCCTTGTGACGGGCCGTGGCGGGAGGGCGCCATGTTCCCTCTTTGTGCGCGGAACATTTCAGGGATGTTCTGGGCTCCCGTGTCCGTTGATCTCCTGGGGGATCTCGATCTGGAGGCAGATGAGGTTCTGGACGCTGTCCCCATGCTTAGAGTCGGTAAGATCGGTGAAGAAACTCCGTCTGGAAGCAGAATTAGCTCTGAGGTGGCAGGAGCGCGAAAGTTAAGCGTCCATCTCTTAGCAAGGTCCGGCCACGCCCCTACTGTATATTGACTTAAGTTGGATTATTTAAATCTAGTTAATAACACATCTACATTAAATAAAAAATTGGTCTCACATAAAAAGATCTTAAATAGAATAAACAACCAATTATTATGCCCACAAACATGAACCTTGAGACATCTATTCTTGAACTGTATATATACACAACCTGAAATAAAAAGCACATGCCGCAAAATAATAAAAACAAATATTCAGAGTACAATTGAAAATTACTTACGTCTTCTGAGGACTCTTTGAATTCGCTCCATCTGGTCTGGCTCTCGGATTTTCAATTTAGACCATCTTTTGCGCAACTGCTCCCTGGACCTCTGCACCCCGAATTTTGCATGGATAGTCCTCCGTACCTTCTCCATGATCTGGACCTTGACTTTATTGGGGTTCCTGAAAGGCCCTTTTTTGCAGTCGTAGTCCTCCTTTTTAAGAATAGCTACCATCTCAACCATCTCGTCGAAGGTCATGTTGGTGGCTTTGTACCTCCTGCTCCTCCTGGTGTGTGCCTGGCCTCTCTCCTGCCTGGTTGCAGCTTGCTCTCTCTCCTCCATCATGTCTTCAGACTCTCTTCACCGTCTTGCACTGACCGACTAAAAAGGGGCATGGCAACTGGCACAAGTCTCAGTTGTTCCCAGTGGATGTAGGAGCTAGGTCCTCCTCACCCTCCTCTCTTTTACTTCAGTGGGTTGAACAGTTCACTTATTTAGGTTTAGTTGTTTCAAGAGAGAGTGGGGACTTTGTGCGGCTCAATCTTGACCCTGTCTTGGTAGTTATTAAAAACAAACTGAAAGCATGGAGTAATCTCCCACTTTCCCTCATTGGACGCATTAACCTTCTCAAGATGAAAGTACTTTCAAAATTTACATGCATTTTTCGGAACTCCCCACAATGGCTGACTAAAGTTTTCTTTAATTCTCTCAGGCAACTCTTCCTCTCCTTTATTTGGGGGTCCAAGCCACCCAGATTCAAATATACCACTTTGACCAGGCCTGTGGACAGAGGGGGCTTGGGTCTTCCTGATTGCCGCAAGTATTACTTGGCCACTCAACTTGTGACCGCCCATTGGTGGCTGCAGCCGGACCTGACCAACTCTGCGACGGTGTTGGAGGCGGCCATAGTGGGTTCTCTGGAGGCATTGAGAGGGTTGCTATTCAGGGGGCCAAAAACGCCTCACCAGCTCACCCCTTCGATGCGTACCACTCTGCGGGCATGGAAGGTAGGTGAGGCACTGAGGACACCCCAACCAAACTCTTGGTCTCCTCACACCCCCCTGTGGCTGAATCCTAACCTATCGCAGTTCTATACCATCCCAGATCCGCAGGCATGGGCCAAATACAAAATACTAACCCTTGAACATGTTATCACCAACAGAGAGCTCACTCTCTTCCACATTTTACGCACCAAATTTAGCGTACCTGCACAGGCCCATTATAGGTATCTTCAGGTTGCTCATGCCTACAGGTGTCAATTTTTGGGCCAACCAGTGGAATTGGTATACTCTGAACTCGAATCCACCCTCCGGGTGAAAGACTTGGAGAAACCCACATCTCAGATCTATGGATCCCTGTTGGTTGCTGCCAGCCCCGAGCTGTCCTCCCTCCGCAGGCAATGGGTGGGGGATATACCGGGGCTGGATGAGGACGACTGGGGGGAGATTTGGGACTTTCCCTTCTCCCCTCTGGTCTCAGCAAGGGATAAATTAGTACATTACAAAATTGTGCATAGGGCTCACTACACACCTCACAGGTTGCACCAGATGTCGCGGGCACATTCTCCGGAGTGCTGGCGTTGTTTCTGCCGACAGGGTGACTTTTTCCAAATTTTTTGGGTCTGTCCGGCAATCGAACTTTATTGGAAAGAAGTTCTCCAGGTGATCAATAGGGTCACTGGGACTTGTGTTCCCTATGATCCTAAATATTGTCTGTTGGGGCTGGTGGAACAAATGTCAGTGATTAGAGCCAGGAAGATACTCATATCCCTGTTACTATATTATGCTCGTAAGGCCATTACGATGACCTGGAAACAATCGTCTCCCCCTTCTGTCAGATTCTGGAAAAGCCTAGTAAATGCTAGTTTGCCCTTGTATAGGGCCACCTACTCGGGCAGGGGATGCCCACAAAAATTTGAGAAGGTATGGAACTGTTGGCTAGATGATAACGCCACGGTAAATGATCCAGTAGCAAATGCCTAGATAGATAATGTGTCTGCAGTTTGTTAGCTATTGACCCAACTATTTTCATGCTGCACTCTTTTGTCAATACCGATTTGAGCACAGATTATCCTGAAGTTACCCTCTCCCCACATTGGGGCTATAGTATAAGTTAAGTTAGGATGTTTAAGATGTGTGTTGTGCCCTGTTGCGGCATGTTGTCACGACCGAGGTACTGCCCCTGCGTGGGCAACTGTTCGGCCCCTGCGTGGGCTAGTTTTGTATGTCACTATAAATTTCAATAAAAAAGATTTTGCAAAAAAAAAAAGGGGCATGGCAATCACTAGAACGATCGTCATGGGCGTGGAAACGTGCGGAGCTTCTCACATGCGCAGTGTATAAAGGGATATTGCGTGAATGAGAACGTCGTTCACAGTCGGTATAAAACGTCGGAAAAACGATCATGCAGTACGACAATACGAAACTTGATTTTTGGACTTTATGATCAGTGGATGAGTTTGTGGGTTAGATATGGGGAGGAAGCTAAGGCTTGACTGACATTAGCTTTTTTTGCTTAATTTTGACTTTCAGGAATAATGGAGGCCTTCAGAGAACAGAAGTTCTTCACAGAATTTGTTCAAAGGGGGCCCCGGATGGCAACCCCCCTTTTTTCTAGAATTTTTATTTCCCCAAAAAAAAATGTATTCAGCCAAGATCTGGCATTGTAATGCCCCCCCCAACCCTAAAATAATCGACATATTGTTGCCAGTTGCCACACAGCACGTGCACTTTGGGGGGCCAAGCCTGTATGGACAGTCTCAACGGCCACCACCACTGGAACATCAGTGGCCTCTTTAGGCACAAGTGTCATGTAGTTTGTTGATGGTCTCTTTAGGAAATTGTGCAATATGCAGGAGCAAAGTATGACATGGTTCAGATTCTACTTCACAAACCTACAGTCCTTATCTTGTTTGCAACGCCTGTATACTGCTGTTCAAAGTATATAGGGCCAAAAGGTCTTGTCAGAGCCGATCCTCACTATGCAAGCCGCTTAGGGCCCCGCAAAGCTGCAAAGGGCCCCCAAATTACTAGAGGCCCCGCCTGGTGAGAAGTCATTTTCGCACCCTCACCCCGCTTCTAAACTCGCTGGCTGGCCTGAGTCATTCTCAACTTTCTTTAATGTGACATGTCACTGTCGTCAGCGCCCCCCCCAATTCTCATTTTTAATGTGCCATTTCATTTTGCTTAGGGCCCCAGGTAGGTCAGGATCGGCACTGGGTCTTGTAATGACCTGGGGGGAGTGGTGGCGGGGAAACTCATGCTATTTTTTTCAATGATTTTTATTCATATTGCAGGGACCAAACATTACATTAAAGCCGCAAGCAGTATTAAATTACTTTTTTCTGAAAGTAATCTCATGTTGTGCAGGGACATTTCTAAACACCTGCCACTACTATAGACACCCAGCAGGTACGATATTTAAAGAAATGTTTCATTCACTTTAGGCATCATTAAAATCGCGGCTCCACAAAAAACTACAGTTTTTAAACTTTTTTTTCTATTGATATACATGTTCCCTGGGGCAAGACCCGGGTTCTCAAAGATGTTTTCCAACAATAACTTGAATATTGGGCTTTAAAATGAGCACTTTTGAATTCGAACGTTCGAGTCCCATAGACTTCAATGGGGTTCCAAATGTTCACGCGAACCTTTGGTCCGTTCGAAAGTTCTGGTGCGAACCGACCGCGGGTATGTTCGGCTCATCCCTACCGGTCACTGATACATCTCGACCAGGTAGGCTTTATCCCCACAAGAGAAGCTAGGGACAACACCATTAAAGTACTGAACCTTCTCCACGTTGCGTCCAAAGGGGGAACCCCCCCTGTGTGTTCTTGAGTACAGACGCCGAGAAGGCTTTCGATAGGGTGAATTGTGCATACATGTTTTCAGTACTCCGCCACATAGGTTTGGGGGAGAAGATGACCACCTAGATGAAAAGGATATACTCTAACCCAGTGTTTCTCAACTCCAGTCCTCAAGGCGCCCCAACAGGTCATGTTTTCAGGCTTTCCATTATTTAGCACAGGTGATTTCATCAGTTTCACTTCCTTAGTAACTACCACAGCCGTTTCAACTAAGGGAAATCCTGAAAACATGACCCGTTGGTGCGCCTTGAGGACTGGAGTTGAGAAACACTGCTCTAACCCAACGACTCAGGTAAAGGTGAATGGTCTGCTTTCATCTCCGTTCTCTATCGGAAACGGAACAAGACAGGTGTGCCCTCTATCGCCCCTTCTCTTTGCCTTGTCACTAGAACCATTTCTATGCAAAATAAGACTGAACACAGACATACAGGGATTACCCGTAGGGGACTCCCAGTGCAAAATTTCAGCATACGCAGATGATCTACCTTTTTCACTGACAAATCCCAAGATCTCATTGCCAAACCTCCTTAAAGCGGGGGTTCACCCTTAGAGGGCACTTTTTCCCCTTAGATTCCTGCTCGTTTTCTCTAGGGGAATCGGCTATTTGTTTTAAAATATGTGCAGTACTTACCCGTTTACGAGATGCATCCTCTCCGTCGCTTCCGGGTATGGGCTGCGGGAATGGGCGTTCCTTCTTGATTGACAGTCTTCCGAGAGGCTTCCGACGGTCGCATCCATCGCGTCACGATTTTCCGAAAGAAGCCGAACGTCTGTGCGCAGGCGCAGTATAGAGCCGCACCGACGTTCGGCTACGAGTGACGCGATGGATGCGACCGTCGGAAGCCTGTCAATCAAGAAGGAATGCCCGCTCCCGAAGACCCATACCCGGAAGCGACGGAAGAAGATGCATCTCGAAAACGGGTAAGTACTGCTCATATTTTAATACAAATAGCCGATTCCCCTAGACCGAACGAGCAGGAATCTAAGGGGAGAATTTTTTTTTTTTTATAAATGGGTGAACTCCCGCTTTAAGGAATTTGGCATATATGGAGCCCTGTCGAACCTGAAAATAAACTTCTCAAAGTCAGAGGCCATGGGAGTGGCTATATCTCCCCACGTCTTGCGGTCTTTGCAATCTAGCCTCCGTTTTAAATTCAGCCCTGACATATCTTGGAACGTACATGCCAAAAGACAACTTACGCACGTTTGCATTGAACTTCCCACCGATTTTGGCGAAGGCTCGCTCTCTGCTGGAGAGTTGGAGCAAGGGCCTGCACTCATGGTTTGGCAAAGGTAATCTGATAAAGATGTGTATCTTGCCCAAGTTCCTATACCTCTTTCAGGCCGTACCTATAAATATCCCGCACTCATTCTTTAGACAGGTACACGCACTCTTCATCCGTTTCATTTGGGCGAACAAGAAACCCCCCTTGCGACGCGACTTACTCTCACTTCGCAAACAGAACGGGGGCCTCGCTCTGCCTGACATCAGGCAATACTATCACGCCACCCATTTAGGCTGGATTCTGGATTGGCGACGTAACAGAACAACCAAGGTGTGGGTGCACCTAGAGCAGTCACAGGCGATGGTGCCCTTGGGGAGTGCGCTTTGGTGCTACGGCGATCTCTTACCGGGACTCAAATCCATCCAACGATAGGGGCCACTTTGCGTCATAGCACCAGAGTGGCCATGCGATCGTCCCTCACTTCAAACTCCTCCCTGCTCTACCCAATTTTAGGTAACCCCAAATTTACACCAGCCTACAACCTGCAGAATTTGTCACCCTGAGAAACACAGGTTGCGAGCATGCATCCAAATTTGTGATGGCGGGGAGATGGCCAACCATCTTAGAACTGACAGTGGAGACAGGTAGACATGTGCAAAAGGAAACAATTTGTTTAGTTTTGTTTTAATTTATTTATTTAATTAATTTCGTTAAGTTAGATTAGTTAAATTTGTTAAATTCATTTTCGGAATTCGAGCGTTTTCGAAATTCGAAATTCGAAAAAACCCGGTCGAATTCGAAAACATTTCTACCGGATTCGATAATATTTCTACCGGATTCGAATTCGATCATATTTTGATCGGATTTGAAAATATTTCAACAAAATTCAATAATATTTCATCAGAATTCAATAATATTTCATCCGCTATTGTTAATATTTCAACCAAATTCGATGATATTTCAACTGGATTGGAAATTATTTCAACCGGATTTGAAATTATTTCAACCGGATTGGAAATTATTTCAACCGAATTTGAAATTATTTTCACCTGATTGGAAATTATTTCAACTGAATTTGAAATTATTTCCACCGGATTGGAAATTATTTCAACCGAATTTGAAATTATTTCAACCGGATTTGAAATTATTTCCACCGGATTGGAAATTATTTCAACCGAATTTGAAATTATTTCAACCATATTTGAAATTATTTCCACCAGATTGGAAATTATTTCAACCGAATTTGAAATTATTTCAACCGGATTTGAAATTATTTCCACCGGATTGGAAATTATTTTAACAGAATTTGAAATTATTTCCACCAGATTGGAAATGATTTCAACCGAATTTGAAATGATTTTAACCAAATTTGAAATTATTTCAACCGAATTTGAAATTATTTTAACCGAATCTGAAATTATTTCAACCGAATTTGAAATTATTTCAACCGGATTTGAAATTATTTCCACCGCATTGGAAATTATTTCAACCGAATTTGAAATTATTTTCACCGGATTGGAAATTATTTCAACTGAATTAGAAATTATTTCCACCGGATTGGAAATTATTTCAACCGAATTTGAAATTATTTCAACCGAATTTGAAATTATTTCAACCGGATTTGAAATTATTTCAACCGGATTTGAAATTATTTCCACCGGATTGGAAATTATTTCAACCAAATTTGAAATTATTTCAACCAAATTTGAAATTATTTCAACCATATTTGAAATTATTTCCACCGGATTGGAAATTATTTCAACCGAATTTGAAATTATTTCAACCGGATTTGAAATTATTTCCACCGGATTGGAAATTAATTTAACAGAATTTGAAATTATTTCCACCAGATTGGAAATGATTTCAACCAAATTTGAAATTATTTTACCCGAATTTGAAATTATTTCAACCGAATTTGAAATTATTTTAACCGAATTTGAAATTATTTCAACCGAATTTGAAATTATTTCAACCGAATTTGAAATTATTTTAACCGAATCTGAAATTATTTTTAACCGAATTTGAAATTATTTCAACCGGATTTGAATTTTTTTCCACCGGATTGGAAATTATTTCAACCGACGTTGATTGTATGCATTTGTATTTGTATTATTGTATTTGATTAATTCTATTAAATTCTATTCTGTTCTTTACTATTCTTTGATTATCATTCTATTGTTTTATTATTTTATATTCTATTTTATTGTATTCTTTTTTAGAAATCGATTTATATATTTTAGATTTTGAGTCAAACTTGCTTTCAATTTTCATTCAAATTTGTTTTCGATTCGAATTTTTTTTTAATTCGATTCGAATAGAATTTGTTTTCGAATTCGATTAAAATTTGTTTCGAATTCAAATTTCGTTCGCGTTTTTCCAATTTGTTTAAATTCGTTAATTTTGTAATTCGGAAATTCGGATGCATCCGAATTTCCGAATAATGAAAAATGTGTCCGAATTCGAATTTGTAACGAAACGAAACGCACATGTCTAGAGACAGGTAGCTACCGGCTTCCCTTTTGGAGAGCAGTGCAGCTACACCACTGTTTACATTTTATCCCTGACCCCCAGGCTTTCACATGACAGTTGACGACATTTGAGGAGCTCTGCTCAGAAACTGAGCCAGTGTCGCAGATGCTATCTAAAATATACTCCCTGCTTAACACACCACCCACATAGCCTTAACTTACCTTTTTTGATGGGTGGGAGAGAGATCTAGACCGTAAATTTTCAGCGGCACAACAACAACACATTATCAGCTGTGCACTTAAATCATCTATATGCACCAAAATACAGGAGACAAATTATAAAATCCTGTCCAGATGGTATTTTGCGCCGGCCAAGTTACACAAATGTTTCCCGAAACCGCCTCGGACCGTTGCTGGTGGTGCGAAAGAGAGGAGGGCTCGCTACTACATATCTTCTGGTCCTGTTCAGGCTTGAGGGGCTTTTAGGAGGAGGTGCGTCGCATAACACAGACCTTCATGGAATACGAAATTCCAGACGATGCAGCGTTCTTCCTGCTACACCTCTCTACAATTCCCACCAAATCGTACAAGAAATCGCTGGTGCAACATTTACTAAATGCTGCTAAGGCCTGCATCCCACTACTCTGGAAACAGCAGGCCTCCCCGACTGTTCCGTGCTGGCTGAGAAAGGTGGAGGAGATAAAAAAGATGGAGGATTTAGTCCTCACTGCGCAACATAATCGTGAGCAGTACTCAGTGACCTGGAACATTTAGAATGTATTTATTTTTTCTGATGAAGGGATGGCCCTTCTACGACAGTAACTCGGCTGTGGACTACTGCATGGCGCTGGAGCGGGAGTCGCTCCCCATTCCAACACCCGCTCCCTGGATTGCCCCCCCCCCTCCCTTGCGTGCTTGCTATCCCCTATTCTTTATCATTCTCTATAATTCTCTTATCCATTCTTTACTTGTTAAGTGGTTTCATAAGAAAAAGTGAAAAGGAAGTGGAGAGGTCCTGTGTCTTTAGATGTCTACACTAAGATGGAAACTCTTGATTCCTGGGTTGTGCACTTACCAATATGTTTACATTTTGTAATGTACTGAAGTGCAAAGACCCCGATATGAGAAATGTACTGCTTGGAGTGTCTGTAACCTGTTCAATGTAATTATACTGACTGTAATAATGGGACTTCTCCCCTTGGTGTTATTCAATAAAACTTATATTTGAAAAAAAAATATATATATACTGTATATACATTCTTATATATTATCACATATAATTAATTTAATCAAATATGATGGGAGATAATTTTATACACCTAAGGTATGTTAGAATACCTTCTATGCTATTATAATTTTTTTCAGCACTTTTACCAATGCATTACTGAATTAGAGGTTTTTCTCGTACATAACATTTTTTTTTCTTTTTTACTCTTTCTCGTTTATATCACCTACTCTGTGGATTATCCAGTTGAGCGATATAAGTTTTACAAGTATTTAAATAAGTTTATTAGTCCTTCGTCTAAATCTCATAATGGAGACGTCTGGCAAAGATCTACGAAGTTATGTTAAGCTGCCTATATCCAATATGGTGGTAATGCCTTCATATCCGGGACTCAGACCGAGGTGTGGGAGCATATAATGTGGTGAGTCAGCACGCTACCCATTCCTCATTGATAATGTCTGGTATGACGAAACGCGTCAGCTGGTGTCACCGCGTCTGAGGACGGGGATTGTTTTGTAGCTGGTCGGCTTCATATTTTATCGTGAATGTTTATCTTGCAAGTGGAAGTGCATTTTTATTGTTCTAACAAACCAAGTTAGACACTTTTTACGATATGGTCCGTCTCACTTTTCTTTTGGGCTGAATATTGCCTACCCCCCACGGAATTTACGGATCCTGGGTTACTCGCCTGAGAATCTAATCAACTTACATACAGCAGTTGTGTTACCCCTGCAAAGTTAAGGCCCTGGCTGGATTTAGCCATCTGCATTCCTTGGATTGATATCTGGTAAGCAGGATATCAATGTGGTAGTGGGGCACTTGTCCAAAGATTTACTCACTAGGTGTTTTTGTGTATACATTGATTGAATTTGTGCCTAAAGGCATCTGTATCTACAAAACATCTAAGTGAGACGGTGTCACGCTATGATCTTCCTTTTTTTGGATTAATTGTTATACAAATACAGGGAGTCTGTGGGGCTCAGGAGTCTGTACATATCGGGATTTGGAGGTCATCGCCATCCATATAGGATCTCCGTGATTACCCATTAGGGTAAAGGGCTGGGTTTAAGCTTACTTACTTAGCTTACTATCTGGTAAGCAGGTTATTTATTTGGTGGTGGTGCACCTGCCTACGATCCATTTACTGGGTGTTGCAATAAAAATTGTACGTTTGTGCAAGATTGTGTTCCATCAGACTTTTCAACTAGCGCACTTTTTCTTCTTCATTTGATTTTGTGTTATATCCCACATTTAATTGCTGCTCCCGCACTGGTCCACCCATTTTTTTTGCCCATCAGCGCAGTTTTTTTTCCCTTTATATTCATTTATGTATGCCCCTTAATTAAATGTCACTTTTTTAGTTTTTTTGTTGATTTAGAAGGACAAATTCTGACCATGGCTGGTTTCTCAAGTGTCACCTCACAAACTACATACTCTGACCTCTAAGAGAAGCTGAAGAGTTGGTTACATGCAAGTAAATAAGAATAAGCCCCCTTTCACACTTGTGTGACTTAAAAGTTGCGCGATTTTGCCACGATCTTTACTGTGATTTTTCACACGATTTTCACGTAACTTTGACACAATTTTGTTGCGATTTGTACGTGACTTGAAGCAGGTCTATGGACCTCAAGTCGCAACAAAGTCGTACCAAAGTAGTGCAGTTACTACTTTGAAGTCGATGTGACTTAACGACGCACAGATATGAATGGTACTCATTGGAAATCATGGGATACGACTTGTCACGTGACTCTGCAGTCCCAAGTCGCAGGACAGGTCACACAAGTCTGAAAGGGGCCTAAACAAGGACCAAATATACATTTTCATATCTAAGCCTGCACAGTTATACTAATTTAGGGCAAAAAAATCAGATTTTTAACATAAATTTCACCAGGACTAGTTTTCCCTCTTAAAGCGGGGGTTCACCCTATAAAATAAAAAAAATAATTATTTTTTTCTTCTAGCCTAAAATTCGGCATTGTAGAGCGAGCTACAGTATGCCGGTCTTAATTTTTTTATCGCCGTACTCACAGTGTAATCGTACATAGTAGATTCCGACTGCCCGCGGGGAATGGGCGTTCCAATCCAGACGGAAGGTGATTGACGGCCGGCTCTGGCGCGTCACGCTTCTCCGGAAATAGCCGAAATAGGCTTGGCTCTTCACGGCGCCTGCGCATAGTCTGTGCGCAGGCGCCGTGAAGAGCCGAGACCTACTCCGGCTGTCTTCGGGGAGCGTGACGTGCCAGAGCCGGCCATCAATCACCCTCCCTCTTGAAAGGAACGCCCATTCCCCGCGGGCAGTCAGAATCTACTATGTACGATTACTCTGTGAGTACGGCGATAAAAAAATTAAGACCGGCATACTGTAGCTCGCGCTACAATGCCGAATTGTATGCTAAAATGTTGTTCTGCAGGGTGAACCACCGCTTTAATGGGATGAAGGGAACTGTAAGCTAAGTTTATAAACTAAATGTTACAACTTTATCATTTTTGTAGTGTATATTATTTTTTCAAACTATAGATTACGGTAAACTGTATATATATATATTAATACCTGCTGTTCCAAAATTCTGAGTAGACGATATGGGCCAGATTCACGTATAATCAAGCAAATCTGCGGCGGCATAACGTATCACATTTACGTTACGCCGCCGCAAGTTTTACGGGCAAGTGCTTGATTCACAAAGCACTTGCCTGTAAAGTTGCGGCGGCGTAACGTAAATCCTCCGGCGCAAGCCCGCGTAATTCAAATGACCTGGCTAGGGGGCGTGGATCATTTAAATTAGGCCCGTTCCCGCGCCGAACGTACTGCGCATGCGTCGTCCCTAAAATTTCCCGACGTGCATTGCGCTAAATGACGTCGCAAGGACGTCATTGGTTTCGACGTTAACGTAAATGGCGTCCAGCGCCATTCACGGACGACTTACGCAAGCAACGTAAATTTTCAAATTTCAACGCGGGAACGACGGCCATACTTAACATTGACTGCGCCTCATATACCCAGGAGCAACTTTACGCGTCGCAAATCTTACGTAAACATCGTAACTTCACTGCGTCGGTCGGGCGTACGTTCGGGAATTCGCATATTTTGGTAATTTGCATACTCGATCAGGAAACCGGCGTTGGCGACACCTAGCGGCGAAAAAAAAATTGCATTTAAGATCCGACAGCGTAAGAGCCTTACGCCTGTCGGATCTAATGGTTATCTATGCGTAACTGATTCTATGAATCAGGCGCATAGATACGACGGGCGGACTCAGAGATACGACGGCGTATCAGGCGATACGCCGGCGTATCTCTTTTGAGAATCTGGCCCTATGTACTTTAATAAAGTGCTATCAACCAGATCCACGGTGTCAAAACTGTGTTTGCTGTGTTTGCTGTGAGAGAAGGATCCATCCAGCCACTTGGGTACTGTATACAGCTTTATAGTAAGTAGCTTCACCATTTTCCAAAAGTTATGTTAAGTAAGCATTCCATAGCATCCACACAGGTCATGGCTCAAAGAGATAGCAATCTTGTTTTGTAGCCCTCAGGCCGTCTCCCTACATCTTTCCTTGACTAATTCAGTTCAAGGAATTACCTACAGGACTCTATATCTGGGACCCAACTAATGAGTTCTTATATATCTCTGCAATTGGCATTTAGCAACCTTCTTGTAGACGATTAACAAAGTTGTCAAAATCTGCTACAAAACCATGAACAGGAGTGCCCCTTTTCAAGACAGACAGAAATGAGTGCTGCCCTTTCCATGCAAAAGCTTCTTGACCTGCTACACCCCCTTATTTCACATGCTTCAATTGATTCCTGTTTCAAACTAGCTAGTTGGCCAGGATGATGGGTGACGGTTACCAGCGGGTATTCCTAACAGTATTTTGGATGACGATCTCGCACAGGAGTTAATAATCCACAGGCAGAGTCAATGGCTCTGCAGAGAGGGTTGTGGAACAGCATTGGAAGGCAGTACCAGACTGGTCATAAGGGCCACACCAGACCAGTAGGAGAGACAACGATTTCCCTCCTAAAGCAGGCAGCCAATCAAGACAGCACCATTAGTGGTGAGGTAGGGTATTCAGCCACTTCAAAGCCTCAGGGGGGGGAAGTAAAAAACAGACAGCCTCACCATCCTGTACCCAGAGGCATGTGGGGAACAGCATGGCGTGCAGCCTCGTGGCAGATGTCCTGGAAAGAACATCAAGCGTGCAGCCTCGTGGCAGATGTCATCCATCTTGCGGGCCTCTCTCAGAATTAGGTCTCAGTCTCTAAGATTGAGCAATCGAAAAATAAGGTGCGAGGTAGAGCGCCCGGAGGGCTGCAGGCAGATGGCATCCTGTGAGTCCTCTCCACGGCAAAGAAGGGTGAAAAGGCCACCTGAGGGAAGAGCAAGTGGAGAAGCCGCTCTGTGTAGGCAGATGGATCTGAGCCCTCAGAGCACTCAGGCAGACCTATAATCCGAAGGTTGTTCCGTCAATTACAGTTCTCTGTGTCCTCCACCCTTAATTCATGGGAGGGTATGGAGGGTATGTAGTGAAGCCGTGTGATCGCAGACAGTGTTCTCCATGTCTCCCACCCACCGCTCAACCTCAGTGACATGTTGGCAGACTTTTTCAAAGTCCAATCTCCTGCAGCCCGGTAACAATTTTTGTAGTAAGAGAGGATAGAGTAAATTGGCAGCCCGTGATACCCTGCATGAGGGATGCAAAGTTGCTTTGCTCTGTGAGAGCAGGCTCTAGGTCCTCCGTCTGAGTCGCCATGCTGATGGTAGCTGCCATGTGTGCAGAAGCGTCACCAGAAGGAATAGGAGTGTTTCCGATATACCTGGGCTCTGATAGTTTCCGGCTCCATGTCCTCATCCGCAGGGAGAGAATGGGAGTAGCAGTAGAAACTCTAGGATAGCTCCAGGATAAGGAAACAGGATAAATTCCCTGTGGTGGTGGCAGAGCTCCTTAACTAAGCATCCAGTACCATCGCCATCTTGGACACGCCCCCAAGGTATGTCAGGAAAGTACAACATTATGACCACAATACCAGCTTGCAAAGGTGGAGGAATAAATCACCTCTAATGCTGGGTGGCACGTGTGTTGATTTTGCTGCGATACAGAATGGAAAATTATTAATTTTGATTTTTACATTTTAAAATGGGGTGCTTCAAGATTGTGCATGATTGAAAGGTTGCCTTGTTTTGCATTCATTATACATTAATATTTAATCATGCCAAGATGTTTGCACTGATAACCCCTGTCCTGGTTAACACATGGGTTATATGTCAAGAGGGGGATGAAGTTGTCATTCTGGGTCAACCCTATACAGCCTATGGGCAATTTGTCTGCTATGCTTGTGCAGCACATTATTGTAAGGAATACCCACTGGTAACCGTCACCCATTATCCCGGCCAACTAATTAGCTTGCAACAGGAATCAATTGCAACATGTGATATATGGGGGCAAATCCGGTCAAGAAACTTCTGCTTTGAAAGGGCAGCACTCATTGCTATCTATCTTTAAAAGGGGCACCATGTTCATGGTTTTGTAGCAGATAAAAAATACATAAAAATTGGCCACTTTGTTTATCATCTACAAGAAGTTTGCTAAATGCCAATTACACATATACATAAGAACCAATTAGTTGGTTCCCAGATATAAACTGGTCCTGTAGGTTATTCTCGAGCAGAATTGGTCAGGGAAGGAATTGGGTGTGGCCTGAGGGCTACAAAACAAGATTGCTCTCTTTTTGGGCAGTGACCTGGGTGGGGTGGATGCTATACTGACACAACAACGCCCAAAGTCAAATCATTATGAATGCCCACACAACATATCTTTTGATAAATGGTGAAACTGCTTATTATCTATAAAGATAAACACAGTAATTGCACAAGTGGCTGAATGAATCCTCACACAGCAAACACAGTTTTGACACAGAGAATATTATTGATAGCACTTGACTATAGTATTAAATATGGCTTGTTGCCTGCTATACCAATAACCCCACCCTTCCAACTAATGACCACACCGCGCAGATTTGGAGTTAAATTGGCCATAGCAGCCATTTTATTAACCAAAATATAAATATCCAATAATTAACATATAAATAACATACTAAAACATAACATACAGCGGGAAGTAAAAAACAGACAGCCTCACCATCCTGTACCCAGAGGCATGTGGGGGAACAGCATACTGTACCTCACTCCCTTGACATGCAGGGCCTGCTTCACTGCATCAAAAGATCTTTTGTGTGTCGATTGAAAATCCTGGAAAGAACATCAAGCGTGCAGCCTCGTGGCGGATGTCATCCATCTTGCGGGCCTCTCTCAGAATTAGGTCTCAGTCTCTAAGATTGAGCAATCGAAAAATAAGGTGTGAGGTAGAGCGCCCGGCGGGCTGCAGGCAGATGGCATCCTGTGAGTCCTCTCCACGGCAAAGAAAGATGAAAAGGCCACCTGAGGGAAGAGCAAGTGGAGAAGCCGCTCCATATAGGCAGATGGATCTGAGCCCACAGAGCCCTCAGGCAGACCTATAATCCGAAGGTTGTTCCGTCAATTACAGTTTTCTGCGTCCTCCACCCTTAATTCATGGTGTCTCACCTTCACCTGGAGGGTATGTAGTGAAGCCGTGTGATTTCTGACAGTGTTCTCCATGTCTCCCACCCACCGCTCGACCTCAGTGACATGTTGGCAGACTTTTTCAAAGTCTTGCCTAATAAGTCCAATCTCCTGCAGCCCGGTAACAATTTTTGTAGTAAGAGAGGATAGAGTAAATTGGCAGCCCGTGGTAGCCTGCATGAGGGATGCAAAGTTGCTTTGCTCTGTGAGAGCAGGCTCCGGGTCCTCCGTCTGAGTCGCCATGCTGATGGTAGCTGCCACGTGTGCAGAAGCGTCACCAGAAGGAATAGGAGTGTTTCCGATATACCTGGACTCTGATCGTTTCCGGCTCCATGTCCTCATCCGCAGGGAGAGAATGGGAGTAGTAGTAGAAACTCTAGGATAGCTCCAGGATAGGGAAACAGGATAAATTCCCTGCGGTGGTGGCAGAGCTCCTTAACTAAGCATCCAGTACCATCGCCATCTTGGACACGCCCCCAAGGTATGTCAGGAACGTACAACATTATGACCACAATACCAGCTTGCCAAGGTGGAGGAATAAATCACCTCTAATGCTGGGTGGTACGTGTGTTGATTTTGCTGCGATACAGAATGGAAAACTAATAATTTCGTTTTTTATATTTTAAAATGGGGTGCTTCAAGATTGTGCATGATTGAAAGGTTGCCTTGTTTTGCATTCATTATACTTTAATATTTAATCATGCAAAGATGTTTTCACTGATAACCCCTGTCCTGGTTAACACATGGGTTATGTGTCAAGAGGGGGATGAAGTTGTCATTCTGGGTCAACCCTATACAGCCTATGGGCTATTTGTCTGCTATGCTTGTGCAGGACATTATTATAAGCAATACCCACTGGTAACCGTCACCCATTATCCCGGCCAACTAATTAGCTTGCAACAGGAATCAATTGCAACATGTGATATATGGGGGCGAATCCGGTCAAGAAAATTCTGCTTTGAAAGGGCAGCACTCATTGCTGTCTATCTTTAAAAGGGGCACCCTGTTCATGGTTTTGTAGCAGATAAAAAATACATACAAATTTGCCACTTTGTTTATCATCTACAAGAAGGTTGCTAAATGCCAATTACACAGATACATAAGAACCAATTAGTTGGTTCCCAGATATAAACTGGTCCTGTAGGTTATTCCCGAGCAGAATTAGTCAGGGAAGGAATTGGGTGTGGCCTGAGGGCTACAAAACAAGATTGCTCTCTTTTTGGGCAGTGACCTGGGTGGGGTGGATGCTATACTGACACAACAACGCCCAAAGTCAAGTCATTATGAATGCCCACACAACATATCTTTTGATAAATGGTGAAACTGCTTATTATCTATAAAGATAAACACAGTAATTGCACAAGTGGCTGAATGAATCCTCACACAGCAAACACAGTTTTGACACAGAGGGCCAGATTCACATAGGAGAGCGGCGGCGTAACGTATCGTAGATACGTTACACCGCCGCAATTTTTTATCGCAAGTGCCTGATTCACCAAGCACTTGCAATGAAAACCTACGCCGACGGCCTCCGGCGCAAGGCGGGCCAATTTAAATGGGCGTGTGCCATTTAAATTAGCAGCGCTCCCGCGCCGGACCTACTGCGCATGCTCCGTTTCCGAACTCCCGTCGTGCATTGCACGCCGTGACGTCATTTTTTCGAACGGCGGCGCGCGTAGCGTAATTCCGTATTCCCGGACGGCTTACGCAAACGACGTTGATTTTTAAATTTCGACGCGGGAACGACGGCCATACTTTAGACAGCAATACACTTGCTGACTAAAGTTAGGGCACCTAAAACGACGACTAACTTTGCGACGGGAAACTAGACTAGCTGCAACGTAGCGAACGCGAAAATCCGTCCTGAATCGCCGTAACTCCTAATTTGCATACCCGACGCTGGTTTACGACGCAAACTCCCCCCAGCGGCGGCCGCGGTATTGCATCCTAAGATCCGACAGTGTAAAACAATTACACCTGTCGGATCTTCTGGCTATCTATGCGTAACTGATTCTATGAATCAGTCGCATAGATAGAAACAGAGATACGACGACGTATCAGCAGATACACCGTCGTATCTCCACAGTGAATCTGGCCCAGAGAATCTTATTGATAGCACTTGACTATAGTTTTTAATATGGCTTGTTGCCTGCTATACCAATAACCCCACCCTTCCATCTAATGACCACACCATGCAGATTTGGAGTTAAATTGGCCATAGCAGCCATTTTATTAACCAAAATATAAATATCCAATAATTAACATATAAATAACATATTAAAACATAACATACGGTTTATTAAAGAAAGGAGACCAAGGTCCCAATAGGCATAAAACCAAAACTGTACCTGCTGGTCACTTCTAAGGCCTCCAGCTGCAAAACCACCGGTTCAGAGACAACTCGCAGGTACACATACACCAACTGGGAGCCATACCTCAGACGGGTCCCTACACCATACCTACTTTGTGCCCATATGACCTTGCACCCTGCCAAGTGCCACAACCAGCTCCCCAGGACACTCAAGTCCCAAAACACAAACTATCCACCAAATGAAGGGTGGGAGGGTGGGAAGCTGTTCCACACTCTTCTTCCTTCCGACTGGAGACCACCCCGTTTATTGTACCCTAATCACTTCCCCCAAAACTCCACTTAGCCCCCATAACCTACTTTGAACAGCCCTATATAATGCACCTGAAATGCCCAATTGCATTTAACTCCCTGTTCCCAAAGCCCCTTTAACCCCTGTCATTCCAGCCCTCCGTTTATTACCTTGGGTTTCTACTCCGGGCTTCTCTTGACTATCGTATTAAATATGGCTTGTTGCCTGCTATACCAATAACCCCACCCTTCCATCTAATGACCACACCACACAGAATTGAAGTTAAATTGGCCACAGCAGCCATTTTATTAACCAAAATATAAATATCCAATAATTAACTTATCAATAACATACCAACACATAACATACAGTTTATTAAAGAAAGAAGCCCAAGGTCCCAATAGGCATAAAACCAAAACCGTACCTGTTAGTCACTTCTAAGGCCTCCAGCCACAAAAACCACAGACTCAGAGACAACTCGTAGGTACACATACACCAACTAGGAGCTGTACCTCAGATGGGTCCCTACACCATACCTTTTTTTGTGCCCATATGACCTAAAAGGACCTTGCACCCCGCCACCACCACGTAAACCTGACACCTTTAGATTTGAGCGGACCTCCACACCCTCAGGGCCCTCTGGATACCCTCCTCCAAACCAAGACACCAAATGTCAATACCAGCAGCATTCAAATGAACGCCACCCCCACGTAAATATCACCAAGGTTCCAATTCCAACTTATGATGGCGTACTGCCAAACCCCCATTGCGCATCAGAAATCGTGCCACCTCCCAATTTACTTTTACACTTGCCTTGTTAAGACCCGTAACTGACCTAGCCCACCTCCATTGTATACGGGCTACCATATTAGACCATATCAACAAGTCTGGGTAAGCTAATCGAAGCTGAATAAAGTATTATTTAACATCCCGGATGAGCTTCCTCATGGACCGTAGCCCTAAATTGTTCCCCCCCAGCATGCACCACTAACACATCAGGGGCTCTATCAAGCCGACCATAATGCTCAACCTCAGAATCCAATCTACTCCACAATAGACCAGGCATCCTGATCTAACAAACCAGCGCCTCCTCCCTAGGAATGCCCAATTGACGTCCGTCAGGCCATACATCAGCTCTTCTCACTCCCCAGTGGACATATGAGTGGCTCAATATCCGAATCAAGCAGGAGTCCTTCCCTGTAAAGAAAAAATAACAAAACACCACACACATAGAAGCGTGAACACAAAGCCAGCCTCCCCCCGAAAAACAAGAGGAGACAAATAGGACAGCATACAGACACCAAACCCCACATAGCCTAACATAAATCATAACAAATGAGGACGTACGTACAGGTGATAACACCCGGATTCCCACCTACCAATGTGCCGCAAGGCCCCATCACTTAACCCCAATGTGCTGCCTCTGTTGCGGCCCTGATACAATAGGAATGAGATGCAAACCCAATACAACCAAACACCTCCTGAACACCACTGTGAACTGATACAGAGACAAAGCCGAACCATCCACATGCAATAAAATGGGCCAACGGGACCCGGGCAAGACTCCAAAAAACATGAAACAACCTGCACTGGACAATCCGATGACCCCGTAACACCGAACAACTCCACCCACACACCCCAACTGGCTTGATCTGTCTTGGATTTCCATATCCAAAAAAACACAGAATTTTTACTATATTGCACGTCAGCCGACTGCAAACCATCGGACCTCCATCTAGAAGAACATACCAAGTCCCCAAAAATTCCAAAGAAAAAGCCGTCTGAAACAAAAGGGCCTTATAGGCCGACAAACACACATCGGGAAGTACCCAAAACAACAAACAATTCAAAAGACAACTGACAGCGACCATCCACCAGTAGCCCTTTTCAGTTTGACGAACCAAAAAATCCTTCGTACAATCCCTACGACCCAGCTTGAACAAAAATGTAGCCTCACTCACCGACCACCGAAGCAGTGTCACAGTCACTCCAAGGCAATCCATCATAGCTGTGCTGGACAAGGAACTCCCGCAGCCAATGAGCATAGCTTGTCCAACTGAAACTGAGAAAGAGCATCAGCCAAGGAATTAGTGCAACCCGGGACATGACCAGAATATACAAAAGCATTGTAACGTAAACAAGCCAACACCAAATGCTGCAACAAACGCACCCCTACTGGCGATCAAGCTGACACGCTATTAATTGCCTGCAGAACTGCCATATTATAGCAATAAAACGGATCTTCCTGTTACTGAACTGAGAACCCCAAAGCTGCACTGCCAGCATAATCAAAAACAGTTCCAAGAGTGCCAAGTTTCTGATAAACCCAGCCTCCCGCCATTCCAACAGCCATGGGCCAGCACTCCACTGACCCCCAAAATATGCCCCATAGCCAGCCGATCCCGCGGCATCTGTGAATAGCTCCAAAATCAAAACTGGACATAGCTCCAGACATCCACACAGACCTGCCATTATAAGAATCCAAAAAGGACTCCCAAACTAGCAGGTCCACCCTGTGTTCTTGAGTCAGGTAAATGTGATGCCCAGGAGCCCAAACCCCCGCGGTAGCCACCGCCAACCGGCAATTAAAAACCCTGCCCATCGTTATGATCCGACAAGCAAAGTTCAGCTTCCCAAGAAGCGACCGGAGTTGACCCAGGGTCAACTTGCTAGCCCCCCGCACTGAAACCACCGCCACCTGCAAGTCCGTCAGCTTGTCTTCCGGGAGGGATCATTCCATGGCCACAGTGTCAATCAAAATACCAAGAAAACTCAGTACCATAGCTGGACCCTCCGTATTGTCCACTGCCAGTGGAATGCCAAAGCGCTCCGTCATGTGCTTAACCCGTAGCCAACAAAACCCTACAACGATTAGAATAAGCTGGCCCAACACACAAAAAATCTTTCAATAATGAATGACAGACGGAAGCCCAGACACCTCCCGGACCACCCACTCAACTAAAAGTTTCAAACAATGAACAAGAAATGGAGCACCCTATAGGCAAACATTGATAAATGAAATAGCACCCCTGCCACTTACAACCCAACAAGGATGTACAGGCAACAAGCAAAAAGTGGATTCAATATCCGTTTTTGCCAATAAAGCCCCCCGACCATAGAAACAATAGAAACAAACCCAATGCACTGCCGCGTCCAAAGAGGTGTAGTAAATGGAACACAAACCGGGATCGATTAATTCATTCACCGAACCCCCTCTGGGAAATGACAAATGAGAAGGCTGGCCGCAGGTGAGCCTGAATTTGTAGGAGGAGTCGGGCTATACTTAAAGCCGCCCTCCTCCTCCTTTCTCCTGTCGGCCTTCTCTGTCGTATGATGCTTTGGACATTTTGTGTCAATTCCGGGCAACAGTTGGGCTGTCTAAAGTTATTTCTGGTTTTCAGCGCATCGAGGTGGACCTTTGGGGGCTCCAATTACCCGGCAGTCAGCAGCGGGGTCCCGTTTTTGGGGCCGCCCGCAGGGGGGAGGCCAGTACAAGGCTGCTCACAGGGGGGCTCCACTCAGGCAACAAGCGGCAGTGGGGTCCCGTTTTTCAGTGCCATCTAGATGGGGGGGTTGTTGGCCAGTACAAGGCTGCCTGCAGTCAGAGGAGAAGGGATCCACTATCACACGCAGGCACGTTACTATGCGGGGCAGGCTCATTCGCAATCTTGCTACCCCACACGTACCCTGTACTCGGCACTATTTCTTCACCATGTAGTGGAGGGGATTTGGAACGGGGGGGGGGGTTTGCTCTACAGTTGGCTTCAGGGGGGCCCCTAGGCTACTGGTCATCATGGTATGTGTCTCCCTGATTTTGCTGACTGATTGTTGTTTTTATATGGTTGACTTTCACATAGCTGTTCCATGTTAACTGTCCATGTCATACACTCGTCATGTTTCTGTGATTTTTTTCTCTAGGGTTCTGTTGGGAGTGTGTGTACGTTCAGCCAAATCTGTTTCAGTGTCAGTGTGCTTAGTAAGTCATGCTTTTTACTTTCACAAGTTTGGCTGTCACAGGTTTCGCTCACATGGGGGATCCACGGTATGCAGATACTTCCATGATCACGGTAGCATAGTGACGTATCTGGGCATTGATGTTCGTTAAAACCTTTTGGGGTCTTGTAGCACACTGGGCCACCCAGGGTGGGAGGTGGTGCAGCAACATGTGCCAGCGTACATCTTGGGGTAGTCTTTATTCTTTTCTTTGGGGCAGCACAGCTTCTACCAGCGGCACGGCCATATCCCACCAGGTCATGTGGGGTTGGCATGGCATTCTATGATTATCATTGATCGTTCTCCGCCAAAGCCACTGCCATGTTTGCCCAACATCAGGTAGTCACAGTTTGGAGTAAGGTGGATACTGAGCTATTTTGCCATCATTTTGCTGGGCTGAGATCACCGATTTGTGCAACATGCCAGTCATCATTGCATACTGGTGCCCTAATACTGAGCTTCCTGTTCTCCCAGGTACGTCCAGGGCTTTCCGCTAGTTCCGCTAGTTCCTTGCCGGCCCCCGGCTCAAGCTGCTGCTTTTCATAAATTAGGTTGTCCTATTCAGTATCTGGGGAAATCTCAAATTTGCAATAATTTCAGTCATGGTATATGCAACTACAGTCAGTGTCGTCTTTTGAGCAATGTGTTCCTCCTGCCTAAACTGACCAGGGGTGGTCTGAAGAGAGCCAAGTGAGAAGAGAGGAGAAAAGCATGCGATCTAATGCATGGATAACATTTATACAGTTTATTATTAAACAAAGTAGATAAATAAATAAAAGGAATTTACTATGTATTCATAAAAACTAGGTTACAAAATGTTAATTTAAAATTAATTGTGCCCATGCAAGGGCAAATGCCTAATGGTAGCCTAATGTGTTTCGAGGGGTTCCCTTCTCATCAGAGCCTTTGAAAACAAAAGAAAGTCTGCATAGTATAGTAGATTTATATAGAGAAGAGGGGCTGATTGGGAGTTATATCACATAATGGATGGTATATTCTCCTTTGCTCTAAAGGTATCCACATTGCCAGCGCTCGTAGAGTGAATAGTTTGTTATTTGTTTTTTGTTGTTTTTTTGTCTGTCAACTGTACCTGTGTTTAAGCTTGTTGAAGAGCTGCAATCAATATACATCGGCTGCAGGCTGGAAGCAGTCTTTTTTGGAGGCTCTACAAGCCTCCTAGCAGAGTGTTGTCCTGTGCTGCAAGGAAAGTTGTGGCAGCCACAATTGATCTAAGGAGGCACTCCGCTGGGGGCGCCTGATGTAAGGAGGCACTCTGCTGGGGACGCCTGATGTAAGGAGGCACTCCACTGGGGACACCTTAGTAAGGAGGGACTCCGCTGGGGATGACCGACGTAAAAGGAGGGATTCTGCTGGGGATGCCTGATGTAAGGAGAGATTCCCCTGGGGATGCCTGATGTAAAAGGAAGGCCTCTGCTGGGGATGCCTAATGTAAGGAGGGACCCTGCTGGGGACGCCTGGTGGCAGGCGACGTGGTAAGTGACACACTCAGGGCTCCCACTGATTCTGCATTATGGTGAGAACTATTTAATTTTATATTACAATGTAATAATATAAATAATGCGCTTCAATCATCCTGACACCATAACAACCATGGTGCCGGGATGATTGAAGCGCTAACACCAGGTGTTTGGAGTATCTTTATCTGCTGATAATAACATTCAATTCGAATATAACTTGTGTGTCACAATTGTATACTCTATATTATTTTTTCTTTATTTGCTATTTTTCCCCACGAAAGAGGAGTTACCCTTTAAGGCATGGTTTCTCAACCAGGGTTCTGCGCAACCCTAGGGTTCCATGAGAGGTCCCCAGGGGTCTTGCCACAATTCAACATTGTAGCGGATGTATATCCGCCCAATGTTTTTTCCAGTGTTCCTAATGTGCGCTGACAGTAAAAACTGTCAGCATGCATTGATACCCAATGCCCTCTCTGCAGTTCCGGCTCAGAGAACTCAGAGGGTAGAGTCCATTCTATTCAGGAGTTTTGAATTAAGCAGGGAGCAGAGAATGGAGAGCATGGAGGCGGGGAGCCAAGAATGTAGAGCATGGAGGCGGGTAGCTGAGAATGGAGGCGGGTAGCTATGGGAGACGAGAATCGAAAGCAGGGAGGCGGGCAGCCATAGAAGTCAAGATCTGAGAGCATGGAGGCGAGGAGCCGAGAATGATGGCGGGTAGCCATGGGAGCCTAGAATGAAGAGCATGCAGGCAAGGAGCCGAGAATGGAGAGCATGGAGGCAGGGAGCCGAGAATGGAGACGGGTAGCCATGGGAGCCGAGAATGAAGACTGGAGGCAGGGAGCCGAGAATAAAGGGGGTAGCCATGGGCATCCAGAAGGAAGACTGGAGGCAGGGAGCACAGAGTCCCCAGGTATTCCACCGCCATTTAACATTGTGGCAGATGTATATCCGCCCTATGATGTTTCCAGTGTTCCCAATGCGAGCTGACAGTAAGAACTGTTAGCGCTCATTGATACTCTCTCCATAGTTCCGTCTCAAAAAACTCAAAGGGTGGCGTCAGGAGAAATGCAGAGAGCAGGAGTTTGAATTCAGCGGGGAGCCGAGAATAGAGAGCATGGAGCTGAGAATGGAGAGCATGGATGCGGGGAGCCGAGAATAGAGAGAATGGAGGCAGGTAGCCATGGAAGCTGAAAATGGAGAGCATATATGCGGGGAGCCGAGAATGGAGGCGGGTAGCCATGGGAGCTGAGAATGGAGAGCATGGATGTGGGGAGCCAAGAATGGAGAGCATGGATGTGGGGAGCCAAGGATGGAGGCGGGTAGCCATGGGAGCCGAGAATGGAGAGCATGGATGCAGGGAACGGAGAATTGAGGTGGGTAGCCATAGGAGCTGAGAATGAAGACTGGAGGCAGGGAGCACAGAGTGGGAGCCATGTAGAGAGCTGAGAATTAGGACTATGGAAGTGGGATTACCAGATCAGAAGGTGAGATCTGTCTAAATGGTAGCAATGATGCACACTATGGAGGGGTGGGGGAGGCAGAGAAAAGGAGCACATGGCTGGTTTGGAAGCCGAGTTCCTGTGTACAGAAAGGGTTAATGCAGACTGCAGGAACGCAATGCAGAGAGCAGAGAACAGGAGGTGGCCAATTAGACATGACCAATGACCAATTAGACATGGACGTAACCAATTAGAAACAACTAATACCTAGAGATCACTGAATGAAGACTGCAGGGGGAGGGGACCAGAGAGTTGGGGCACACAGCTGGATCAGGCTGAATGTAGCAGGAGGCGAGATTGTTTTGGATCGTCTGGTGAGAATCTGCCCCGTCCTGATGCATGCACAGAGAAGAAACCACACTGGAGCCGTGCTCAAGGTATGTGTTACTCCTTTATTTGCTTCCGGATGCATGGGGTTTTATAGACGAGCTACTAAGGCGGTGAGTGTATGTATCATTAGCATAATGTTATCTAGGTATTAGTAGTTTCTAATTGGTCATGTCCATGTAAGGTTAACTTCCTCCAGGATCTGTGCATCATCAGATAGGGTGTAGTCCTGGGTGGAGGTGCCATGTTTGTTTCACATTCTTCATTCGATGGGAGGGGTGGTGCTGGAGAGGCTATGATGCTGAAATCACCTGTTGCTGTGAAAAAAAAAAGACGGAGAAGAAAGCTGGCCGATATGCAAGCTGTGACAGGGATGTAGAAAGTAAACAAAGAGTCCGCTGCTATACTGAAACATGCATGATACCTCCCACAGGCAGTCAGAAAATCCGCTAGAGTTCAGTTCCTAGTAGGGAATAAGAAAGCACTTATAAATATGTAGCGCCCTGCTCCTGTTAAACTGGCGCTGCTGTAAGTTTAGAGGAGGTCTGAGTCGTTATTTGGCTCAGACAAATATGATTGAGGGCAATTTGGCCTCTGTTCCAGCCATGGCTGCACTGGGAGTAACCACCATTGCTCGCCTGGGGGTGTCTTACCATCCCAAGCCAAGGGTGGCAGCAGCAAAGTCAGTGTGTATTGGGTGTCCCCCTCGGCGGCGAATCAGTGGGAGTGGTCGCCCCGCTGTGCATGCTGGGGAGGGGTACTTAATAAACAGATGCCATTGGCTTGGGGTTCATTGTTCGTGCCTCATGGCCCGCCTGGCCTGGGGTGTGTGTTCCTGAATCCTGGCTCCGGGACCACGTTGGGCCGGGGTCGCGGCTTCGCCTGGGAGGTCCAGTAGTCAGACTGGGGCCTGCCTTTTTCAGAGGTGATCCTGTGCTGTCCGTCCTGCGGGAGGAAGCCACTTGATGAAGAAAGCCAGGGGAGGACCTATCCTGGAGAGGACCATGCAAGAAGGCCTGAAAGCTTCATCGAAGGATGCACCGTGTAGTGAGAGGCTTGACCGTGTCGGGTCTAAAGTTCTGCTAAAACTAAGCTGGAGAGTTCCGGGTGCTGAATCCTGTAGCAGGGGATTCTGGACCAAAAGTGTCTCCTCATAAAGGAGGGTCTGTGGCAGAGACTGTACTTTGTTCCGTGTGCCATCCTGGCTGCTAGGCCAGTGAGAGGGACCTATCCAGGTGAGCAATGCCCACTCTGGCTAGAGTGGCGACGAGAACTGTTTGCTGGAAGCAGGAGTGTTTCCTATTTGTGACTATATACCTGAACCTACCTACTTACCCTTCCACCCCTCCAACTTCTTTGCTACCAAGTTCTGCAAATAAATCCCAGAAAAAGAAGTGTACTGTGTGGACATTGGAATTCTTCAGACTCTCGCTTCACCCTGGACAGCAAGAAGATAGAGGTAACGTGCCACCAAAATTACTCAGCAGCTCCTTCGGGGGTAGTGCTATATATATATATATATATATATATATATATATATATATATATATATATACACACACACAGTGGGTATGGAAAGTATTCAGACCCCCTTAAATATTTCACTCTTTGTTATATTGCAGCCATTTGCTAAAATCATTTAAGTTCATTTTTTTTCCGCATTAATGTACACACAGCACCCCATATTGACAGAAAAACACAGAATTGTTGACATTTTTGCAGATTTAATAAAAAAGAAAAACTGAAATATCACATGGTCCTAAGTATTTAGACCCTTTGCTGTGACACTCATATATTTAACTCAGGTGCTGTCCATTTCGTCTGATCATCCTTGAGATGGTTCTACCTTCATTTGAGTCCAGCTGTGTTTGATTATACTGATTGGACTTGATTAGGAAAGCCACACACCTGTCTATAAAAGACCTTACAGCTCACAGTGCATGTCAGAGCAAATAAGAATCATGAGGTCCAAGGAACTGCCTGAAGAGCTCAGAGACAGAATTGTGGCAAGGCACAGATCTGGCCAAGGTTACAAAAAAATTCTGCTGCACTTAAGGTTCCTAAGAGCACAGTGGCCTCCATAATCCTTAAATGGAAGACGTTTGGGACGACCAGAACTCTTCCAAGAGCTGGCCGTCCAGCCAAACTGAGCTATCAGGGGAGAAGAGCCTTGGTGAGAGAGGTAAAGAAGAACCCAAAGATCATTGTGGCTGAGCTCCAGAGATGCATTCGGGAGATGGGAGAAAGTTGTAGAAAGTCAACCATCACTGCAGCCCTCCACCAGTCGGGCTTTATGGCAGAGTGGCCTGACAGAAGCCTCTCCTCAGTGCAAGACACATGAAAGCCTGCATGGAGTTTGCTAAAAAAAACACCTGAAGGACTCCCAGATGGTGAGAAATAAGATTCTCTGGTCTGATGAGACCAAGATAGAACTTTTTTACCTTAATTCTAAGCGGTATGTGTGGAGAAAACCAGGCACTGCTCATCACCTGTCCAATACAGTCCCAACAGTGAAGCATGGTGGTGGCAGCATCATGCTGTGAGGGTGTTTTTCAGCTGCAGGGACAGGACGACTGGTTGCAATCGAGGGAAAGATGAATGCGGCAAAGAACAGGGATATCCTGGACGAAAACCTTCTCCAGAGTGCTCAGGACCTCAGACTGGGCTGAAGGTTTACCTTCCAACAAGACAATGACCCTAAGCACACAGCTAAAATAACGAAGAAGCTTCACAACAACTCCGTGACTGTTCTTGAATGGCCCAGTCGGAGCCCTGACTTAAACCAAATTGAGCATCTCTGGAGAGACCTAAAAATGGCTGTCCACCAAAGTTTACATCCAACCTGACAGAACTGGAGAGGATCTGCAAGGGGGAATGGCAGAGGATCCCCAAATCCAGGTGTGAAAAACTTGTTGCATCTTTCCCAAAAAGACTCATGGCTGTATTAGATCAAAAGGGTGCTTCTACTAAATACTGAGCAAAGGGTCTGAATACTTAGGACAATGTAATATTTTAGTTTTTCTTTTTTAATAAATCTGCAAAAATGTCAACAATTCTGTGTTTTTCTGTCAATATGGGGTGCTGTGTGTACATTAATGAGGAAAAAAAATGAACTTAAATGATTTTAGCAAATGGCTGCAATATAACCAAGAGTGAAACATTTAAGGGGATCTGAATACTTTCCGTACCCACTTTAATATATATATATATATATATATATATATATATATATATATATATATATATATATATATATATATATATATAAATAAGAAGGCCAGTATGGTGGCCTGAGTTTATGGGAGGAGCCCGGAGGGTATTTAAGCAGCCCATGCTCACACATGCTCTTTGTCGGTTCAGTGTGCAGTACTACACGTCACTGGGCCGACTCTTCCCAGCTCACCTCATGTCCGTGAGTCTGCGCATTCAATCGCATTCGACATCGCAAGCGCTTTGCGGCTTCTCCCTTCATGGTCTTCGCCGGCGGTTCCCGCTTACTTCGCAGGTAGGATTCAAACCTTTTCGTATCTTGTGCAATCTTGCAATTCGTTATGCTTCCTATCCTGCATCCCTTTTGGGAAAAAATCTGCTTCTGAGTTACTTTTGCTCATGTTCCAACATCATTCGGCACAGGAGTAGTACATTTGTAACTTCCTTCTGCCAAACATACGATTCATTTGTAAATCCATTTGGAGATTGACATGTGTTTGTATGGGTTCTTTGGCAGATTGAGGTGGTAATTGGACTCACATGGTGCCTTGTCTGCACTTGATTAGCCTGGGGGGATGGGTGGTTGGTAGGTGTTCGGTTTCAAAGCAAGGGGTAGCATACACTCTACAACCAATTCGTATCAGATTCGTTCAATACTCCTTACTATCAATTCGTATCAGATTCATTTCATGCATTTTACAACCATTTTGTATCAGATACATTGCATACTTTCTACCGTTGCCATTCATTGTTTCCCCCATGTCGTGTGTTTTAGTTCCCGCAGCAGAACCTACGAATTGTTTGTACACGGTTCTTCTCTCTCGTTTATTTACCAAAGTTATTTCCTGTGTGTCATGCATGGCGCCACACCACACTCTTTGGATGTGTTGCACATCCACTCCAGTCCAAAGCAAACCCAGTCGCACTTTACTGTCCCAGGTAGGATTCGTTAGCTTGTTTGTCATGTCAAATTTGTGGCCACTCGTGGTGTCACCTGTACCATATGTTTGGTTCCCGCAGTGGAGCTCACAAAGCATGGATACGCACTTCTCGTGTTCTATTTTCTACACCCAGGCATCACGCTAAACACGTTCCCGACATGTTTCACTCCAGCCACAGTCCGCCGCAAACTCACTCGCATGGCCCACTGTCGCAAGTAAGATTTGTTATTACATTCTTTATGTCTTATCAATTTGCTACCATTCGTTGTCTCCCATATCGTTCATTAGTGGCCCCTGGGGAACCTACGATTCAAACAGGCGTTGTCCTTCTACCTTATACTGCTTGCTTAAGGTACAAACAAACCAGGTGTTTCTATCCTTTCTCAGTAACCCAATTCTTATTGATTGAGACCTTGCAACCATGCAAATCATCTCAGCAGTCTGATACCCTTGCTGAGACCCTTGCAACACATGACCCTTACAAAATGCAAAAAAAAAATAAAAAAAAGGAAAAAAATATATAAAACGCAAAAAAAACAAAAAAAACAATTGCCGCTACGTAATCTCAGTCCAGCAACCTGACACCTGTTGAGACCGTTGCAACGACGCAAAATTCGTCTCCACAGCCTGACACCCTTGTTGAGACCCTTGCAAACGCAATACCGTCTCAGCAGCCCCACACTCATCGAGACTCTTGCAACCACACAAAATCGTCTCAGCAGCCTGACACCCTTGTTAAGACCCTTGCAACACATGACCCTTACAAAAAAAAAAAAAAATTATTATTATAAAAAAAAAAACGCAAAAAAAAACCCGCAAAAAATAAAATAAATAAATAAATAAATAAAAAACGCAAAAAGAAATAAAAGTGCAGGAAAAAAAAAATTGCCACCACACAATCTCAGCCCCGCAACCTGACACCTGTTGAGACCGTTGCAACAACGCAAAATTCGTCTGACACCCTTGTTAAGACCCTTGCAAACGCAATACCGTCTCAGCAGCCCCACACTCATGGAGACTCTTGCAAGCACACAATTGTCTCAGCAGCCTGACACCCTTGTTAAGACCCTTGCAACACATGACCCTTACAGAAGGGAAAAAAAAAAACAACGCAAGAAGAAATATAAAAAGTGCAAAAAAAAAAAAATTTGTCACCACACAATCTCGGCCCAGCAACCTGACACCTGTTGAGACCATTGCAACCATGCAAATTCGTCTCAGCAGCCTCACACCATTGTTGAGACCCTTGCAAACGCAATACCGTCTCAGCAGCCCTACACTCGTCAAGACTCTTGCAACCACGCAATACCATCTCAGCAGCCTCACACCATTGTTGAGACCCTTGCAAACACAATACCGTCTCAGCAGCCCCACACTTATCGAGACCCTTGCAACCATGCAATACCGTCTCAGCAGCCTTACACCATAGTTCAGACCCTTGCAAACGCAATACCATCTCAGCAGCCCCACACTCATCAAGGCCCTTGCAACCACGGAATACCGTCTCAGCAGCCTCACACCATAGTTCAGACCCTTGCAAACGCAATACCGTCTCAGCAGCGCCACACTCATCGAGACCCTTGCAACCACGCAATACTGTCTTGAGCAACCTCCCACTCGTCAAAGACCTTTGTGACCATGGAGTCTCACCCCAGCAACCTGGCATTCATTGAGACCCTTGCAGCCAGACAAATCATCTTTGGCCTCATGTACACTGCTGTTGGTAAAAAAAAAAAAAAATGGGTTCAGACGGATGTTCAGAGGCATTCGAAACGCATTCGAAACGCCAATGCCTGTAACAGCTTGTAAACACTGCCAGATGCGGTAACTCATGTTTACCAGCGTTTCATTCACAGTCGTTTTCATAAAAAAATAAAAATAAAGGGGAATATTGTCTCAGCAACTTGACACTCATCTGAGACCCTTGCTAAATGTAATATCATCTCAGCTACCTCACACCCGTCTAGACCTTTGCAACCACACAATCTCATCTCAGCAACCTGACACCCGTTCAGACCTTTGCAGCCATACAAAGTTGTGGCAACCACACAATGCCATCTCAAAACAAACCTCATAATCATCGTGACCTTTGCAACCACGCAATATCGTCTCAGCAAACCAGACTGAGACCCTTGTAAACACGCAATGCCGTCTCAAAACAAACCTTCATACTCAAGGCCCCTGCAACCACACAATATCATCCCAGCAACCTGACACTCACTGACACCCTTGCAACCGCACAATATTGTCTGCAGTAGTATAAAACACTTTGCGGCAGGCACCTACGTGCAAACCCGAATACAAACTAAACTTGCAAACACACCTCAGTGACAAACAATCAGCCACACAAACACACAGTGGCACCCAGTTGGCCATTCATCTTCAGTGGCACGCGGGCCACTCATCTTTTCCCTGTGTTTTTTCCCTGCGGTTAGTTCAGGTTTTCATCCAGCACCAGCGAGTGCACGTTGGCCTGCGAGTGCACGTTGGCCTGCGAGTGCATGTATATCGCCTTGTTGAGCACCTGTGTATTGTCTTGATTTTCTCACACCAATGCAAGATCCAGTCCAAGTTCTCAAACTAGACCAAGCATCAGTAGCAGACTTAGCTATGTGGGACAACTTCCCCACCTGATAGAACAGCATTTCAATCTTCATCCCGGCAGTGTCAGCCGAGCCACCAAAGGCTTTTGCAGCCATTTTTAGGCCGCCACTGGTTCTCCAAAACTTGGCCCCCAGAAATTCTCTTATATTTTTGCTTCACCCAGTCTTCATCACACCTCGTGCTGCACCCCATCGTGGCAGCTGCCCAGGTCTGGGACCACACTTGAACAGGACAGACACTGTTCTTCACCACAGACAATCAGGCCACAGCCGACATCATCAATTAAGGTAGATATAAATCACTCCCCATCACTTCCTGCGCAGGCTCGCGCAGCTGTCACTCCGTCACCAGTTAATATCCTATGTAGACCTTTTCCAGGCAAATGCAAAAAGCAGCTGATGCGCTTTCCTATTCCAACCTTGGAATGGATGTTTTTTCCAGCAAGAGCCTGGAGCCAACCCAACAACTATCCCTGTCCCACCATGGACATTGCTGACGATGGACTGAAGTCACATCTCACCAACGCAATCCAACTTATTAACCACGCCTTGGCACGCAACACACTGAAGGCCTATCGCACTGCTTGGAACACTAATCGCACATTTTTGGCCCCTTGCCCCGGAGCAGCAATAGGCAACGTTGGACACATCCTAGCCTTCATATCGTATTGCCACATGCAGCTGACCATTTCTCAATACTATCACGCCATATCTAGATGGCATCCAGCATTTCCTGTCCCTGCAGGACCCCAGTAAACCGTCAGTATTCTCGAGCCCATGCAGTCAAGTCCCTCCTACAGGGCATACAGAAGCACCAACCTGTAGTCAGTGGCAAGCGCCTACCTTTCAAGAGTCCCCTCTTTAGGGACATGTCTAAAATCCTTACTCGTTCCCTGTTTGCCCAGACTAGTCACCCAAACAGCCATCTACCAGGCCTTCTACGGTTCCCTACAACCTAGTGAATTTAGTCAGCGGCTCCGGCAGTCACACACTGCTCCGACGCCACCCGACTCGCTTTCGAACCACTACACTCTCACAGTCTGCAAACGCAACAAACCAGCCCCTGGGGTTGACATCAACCTGTTTCAGACTGACAACGCCTGACGCCCAGTGACGGTGCTCGACCCACTACTGCTCCATCTACCCAGCCAATCTGATGGTAGCTCGTTGCTACCCTTTCTAAACCAGCTCCCTGAGTGTCAGCCAGTGTGTCAAGCATGTCAGAATCCTCCTAAGTAACTTGGGCTTCAAACCCCAGTCAGTTCTCTGGACATTCTTTCCGAATTGGAGCAGCCTCAGTTGCCTCCCAACAGGGAGTACCAGACTACGTAATCAAAATACCAGGCTGATGGAAGTCTCCTTGTTTTGCCACATACATCCCAAATCCTCATGAAGGAATGGCACAAGCCTTTACCAAGCTGGCTCAATAAATACAAGAAATCAATATAAACTATTTCCCTATCTGAGTCTTTTGCCCCCTTTTCTTGGCATACTGACCAGACCACCAAGGCACACTTCAGGTCTATTTATGTTGTAAGTCTTGTCGCGTGTTTATGTGATCCACATCTCTCTCTCAGAGGGTAACGACCATAAATAAGAAGGCCAGTATGGTGGCCTGAGTTTATGGGAGGAGCCCGGAGGGTATTTAAGCAGCCCATGCTCACACATGCTCTTTGTCGGTTCAGTGTGCAGTACTACACGTCACTGGGCCGACTCTTCCCAGCTCACCTCATGTCCGTGAGTCTGCGCATTCAATTGCATTCGACACCCTCCCGCCCTCCCCTTTTTCAGGGCACTTCTCAGCATATCCTTCTTCAATTAACTACCCATTACTTACCTTGGGTATGCCCCCTTTTCTTGGCATACTGACCAGACCACCAAGGCACACTTCAGGTCTATTTATGTTGTAAGTCTTGTCGCGTGTTTATGTGATCCACATCTCTCTCTCAGAGGGTAACGACCATAAATATATATATATATATATACACACTGTATATATATATATATATATATATATATATATATATATATATATATATATATATATATATATATATATATACACACATATACATACATATGCAAACATATAGGCTTTGTGGTATAAAAAGAATGCATAGAAAATTGGCATTTTATCGGATCCATCACAAGATTATAAGATTATGTTATGCCATAATTGTACATAATGCTATTATGATCTCACCTCCTGCTACATTAAGTCTCATCCAGTCACAGGCCCCTGCAGTCTGCATTCAGTCGCTACCCTACACAGGATCTTGCCTCCTGCAACAATCAGCCATGTGCTCCCCCTCACCGCCATCACAGGTTCAGAGGAGCTGGAACTATAGAGGAGGTACTAGGTATTAATGCGCATTCACAGTACTCGCTATCAGTACACATTGGAACCAACATTGGTATCATGTGAGTACCGTATTTATCGGCGTATACCGCGCACTATTTTGCCCTGAAACCCCGATACCCGCTTTCCCGCCACGAGTTTGAATACTGTGCCGGCATATACCGAGCGCAGTACACTCGTGTATCTTCGGGCAGTCTCGGCGCCTCTCGTACTGACGTCCTGAGCGTACAGGACGTCAGCGCGAGAGTTGCCGAGCCTGCCCGACGATACACGAGTGTACTGCGCTCGGTATATGTCGGCGCAGTATTCAAACTCGGCGCGGGAAACGAGCGGGGAGGACGCGAGGACGCTGCAGAAGGACGCCGGACCTGACGAAGAGGACACCCGAAGCCGCAGACGGACGCCGGACCCGACGAGGCCGATGGACGCCGCGCAAGACACTAAAACTGTAAGTACAAAACATCTTTTTTTCCACAGGAATTCGGGCAACTTTAGGGGTGCGCGCTATACGCGATAGCGCGCTATACCCCGATAAATACGGTATTTTTTCTGCACAGAAATATGCAACATGTATGCATTTTCCTGCAGAGAAAAATACTCAAATGATACCAACATTGTGGTGTGAACAGGGCACATGGAAATCAGTTGTTTTCTTTATGTCCTAGCAGAGACCTACATTAGGAAAATGCATCTCTGCACATGATGTAAACAAGGCCAAAATATTCTATGCAGGCCAAATATGCACCATCTTCCATCAATTCTTATGAATATATGTTGTGAGCAAGTCCAAACTGTTCCTGTAGTCTGCTGTCTTATTTATGAATCACAATATTTGGGAGTTTTGTTCAAGTTCAGTAAGGCCTCGTTCACAGCATATGTGCAAAAATAACTGATGGAAAATATGTGCAAATTTGACTTGCTCAAAATATTTCAGGCTTGTTCTAACGTAGGTCTCTGCAAGGACATAAAGAAAACATGAGATGAGCGTCATCATTCCCAGGAGTCGGTGGGCATCGCCGCCTGTTTGTATTGTGTTATTTCCAAACAGGAAATAACGTGATGCAAGGCGGATCTAAGCACCATCAATCCCTGTGCTATGCCCTGTTTGTAATGTGAGATCGGGAGGTGCATGCTAGGTAGTCAGCAGCACCTTATCCTGAAAAAAAAGAGTCCTAGTGGGCTTCACATGCCCACAATCAAGACGGAAGCACTCAGCATGGAGGAAACAAAGGTTAGTTAAAAAAAAAAACATGTAATTGAATGGCAAGTTTATTAACAACATAATTAGAGAATTTAATTAATACCAGCAGAACGGGTGCCCTAAAAATAAAAAGATTAAAAAAATGTGGGTGGAACGCCGCTTTAAAAGGGGCACTCCTGTTCATGGTTTTGTAGCAGACAAAAAAAATTGTGAATTTTGTTAATCATCTACAAGAAGGTTGCTAAATGCCAATTGCACAGATACATTAGAACCAACTAGTTGGGTCCCAGATATAAACTGGTCCTGTATGTCAGTGGTCATCAACCCTGTCCTCAGGGCCCACTAACAGGCCAGGTTTACAAGATAACTGAAATACACCACAGGTGATATAATTTGCTGCTCAGTGATTGCAGTATTCTAATCTGCATCTCCCCAAGGTAATACATAAAACCTGGCCTGTTAGTGGGCCCTGAGGACAAGGTTGATGGCCCCTGCTGTATGTAATTCCCCAGCCAAATTAGTCAAGGAAAATTGGATGTACGGAGAAGGCCTGAGGACTACAAAACAAGATTGCTCTCTTTTTGGGCGGTGACCTGGGTGGATGCTATACGAAGTCAACAACGCCAAAAGTCAAGTCACTATGAATACACAACATATCTTTTGAAAAAGTATGAAATTGCTTATTATCTATAAGGCTGTACACAGTAATTGACACAGAGAATCTTATTGATAGCGTTTTATTGAAGTACATTTGGTATATATATATATATATATATATATATATATATATATATATATATATATACACACAGTATACTGTAGTTTATAGTTTGAAAAAATAATATAGACTACAAAATCATAAAGTTGAAACATTTAGGGGCAGATCCACATAGAAATAGATGGGCGCAGCGTATCAGAGATACGCTACGCCGCCGTAACTTACTTGGGTTATCTTCGAATCCTGGAAGAATTTGCGCCATAAGTTACGGCGGCGTAGTGTATCTCTGGCGGCGGAATTCAAATCGGCGATTAGGGGGCGTGTTTTATTTAGATGAAGCGCGTGCATTGCGCTAAATGACGTCGCAACGACGTAATTTTTTTTAACTTAGACGTGAATTACGTCCATCCCGATTCACGGACGACTTACGCAAAAAAAAAAATTCAAATTTCGACGCGGGAACGACGGCCATACTTAACATGGCAAGTCTAACTATACGCCGCAAAACAGCAGCTTTGACTATACGCCAGAAAAAGTCGACCAGAGACGACGTAAGAGAATGCGACGGCCGCGAGTATATTCGTGGATTGTCGGAAATAGCTAATTTGCATACCCGACGCGGAAAACGACGTGAACGCCACCCAGCGGACGCCAAAGTATTGCATCTTAGATCCGAAGGCGTACGAGGACGTACACCTGTCGGATCTAACCCAGATGCCGTTGTATCTTGGTTTGAGGATTCAAACCAAAGATACGACGCGGGTAATTTGAAAGTAAACCGGCGTATCAGTAGATACACCGGCGTACTCGCTCTGTGGATCTGCCCCTTAGTTTATAAACGTAGTTTACAGCATCCCTTCTTCCTGTTTAAAAAAAAAAAGCCTAGGTTGGATTTATGCTAAAATTCTGAAAATTCTGCCTTAAATTAGTATAACTGAGCAGGCTTACATATAATCAATTATAATTGGCCCTTATTTAGCTTTATTTTCTTTTGCATGTACCCAAATCTTCGGCTTGTTTTAGAGGTATGTACTGTGTGAGGTGACACTTGAGAAAGCAGTCATGGTCAGAATTTGTGTGACCTCTGACCTTCTGAATAAACCTTCCGCTAAACACAAACAAGTAAGTGACATTTAATAATGGAGCATATATAAATGAATGATGGGTACACCTGCACTGGTATAACAATTTAAGACCAAGGGATCCATTTATAAAAAATTGCTTAACAAATTTCACAAGCATTCTCACAGCCGTTACCAATTATCTGTGTGACAGCAGTACGGGGAGAAGTTCCCCTTGCCAGCTGTCACTTTTTGAAATTGGTGCGGTCATGCGGGGATCCGCCCACACAGCCACGTCATTTATTCACACAGCTCTGTGTGTGAATGAACTATAAGTCCCGACATCCAATGCGGCTGTCAGCTTGTAGTTCTCAATGAACTACCATGGCACTGTGGAGCACTATGGTAGTTCATTGTTTGTTCCTGTCAGTGAATCTGCTTGTCCATATGGGATGTACAGGCACACAGATACACTGATTCCTTGTACACACGATCGGAAATTTCCGATGGAAAAAGTCAGACGGAATTTTTTCAACGGATATTCCGACAGTGTGTGCCCCGTTGGAGTTTTTCCATCGTAAATTCCGACGGACTTAGAAAGAGAACAATTTCTCTTTTTTTTAGATCACAAATTCCGTTCGTCTGTATAGAACTCCGATGGAGAAAAAAACATGCATGCTCGGAATCAAATCGACACATGCTCGGAAGCATTGAACCTAATTTTTCTCGGTTCGTCGTAGTGTTTTGGACGGTCGGAAATTGGTGTGACAGTGTGTATGCAAGACATCTTAAATGGAATTCCGTCAGAAAAATATGTTGGAGTTTATCACAACGGAAATTCCGATCGTGTGTACGGGGCATGACAGTTCTGCAGGAGACCTGCATGGCTCCATCTTTGTGCTGATTGCTGGTGCATTGCTTTCAAGGCTCCAATAAAAAATAATAATAACTGCACATTTTATTGCCTGCAATAAAATGTGTATTATTTTTTTTTTTAAAGTGAACTTATACTTTAACCACTTCAATACAGGGCTTTTATACCACTTCCATACCGGGCCTATTCTGGCACTTTTCTCCTACATGTACAAATCATCATTCTTTTGCTAGAAAATTACTCAGAACTCCCAAACATTATATTTGTTTTTTTAGCAGACACCCTAGGGAATAAAATGATGGCCATTGCAACTTTTTATCTTGCATGGTATTTGCGCAATCATTTTTCAAACGCCTTCTTTTTGGAAAAAAAATGGTTTCATGAATTAAAAAATAACAAAACAGTAAAGTTAGCCCAATTTTTTGTAAAATATGAAAGATGATGTTACGCCAAGTAAATAGATACCCAACATGTCACACTTTAAAATTGCGCACACTCATGAAGTGGCGCCAAATTCGGGACTTAAAAATCTCCATAGGCGATGCTTTGAAATTTTTTATAGGTTACCAGTTTAGAGTTACAGAGGAAGTCTAGTGCTAGAATTGTTGCTCTCGCTCTAACGCACGCGTCGATACCTCACATATGTGGTTTGAACGGCATTTACATATGTGGGTGGGACTTGGGTGTGCGTTCGCTTCTGATCACTTTTATTCCTATTAAAGGAATGTAAACATCCCTTGTAATAGGAATGGTGTGTGACAGATCCTCTTTATAGAGAAATGCGGGGTCAATAAGACCCCACATCTCTCCTCCAGGCTGGAAAGCATGAGATTGAGAAAAAAAAAATCACTGATCTCATGCTTACTAGCCGCAATCGCAGCTTTGTTTACTTCTGGGAACCCGGGCGTGACGTCATCATATCGCGCCCGGGCCTCCGGCGGTCATAGAGATGACTGGTGACCATCTTTATGCGCGTCATGTGATGAGACACCGGCGCCGGACGATTCTTTCTCCGGGCCCCGATGACATGGGAGAGCCCGGAGAAGCACCGGGGGTGGTGGTGGGAGGGGGGGATGTCCCCTCCCGCTGCCTATAAGAACGATCAAGTGGTGGAACTGCCGCTATGATCGTTTTTATCATGCACAGAATCGCCGGCAGAAGAGAAGGATATCTGAATGATGCCTCTAGCTGCAGGCATCATTCAGATATCCCCCCACAAAGCCCAGTAATATGACGGTAGATCCCATCTGTGGGATGGTAGATCCCATCTGTGGACATCATATTACTATGGCTGGCTATTGAAGTGGTTAAGGTATGTCAGGAAACAACTGCATTATGTCCACTAGATGGAGCTGATGATCATAGGAAATAAACATATTAGGCAAAATACTTTGAGAGTTTTTGATGACTGACCAAATGCTTTTGATATTTATTCAGCAAATTTTTTTAAAAATAGTCTTCTAATAATAGGTTATAATTCTAACATAAGTCTAGTCATGGCTAGTTCTCTTAAAGAGAACATTTTTAAAACGTCCTAGTGCACTTGGCCTAAATTAATACACAGATGTCTAGGCATATAGAATGGTGATACTATTAAACTGTCACCAAAATAATTTTTTATTTTTAAAGTACACTGCTTGACATAAAATGTATATTTCCAGAACCAAGAAATATTGATATTCATACACGTATGCAATTCAATTATCTGTGAAGGAATGTGTTGGCATCTCTGTGAACAGCTCTTGCAGCCTTAAGGCCAGTTTTAATAGCTGTGTCGATCCAACCATGGGGAGCTGAAGTGTGTTCTCCAGCAAAATATATTCTGCCTTCAGGTTGAGCCAGGTACTCAAACAAGTAACTATACTGATACGGGATGAAATGGGCGAATGCACCCATGGAATATGGATCCAGGCTCCACCTCTTCACCACAGTCTTAGGACAAAGGCGTCGGAGCTCCTTCTCTGATCTCAAGTGGATGGCAGCCAAGTCTTCAAAAACAATGTCAATGCACTCTTCATCACTGAGGGATATGAAGAACGATGACTCGTCTGCCAAAGTGTATGATGCAAGGAGGACTCCTCTTCCTCCGGTGAAGTTGTGACTTGGGTAATAGATATAACGCGAGGGGCGATCAGTGATGCTTTTCCCACCAACAATACCATCCTTTTCCCAGAAACTCTCAGTGCAGCCCAGTAAGATTTTTGTGGCACTTGCATAGTAGATATTACTTAATGCAAAATCCTTCTCATTGGACAGAGGAGGACTGAACTTAATACGTTTGGTTGCCTTTGCAGTGGATGTTATGATGACATAGTCTGCGATTATGCTGGTGGGAGGGGTGGTTCTATCTTTACGGTAGTAGACGATCACTGATTTTTCATTCCTCCTGACTTTAACTACAGTGGATTTCAATCTGATCACATTTCCCAAATATTTGGCCAAGGCCAAGGGCAATTGATCGAAGCCTCCAGTGATCTCATCTAACCTGGTGAAACAGAATATTTTTGGAATTAGGCCATACTTATCTATATTCATGTCTATAAGTCATTAAATATAATCATTTAGCCATCTAAACTTTTACCATCCACATACCGCTAATGCTGGCTCCCCCATGCAATTTGTGCTTTTTTTGGGGTCCCCTTTAATATTCACGTCAGACCCCCACCTAGATTAAGGTCCGATAATAATTGACTCCAACACAAAAAAAAGTGTAGCTTTGTCCAAAAATTTTTAGGAAAATGTAAGGAAGGCTTAGGCCTCGTACACACGATAGGTTAAACAGAGGACAATGGTCTGATGAACCGTTTTAATCGGTCAAAACCGATCGTGTGTGGGCCCCATAGGTTATTTAACCATCGGTTAAAAAAAAGCCAACTTGCTTTAAATTTAACCGATGGGTTTCCTAAAGGATACTTCAAAATCGACCATCGGTTAAAAATCCACGCATGCTCAAAATCAAGTCGACGCATGCTTGGAAGCATTGAACTTAATTTTTTTAAGCACGTCGTTGTGTTTTACGTCATCGCGTTCTGACACCATCGGTTATTTAACCGATGGTGTGTGGGCGTGACGGACCATCAGTCAGCTTCATCGGTTAACCGATGACAACGGTCCTTCAGACCGTTGTCATCGGATGGACTGATCGTGTGTACGCTGCTTTAGAATCCCTGTAATTTATTTTTTTATTGAAAAGAACGTAATGGCAATTCCCAAATTTCCAGTAACAAGAGGAAAGATCTCCTCTCACTTTCTGTAGCATCTCCATGTGAGGAAATTAAGGGAAATTTCCCTAATGGAATACAGGCTACAAATAATAAACTGACAGGAGCTTTAACCTTTTCCTACCCTATTTGAAACTAAAATGAAAAGTTATGACTATACATACACTAAGGATATTAAAGATACCATTCTCTATTTTTTTTTCCTCTGTTATTTTCTATTTTACTATTATGATTTTGAAGCTCCCTTTGTATTGTTAATAACTCTTTGCTTCACAGAGGACAATATATATGTCAGTAGTTACTAATAATTACATAACACCTCTAAACTTAATAATCTTAATGTCATTAGTGACTAAATAGTATACCATACTTTGTCCACAATGGAAAATAATAAAAAAGACTAAAACAATATAATAATTAAAATTTCTAATAGAATAAATCTGAATTAGAATAGAATATAATAGAAAAGAAAAGCAAAGAACCGAAAATAAAATAAAAGAATAGAGTAGAAAAAAAAATAGAATAGAATGGAATAAAAAGAATATAACCATCTTCCAAAATTTGAATTTCAAATAGAATAAATTTGATTCAGAATGGAATTTGAGTAAAATTTTAATGCAATTCGAATTGTTTAGACTCTTAGAATTCAGAAAATTTGAATTGTTTTGAATTCAAATAAATTAAACGAATTCCGAAAATGAATTGAACAAATTGTCATGAATCTGCAGAAATATCTTCATGCCCTGTCTGTCTGCTTACCTCTGGTCTGTGTATCAGCCCTAGGGCCTGCACTCTCACACCTTTATGGTTAAGTAATCTTTCCTCAGTGTGGCTCCACCCTAGCCTCTAGGGTGGAGCCACGCTGAGCAGAGCAGCAGAGGTCTCAAACTGGTGGCTCTCCAGCTGTTGCGAAACTACAAGTTCCATCATGCCTCTGCCTGAGAGAGTCATGCTTGCAACGCCTCATGGGACTTGTAATTTCGCAAACGGCTGGAGGGCCGCCAGTTTGAGACCCCTGCTCTACAGGATACACTATTTAATACCATGCTGTCCAAACCTGCCTTTCCAGAGCAATATTGTGTGTTTAGCTTTCTGTGTGCTTCTTGCCATGTGTTCTATGTCTGTTTCTGTTTACCGATCTTGGCTTGTTCTGTTACTATCCCTGCCTGCTTGTTACCCTGACCTTTGGCGTGTGTATTTTGTCTATCCTTGTCTGCTAGTTGCCCCAACCTTTAGCTTATCTCCTGACTATCCCTTGTTGTCCTGGACTGCTGCCTACGCTCTATCCTCCAGTAGCCTACTGTGAACATGAGCTGGGAGACCCTGGGGGCCGTGACCTTGAGCCAGTTGCAGTGCAGTCCATCCTCACCACTAGAAGCTCTGGTGAACACCTGCTGACTCTAATGCCGCGTACACACGATCGGTTCTTCTGATGAAAACAACTGTTTTCATCAGACGAACCGATCGTGTGTGGGCCCCATCAGTTTTTTTCCCATCGGTGAAAAAACATAGAACCTGTTTTAAAATTATCTGATGGTTAAAAAAACGATAGAAAAAACGATCATCTGTGGGGAAATCCATCGGTTAAAAATCAATGCATGCTCAGAATCAAGTCGACGCATGCTCGTAAGCATTGAACTTCATTTTTCTCAGCATGTTGTCGTGTTTTACGTCACCGCGTTCTGACACGATCGTTTTTTTAACTGATGGTGTGTAGGCAAGACTAATGAAAGTCAGCTTCATCGGATATCTGATGAAAAAAATCCATCAGACCGTTTTCATCGGATGAACCGATCGGGGGCATTAGACTCCGCGCCCTGGGGAATCTTATGCTCTAGCTCCCAGTGGGATACGTGTTGGTGCTCCAGTGGACCTGCTTTCCTGAACCACCCAGAGTTCCATCCACAGCAGTAAGCCATAGGGTCCACTTCCCTAGCGGGCAGTTCAACTAACCACTCTTTAAGCTTTTGGTTTATATATATATTTGTATAAAGGGAAATACAGGAAATATGACAAATATATGCATTTACTTTTTTACTGTACCTTGGGGTTTTAAAAATATACATATCCAGAACTGCTTCCATAAATGAGACGTAGGGCTGACTATTAGTATTCATCAAGTTTCCAAGCATCTTTATAGCACCAGCACTTAAATGTCCTTCATCCGCCATGATTGACTATTTCAGAAAATAATAAAAACACAGTTTTTGGGAACTTATTAAACTTTAGGTTCATGTACAGGGGTATATGTGGTGAGCTGCAGCGATTTCACAATTTTTACTCTATAACACACTGCATTGTTACTGATTGCAGGTTGTTAAATGGCCACAAGATGGCAGTGCTCTGCAGTTTAGATGGTATAGGAACTAGTGAAGCATTGCCAAGAATGTTGGGACTTGTATGCTGCAAGCAGGACTTCTTTATTCAGTTAAAATGGAATAGAATTACAGATCTCAAGTGAGTAGCACAGGGGCAGAAGCTTATAAAAAGAAAAGCCCAGGAACCTTCAGGGGGAGAATAGAAATCCAAGAGAGAGAGAGTCAGGATGTGTGGAGAAGGGAGTGCTGGTTAAGGAGACCACAGGCTGGATTGGGCCGGAGAGCCGGGAAGGCAATTTCTAGATTACTGGTCGAACTGAGAGGCACTGGGAAAACACTTTTTGAAAGATAAATAGTGCATTATTTATACAATTACATAGATCAGAACAAAATGAGGGACAAATGAGGAGGAAAGAGGGACTTTGTTCCAAATCAGGGACAGTTGGGAGCTATGGTTTATCCTTTGTGTGATAACCAAGGTGATATCTGTAACAGCTTTATGGTGGTGCCAGCAGGGGTTGTGCCTTAGACCCCATACACACTATTCGATTTTCTGCAGATTTTTGTCTTCAGAATTACCAAAACCATATAATATGAGGTCAAACCTTAAGAGTTTCAATTTGTATGCAATCAGGCAGGCCCTTGCACTACATGGTTTTGGTAAACCTGAAGACAAAAGTCTGCAGAAAATCTAATGGTGTTTATGGGACCTTACTCGGGGCTCACAAGTAAACAGGGGTCCCATTATACTCAGCGGCTCCTGAGAGGGTAATGCTATAAGTTTAATTATCACGATTCAGACATTTAACAGGTCCACAAGCACTGGTGTTCCACACATAGCTAAAGATGGGAACTTGCCTTGCTTAGAATTAAAAACAGAAATACTGGACATCACACCAGCTAAAAGCAGCCCCCTGTGTTAAGCTCTGTGTACACGATCGGATTATCCAAAGGGAATTGTGTGATGACAGGCTGTTGTCGGTAAGTCTGACCGTTTGTATGCTCCATCGGACAATTGTTGTCGGATTTTCCGCTGACAAATGTGGGATAGCATGCTTTAACATTTTCCGCCAACAGTTGTGTGTTGTCGGATTATCCAATCATGTGTACACAAGTCCGTTAGACAAGACTCCAAAGTACAAACATGCATGCTCGGAAACAATGCTCACCATAACACAACATTAACAGAAGTTGTGTTTGTTGTCGACAATTCTTTGCCACTTGTATGCGAGACAAGTTCACGGCCAACACCCTTTCGGACAAAAGTCCTACGCTTTGTCCGATGAAAATCCGATCGTGTGTACGAGGCTTAAGTGTAGCAAATAACTGCCCAGTTTTTATCACAGCTGATTTCATGCCTGCTAATGTGGAAAGCAAAATACACATCTAGAGAGATCCCTGTGTACAGTCAATGGATATTTGTGCTCTCAGTGTTATTGTCTCGGCCTAATAATTTTACCTGAACAGAAACTTTGTCAAGTGAGTCCAATATTCCAGAGCAGTTTTCTCCAGCAATGTGTCTTACAAACTAAAGAAAGAAAATGTGAGAAGTTACAATAAAGACTAGATTTCCTTGGAGGTCAGGTTATATCATTTTCTGATCCTGTTTACCCTTCTGCATTGGCTTTTCCTCCTTTTCCTGTCTGTTTGTATTTGTATACTGTTGCTCCTAGTCATGACTCAATCTGCTCTTGTCTATCTGCTTTGTACTGGCACCCAGTCTGTTCCCATCTGTGTCTTCATTGGCTTTGCTAGGCATATGCTTTTAGTTTTATACAGACATACCCAGTGCTATAGTAACCACACCAATCCCCACATAGATATAAAGATCAAACAGCAATCAAATATAATAAATGTGCAAAAATCCTACTCATAACTCAAAAATGCAATATTTGTGTAACAAACTGCATAATAACAGAGTAAATCAATATACACTTGTAGCGCTACCCCCGCAGGAGCCGCTGGTTTGTTTTTGGGATCGGCATATTGAGTTACCTTGATATGGCCCAGGGGTGCAGTGGTAGGAAACAAACAGTGAGCGAAAGTCCAGACAGTGAATAAAGGTTTTTTCCAATGCTTTCTTTTCCAGGCCAACATAGCCAACATCAACATAAATTGGGAATGACAAGGTTGATGAAGAGATAGAGGGAGAGAACTTTGCAGTATCAGGCCTGGATATTAAATGGAGCAGTCAGTACTGCTCTGCATAGTACCAATTTGTAACTCGTCGCCACTCCATCTGAGTGGGTAAAGTTCCCTCGGACAGACCCTTTTCTACAAGTCTGGCAACCGAGATGCCACTTAGGATTTCTGGGAGGAAACAGGCCTGTCTCACAGGCCATTTGCAATAACTGAGCTAGGTAGATGAATGGAGCGAATCCTCCCAGTAGATTTCTGCATTGGTCACCAGATGACAGCAAACATACCTGTCAGTACTCTGGTCACCGAATCCCCAATTGGTTTGTTCAGGCTCTGTTGGACGACCTGCCTCCGGGTCCTCCTCAAACCGACTCCCCAATCGTACGGCACCCAGCCTGAGATCCTCTCAATAAAACCGGGAACCCAGCAAGTCACTGGGGTCCCCTTGTACCTACGAATGAGGGTTTTCGTAGCCTGCAACTTTGGCCAGGTGGGCCACGCCGGCGGGGTCCATGGATGCGCGCACCCTGAAGGTGGATGCCGCACCTGGAACGGGACCCCGCGAAGATTTGTTAGCACATGACACCTGTCACAGATATACCCCTCCCCAGCATGCCTTGCGAGGGAGAAACTTCTCTGATTGGCTGCTGGGGAAAGTTGCTCTGCCAGAACCCCTCTGGCGCCAACTGCAAGCCAGGTATGATATTGCATCCCTGGAGCACAGACTAACCCAGTGGACGTTTCTGGAGTGACCAAAGTCCCAATTTTAGCAAATTCAGAATGGGAGCAAAGTAACTCTCCCATTCCCCACTAACTTTAGCGTAGTGTCCATACTGAAAGTAAGGGGGCGCTACACACTATATTTCCAAAATTATTTGGACACCTGCCTTTACAAGCACGCAAACTTTAATGGTATCCCAGTTTTGATTGGGGGTTGCATTGGCAACCAGCCTCTGAGGCGGCCAATAGGGATCGGTGAAACCATTCAGGCCAGTAGAGCCCATCTCTGGAATACATGTTTCTGAACCATACATGGTTCTACTAGGGATGAGCCCAACACCCCCCGGTTCGGTTCACAGCAGAACATGCAAAAAATTTGTTCGAACACGCAAACACCAATAAAGTCTATGGGACACGAACATGAAAAATCAAATGCTAATTTTAAAGGCTAATATGCAAGTTATTGTCATAAAAAGTGTTTGGGGACCTGGGTCTTGCCCCAGGGGACATGTATCAAAGCAAAAAAATTAAAAACGTTTTTTTACGGGAGCAGTGATTTTAATAATGCTTAAAGTGAAATAATAAAAGTGAAATATTCCTTTAAATTTCATACCTGCGGCGTGTCTATAGTATGCCTGTAAAGTAGCACATGTTTCCCGTGCTTAGAAAAGTCCCTGCACAAAATGACATTTCTAAAGGAAAAATTTAATTTAAAACTACTCGCGGCTATAATGAATTGTCAGGTCCCGGCAATACAGATAAAAGTCATTGAAAAAAAACAGCATGGGTTCCCCCTTAGTCCCTTAGTCCATTACCATTAGTAATGAATATTAAGGGGAACCCCAAACCAAAAAAAAATGTGTGGGGGGTCCCCCCCAAATTCTATATCAGGCCCTTCAGGTCTGGTATGGATATTAAGGGGAACCCTGTGCCATTTTTTAAAAAAAATGGTGTGGGCTCCCCCCAAAAATCCATACCAGACCCTTCAGGTCTAGTATGGATTTTAAGGGCAACCCCGCACCAAAATAAAAAAAAAATGGCGTGGGGTTTCCCCCAAAAATCCATACCAGACCCTTATCTGAGCACGCAACCTGGCAGGCCGCAGGAAAAAAGAGGGGATGAACGAGCAGCCCCCCCTCCTGTAACGTACCAGGCCAAATGTCCTCAACATGGGAAGGATGTCCCCATGTTGATGGGGACAAGGACCTCATCCCCACAACCCTTGCCCGGTGGTTGTGGGGGTCTGTGGGCGGGGTGCTTATAGGAATCTGGAAGCCCCCTTTAACAAAGGGGAACTCCAGATTTCGGCCCCCATCAACATGCTCCCCATGTTGATGGTGCAGGGTTCCCCTTAATATCCATACCAGACCTGAAGGGCCTGATATGGAATTTGGGTTAACCCAACGCATTTCTTTTTTAAATTTGGTTCAGGGTTTCCCTTAATATTCATACCATACCCAAAGGGCCCATGCTGTTTTTTCAATGACTTCAATGAGGTATCTGTAATTTTAACCTTTAAAATTCACACTCTTGATTTCTCCCATAGACTTTTAAAGGGTGTTCTGCGGCGTTTCGAATTTGCCACGGACATCCCAAATTGTTTGCTGTTCGGCAAACAGGTGAACTGCCAATGTTCGAGTCGAACTCAAGACCTTTGCAAACTTATTGCTGCAAAACATACTGATGGCAGTGGTTACAGAAGGATTTCTAAACTTTTGAATTGTCCAGTAAGCACTTTTGGGGCCATAATCCGGATGTGGACAGAACTTAGATCAAACTGTGCCACGACCAGGTGCGTCGTGCAAGATTTCTGACAGAGGAGTGAAAAAAATGATCAGAAGAGTTGTCCAAGAGACAACGACCACTTTAGGAGACCTTCAGAAAGACCTGGAATTAACAGGTACATTTGTTTAAAAGAAAACCATTAGTAATGCACTCAACTGCCATGACCTGAATGCATGCTCACCATGCAAGACTCAATTCCTGAAGAAAAAGCATGTTGAAGCTTGTTTAAAGTTTGCTGCACAACATTTAGACAAGCCTGTAAAATACTGGGAGAATAAAGTCTGGTCAGATGAGACCAAAATTGAACTATTTGGATGGCATATTACACAGCATGTTTGGAGGTCAAATTGCACTACACATCAGCCCAAAAACACCCCATACCAACAGTGGGCGGGGCTATTTTTCAGCATAATGTACACCTGACTTGAATCCAATAGTAAATCTATGGAAAGAACTAAAGGTCAGAGTTCAATATTTGAAGACTCTTTGGGCCAGATCCAGAGATAATTGGATCGGCGCAGCGTATCAGAGATACGCTACGCCGCCGTACCTTACCTGGCGGATCTTCGAATCCTCAAAGAATCTGCGCCCTAAGTTACGGCGGCGTAGTGCATTTCTGGCGGCGGAATTCAAATCGGCGGGTAGGGGGCGTGATTCATTTAAATGAAGCGCGTCCCCGCGCCGATTGAACTGTGCATGCTCCGTTTTGAAATTTCCCGCCGTGCTTTGCGCGAAATGACGTCGCAATGACGTCATTTTTTGAACTTAGACGTGAGTTACGTCCATCCCTATTCACGGACGACTTACGCAAAAAAAAAAATGCAAATTTCGACGCGGGAACGACGGCCATACTTAACATGGCAAGTCTATCTATACGCCGCAAAATACCAGCTTTAACTATACGCCAGAAAAAGCCGACTAGAGACGACGTTAGAAAATGCGACGGCCGCGCGTACGTTCGTGGATCGTCGTAAATCGCTAATTTGCATACCCGAAGCGGAAAACGACGCAAACTCCACCCAGCGGGCGCCCAAGTATTGCATCTAAGATCCGAAGGCGTACAAAGCCGTACGCCTGTCGGATCTTACCCAAATGCCGTCGTATCTTGGTTTGAGGATTCAAACTAAAGATACGACTCAGGAAATTTGAAAGTACGCCGGCTTATCAGTAGATACGCCGGCGTACTTGCTCTCTGGATCTGGCCCTTTGTGTGGAAAAATTTACCAAAATCACAAGCAATGCATGTGTCTAGTTTCTCCATACAGGTGGTGTACCAATAAAGGATTTTGTACCAAATATTGAATACATTTCAGTTTGCATGTTCAATACTTTTTCCCTGTGTCATTCCATTTTATTACACATAACTTCATTACTGAACTTATTTGTTTTGGTTTATTTGTATATACGGATTGCATGGGTTGTTACAGACATGTGGTGAAAATGTCATGTCAATAGCACCTCCAGAGATATATATATATACACATACACACCATATTGTCAAAAGTATTGGGACTCCTACCTTTACACACACTTTGTAGGGTTCAATATTGAGTTGGCCCACCCTTTGCAGCTATAACAGATTTAACTCTTCTGAGAAGGCCGTCTACAAGGTTTAGAAATGTGTCTAAGGCCCTGTACACACGATCAGTCCAAACCGATGAAAACGGACTGAAGTTCAGTTTCATCGGTCCAAACCGACCGTGTGTGGGCCCCATCGGTCAGTTGTCCTTTGGTCCGAAAATAGAGAACTTGCTTTAAAATTGGACCGATGGACGCCTGACCGATAGGTCAAAACCTATGGTTAGTATGCAAAAGCATCGGTTCCAAACCCGCGCATGCTCAGAATCAAGTCGACGCATGCTTGGAAGCATTGAACTTCATTTTTCTCTGCGTTGTGTTTTACGTGTTGTGTTTTACGTCACCGCGTTGGACTCGATCGGTTTTTGAACTGATGGTGTGTAGGCACATCAGACCATCAGTCAGCTTCATCGGTTAACCGATGAAACTGAACTTCAGTCCGTTTTCATCGGTTTGGACTGATCGTGTGTACAGGGCCTAAGGGAATGTTTGATCATTCTTCCAGAAGCACATTTGTGAGGTCAGGCACTGGTGTTGGACGAGAAGGCCTGGCTCACAGTTTCCGCTCCAATTCATTCCTAAGGTTTTCTATCGGGTTGAGGTAAGGACACTGTGCAGACCAGTCAAGTTCCTCCACCCCAAACTCGCTCATTCATGTCTTTATGTACCTTTTTTTGTGCACTGGTGTGCTGTCATGTTGGAACAGGAAGGGGCCATCCCCAAACTGTTCCCACAATGTTGGGAGCATGAAATTGTCCAAAATTTTCCAAAATGTCTTGGTATGCTGATGCCTTAAGAGTTCCCTTCACTGGAACCAAGGGGCCAAGCCCAACCCCTGAAAAACAACCCCAAACCATAATCCCCCCTCCACTGAAGGATTTGGACCAGTGCACAAAGCAAGGTCCATAAAGACATGGATGAGCGAGTTTGGGGTGTAGAAACTTGACTGAGTCCTGACCTCAACCCAATAGAACATGGGTCTTTAAACTTTGGCCCTCAAGTTGTTCGGGAACTACAATCCCCATCATGCCTAGTCATGTCTGTGAATGTCTGTGTTACAATGCCTCATGGGATGTGTAGTTCTACAACAGCTGGAGGCCTGTAGTTTGAGGATCCCTGCAATAGAATATATATATATATATATATATATATATATATATATATATATATATATATATATAAAATTAATTGGGGATTGTCCTGATGCTCAAATCTATCTATACCTTCATTGGCGAAGAGCTGGGGTTTCTGGTCCTTGTACTCTGATGAGAGCCATTTGTCAGTAGCTGGCAATGCTATATACTCTTATCTGACTGCTCTGATCCTTCACCTGCTTTCCTGTTCTGTTCTATCTTGGATTTACACTGTACTCATGTCATCACATCTCTTCACCCCCAAGAGCCCCCAAAACCCATAGATATGGGCAGTAGATCCCTGCTATCCATGACTGTGAACCAGTAATGGGGACATAGTATATTCTGAGACACTTTGATTACCTTGTTTGCTAAATTAGAATATAGATCATCAGGGGATATTCCTTCTTCCTCAGGGCTCAATGCAAACCCAAACAGGTTTGACATCTTAGTAACATCCTTTTGCAGTTGTCTTTTGTTATTGAACAAGTATACACTGTTGTCATTAGACATGATAAAAGGGTTCATCTGCAATTGATGCTGACGAATGAATTCCCGTATAAGCCTGTAAAAATGAACAAATGCACGTTTTACGAACTTCACATACTAAGGTTAATAACGCTTTTTGGAATCTCTGCACTGCAGAGTGGAACATTATATAGTGTGAGTTAATGTGAAAATCCAAATCCTCTAGGAAGTGGCAGCCTTCGTTTTTAATTATCAGAAGGTACGAAGATGAACTTTATATTTTTTCATAATTATAAAAGAGCTTTTTATAAATACCTGTGAGACGGAGGAATACGCATGGGTCCCAGTTCTCCATACCAGCCCTCTGGATCTCTATAGGTCAGTACACGACCTCCTATGCGGTTACTGGCCTCCAGCACTGTCACCTGAAGTATAAAAGATTTGAGTCCTGTAATGTGTTCAATAACACCAATCTTACCCACCCTCAATTAAACTGGAACCCCAGGCCAAACATTTTTGGATAGAGTGAGAAAGGGTTAAATATCTGTTGTTTTTTTATTGTTACTGGTATCCACCAGTATCTGCCAACTCAACAAGAACAGAAACCAACAGCAATACAAATCTGGCAGATGTTCAAAAAAATGTCCTGCTTTATCCAAAACTAAGAAAACAAAGGGAAAATGTTGAATGAAAATCTCTGTTAGTGAATCCTTTTAGTTCTGTATATGGTACAGAAATGTTAAAACGCGTGTCATGTTTTTATTGCTGCGTTATGTTGCAGAGATGGTCTGTGATGCAGTGATGATAAATCTCCTCTAAAGGAACAGGTGTCACCTTTGATAAATCACCTCCTGTTACGGTAACATCTTAAATTTTTGATTTCTCTGGCCTGTCTGGCCAATAGTTAACCCCCCCCCCCTCCAGTGTGGAACAAAGTCAGCAATAACACATGGCAAGGGTTTACTTTATCCAAAACTAGAATAAATGGGCCAGATCCACAGAGAGAGTACGCCGGCGTATCTACTGATACGCCGGCGTACTTTCAAATTACCTGTATCTTTAGTTTGAATCCTCAAACCAAGATACAACGGCATCTGGGTTCGATCCGACAGGCGTACGGCTTTGTACGCCTTCAGGTCGTAGATGCAATACTTCGGCGTCCGCTGGGTGGAGCTTGCGCTGTTTTCTGCGTCGGGTATGCAAATTAGCTATTTCCGACGATCCACGAATGTACGTACGGCCGTCGCATTCTCTTACGTCATCTCTAGTCGGCTTTTTCCGGCGTATAGTTAAAACTGGTATTTTGCGGCGTATCGTTAGACTTGCCATGTTAAGTATGGCCGTCGTTCCCGCGTCGAAATTTGAATTTTTTTTTTGCGTAAGTCGTCCGTGAATAGGAATGGACGTAATTCACGTTTAGGTAAAAAAAAGGATGTCTTTGCGACGTCATTTAGCGCAATGCACAGCAGGAAATTTAGGGACGGCGCATGCGCAGTTCATTCGGCGCGGGGACGCGCTTCATTTAAATGAAACACGCCCCCTACTCGCCGATTTGAATTACACGCCGAGAGATACACTACGCCGCCATAACTTACGGCGTGAATTCTTTGTGGATTCAAAGAATTAAAAAGTAAGTTACAGCGGCGTAGCGTATCTCACATACGCTGCGCCAATCTAAATGTATGTGGATCTGGCCCAATGTTTTTAACTTTCCAAACAAGTGTTTGCATTCCAAACAAGCAGTAAAGACTCTTTAAAACCAACAAGTCCCTATTCACCTAAGTATCTATGGGCATTGTGGAGAATTTCATTTCAACATCCACAACAGATTTTTGGATAGGGTGGAGAGGTCTCTATCCCTGTTAGGCTGATTTTACCCTGTCTATTTGTCCTTTTTACTGTTATCACCAAGAGTACACAGTTAACCCTTTGATCGCCCCTGATGTTAACCCCATTCATAGCCAGTGTCATTAATACAGTGACAATGCATATTTTTTAGCACTGATCACTGTATTAGTCTCACTGGTCCCCCAAAAAGTGTCAAAAGGGTCAGTGTCAGAATGTCATCCGCAATATTGCAGTCCCGCTATAAGTCACTGATCGCCGCCATTACTAGTAAAAACAACAATAAAAATAAATCTTAAATTTCTTATAGTTTGTAGACACAATGGCCCAGATTCAGATAGGAGATACGACGGCGTATCTCCTGATACGCCGTCGTATCTCTGAGTGCGGGCCGTCGTATCTATGCGCCTGATTCAGAGAATTAGTTATGCATAAATTTCCCTAAGATCCGACAGGTGTAAGTGTCTTACACCGTCGTATCTCAGGCTGCATTTTCAGGCTGGCCGCTAGGTGGCGCTTCCGTATGTTTACACAAGGAATATGCTAATTAGGTAGATGCAGCGATTCAGAAACGTACGTACGGCGCAATTTTTTATTTTGTTTACGTTAGGCTTTTTTCGGCGTATAGTTACCCCTGCTATATGAGGCGTAGCTAATGTTAAGTATGGCCGTCCTTCCCGTGCCGAGTTTTGAAATTTTACGTTGTTTGCGTAAGTCGTTCGCGAATAGGGATGTACGTCATTTACTGCATTGTTCACGTCAAATCCAATACGTCCTTGCGGCGTACTTTAGAGCAATGCACACTGGGATATTTTACGGACGGCGCATGCACCGTTAAAAAAAACGTCAAAAACGCGGGGTCAAGTAAAATTTAAATAAAACACGCCCCCAACATCCCCATTTGAATTAGGCGGGCTTACGCTGCCACACATACGTTACGCCGCCGTAACTAAGGGCGCAAGTTCTTTCTGAATACAGAACTTGCGCCCAAAGTTACAGCGGCGTAACGTATCAGAGATACGTTACGCCCGCAGAAAGATGCGCTCATCTTTCTGAATCCGGGCCAATAACTTTTGCGCAAACCAATCAATATATGCTTGTTGGGATTTTTTTTGCAAAAAATATGTAGCAGAATACATATTGGTCTAAATTTATGAAGAAATTTGATTTTAAATTTTTTTTTATTTTATTGGATTGGCTTTATAGCAGAGTGAAAAAAAATATAGTTTTGTTTTCAAAATTGTCTTTGTTTATAGTGAAAAAAAAAAACGCAGAGGTGATCAAATGCTACCAAAAGCTCCATTTGTGAGGAAAAAAAAGGACATACATATTATTTGAGTACAGCGTCGCATGACCACGCAATTGTCAGTTTAAGTAAAGCAGTGCCGTATCTCAGAAAATAGCCTGGTCATGAAGGGGGGTAAAACTTTCGGAGGTCAAGTGATTAGGCTACCTTTACTTGGCAAAGACCAATTATGACTTAAAATGTATCAGATACTACAATGTACTTTCTTGAACTAATGTATGTCCTAGAGTTGAGATTTACACCTTGAAATGTGTACATGTGTTTGGCTCCTCTTTTTTCCCCACTAATATTGTCCCAACACAACCATATTTTGGCCAACTGTGCATAAGGCCTCATCTATTCAGAGGTCCAAAATAGGGAAAGGTTTGCCAAAAACACAGAGGTGATTAAATACCACCAAAATAAATAACTATTTGTGGGCAAAAAGGACATCAATTTTATTTGTGTACAGTGTCACACAACTGCACAATTGTCATTTAAAGTAATGCAGTGCCACATCGCCAAAAATGGCCTGGTAATAAAGGGGGTAAATCTTCTGAAGGTGAAGGGGTAAACTACCCTGTCCATACATGGATCGAAATTTGGCCAGTCCCAGTGCTGTCTAAAGCTGCCCCTTCATCCAGAGTTGGAGCACTCCAAAACAGGAGGTGTATTACTGACCAGTGGCCAGACCATTAGGTGCAAACTGAGTAAAAAAGCCTAAAAAATAACTAAAACAGTCACCACATCTAATGACTGGTGTGCTGCATTATATACATTTTTTTGGTTTTGGGTTTAACATCGTTTAAAATCATGTTTGTTATATAATGCTTTTAAACAAAAAAAATAATAAAATGTAATCTGTGCATGCCATGATTATATATGCATTGCTCAAGCCCATCATACACAAATTTGCATGCAGTAAGCTTAGCTATTCTAAGATACACTGAGGCCTCGTACACACGACCGAACATGTCCGCTGAAACTGGTCCGCGGACCAGTTTCCACGGACATGTCCGACCGTGTGTACGGCCTAGCGGACAGTTTTCCGGCCTAGCGAACAGGTTTCCAGCGGACAAAAGTTTCTTAGCATGCTAAGAAACTTGTCCGCTGGAAAGCTGTCCGTCGGACATGTCCGCTGGTTATGACGTATAACCAGCAGCCCGAAATCCTGCGCATGCGTCGAATTGATTCGACGCATGCGTGGAAGCATTGAACTTCCGTGTTAGAGAACGTTGGTGTCTTCTACGTCACCGCGTTCTCTATCCGCGGGGATTTTAGTCTGATGGTGTGCACACACATCAGACCAAAACCTCCCAGCAGACATGTCCGATGAAAACGGTCTGCGGATCGTTTTCATCGGACATGTCTGGTCGTGTGTATAAGGCCTGACACGTGTGCTTTGATGTGAAGGTTTAGATTTACTTTAACCTTTCATTTGTCTATTTAAAAAGAAAAAGGTTTTGCCTGCCCTTTCAAGTTGAGCTCTTGCCAGTACTCGGTACATTGACATGCCAGATTGGTAATTCATGATAAGGTTTGGCCAAAGTACAGTTACTACCAATGTCTTTCAGTACCTTCCGACAAATTCATCAACTTACTCTGTGACCGGCATCCTGTAATACTTTGGCCGCTGATAATCCCGACATCCCGGCACCAACAATTACAACGTGTTTCTGATTAGATTTTGGGACAGAAGGCAATCCACGTATGGCAATATCCATCATTTCTTCATACTCCGGATCCTTAAGACACTCTTCCAACAAGTTTGAACCTTTGCTGCTTTGACCATATGCTCCAGCCCAAACCAGCAGGCTAAGAAATACTGAGGAAACAAAACAATTACAAAGTACGTTAGATAATATGTAGCGCTACCCCCTCAGGAGCCGCTGATTTGTTGTTGGGATCGGCGTATTAAGTTACCTTGGTGTTGTCCAGGGGTGTAGTTGGAGAACAGAGTAGTGAGCGAATGTCCAGACAGTGAATAAAGATTTTCTAATGCTTTATTTTCAGGCCAACACGGCCAACATCAACATCAAGTGAGAAAGAAATGTTGATGAAGCAAGAGAGAGAAAACTTTGCAGTATCAGGCCTGGATATGAACCGAGCAATCCTGCTCTCAGTAGTATCAATTGCAGTTTGTCGCCACTCTAGTCAGAGTGGGTGAAGTGCCCCCGGACAGACTCCTGCCACAAGCCTGGCAGCTGAAGTGTCACTTTAGATTTCTGGGAGGAACAGGTCTCCCTCACAGACCTGGCTCTAGGGCCTCTGCCACAGGCCTATTACTTTGAATGAGCTAAATGGACGAATAGAGCGAATCCTCACAGTAGGTTTTAGCAGAGGTCACCGGATGACAGCAAAGTGTACCTGTCAGCATTCCGGTCACCCGATCCCCGATTGGTTCGTTCAAGCCCTGTCAGACAACCTGCCTCCGGGTTCTCCTCAAACCAACCCCCCAATCAAACGGCACCCAGCCTGGGATCCTTTCAATAGAACTGGGGACCCTCTCAGGAACATGGAACTCCGCTGGATGCGCACAACCTAAAGGTGGGTGCTGCACCTGGAACCTGGAACCCGTTAAGAACTCAGAAAAATGTTGTCTGCCACAGATATACTCCTCCCCAGCATGCTCCGCTATGGAAAACTCCTTCAATTGGCTGCTGGGGAAAAGCGGCTCTGCCAGAACCCCTGTAGCGCCACCTGTCACCCAGGGGGGAAACAACACCTCTGGAGCGCAGACTGACCTACAGGACAGTTCAGGAATGACAGCAGCCCAAATTTAACAAATTGTGAATGGGAGCAAAATAACTCTCCCATTCCCCACTAACTTTAGCGTAGTGCCCATACTGAAAGTAAGGGGGCGCTACAAATATTTTTACTAACCAACCATCAAAATATGAACATACAGTTAGGTCCGTCAGGGCTGTCTTTAAGGCAGGGCAAAGCGGCAGCTGCCCTGGGCCAAATCATTGTTGTGGGGCCCAAAGAAGCTGCCTCATAATTGCCAACTATTCCAGTTAAATTTCCCTTGTCCATTGAAGTTTTAGTCCTGTGCTGTGTCCCGATATCTCAGTGTGCAGTCCTGTTACTAATGCTGCCCAGCTCTACACTATTGCCGTGTTCAGATGCCTCACCTGCAGACCCTGTGTTTTCATGTAAATAACCAGCATTAATATGTAAATAGAGGCAGGATTAATATGTAAATAGCCGCAGATCGGTGGCATTAATATGAAAATAGAGGCAGCATTCATATGTACGTATATCATGCAGTGGCGGCTGGTGCTCAAAATTTTTGGGGGGTACATACAAACTGTGCCCATCACCACTGTGCCCATCAAACGCACAGTGCCCATCAAACACAGCCACTGTGCCCATCAAACACAGCCGCTGTGCCCATCAAACACAGCCACTGTGCCCATCAATTGCCACCACTGTGCCCATCAATTGCTGCCACTGTACCCATCAATTGCCGCCACTGCGCCCATCAATTGCTGTCACTGCGCCCATCAATTGCCGCTACTGTGGCCCATCAATTGCCGCTACTGTGGCCCATCAAATGCTGCCAGTGTGAATCCCCCTCCTGCTCGGCACTTACCTTGTCTCAGTGGGGCAGCGGGTCATGGCGGTGTCCTCCACGCTCCTTGATATCTTCTCCTGTCGTCTCTTCCCATCCTCTGCTATGATTGGATGCCTTATAGGCATCCAATCACAGTGCCTGTTGTTTCAGCCAATCAGGTGACAGGTAACAGACCCAAGCACCTGATTGGCTGAGAGGCTGTTTAGTGTTAGGAAAGCGAATATTCATTTGCTTTCCCAACACAACGCTGAGTGAACAGCGAGTGCCCAGCATGGCGCACGCTGTTCACCTTTTTGGATCTGCACCCCCCTCCCCCCTGAAAGGTGCCAAATGTGACACCGGAGGGGGGAGGGTTTCCGAAAAGCAATGGTTCACTTTTTGTGTGAACCTCCGCTTTAAAATGCAGTGCTTAGGGTCTAGCGGGGATAGACACCTGCAGGACGGTATTCACCATGGAGATGACCAAGCCCCAATATCTGTGTAGCGTCGGGCATCTCCACAGGTGGTGAATTAGGTCTCCCACATCTCTATTACATCTAGTAAACATAGGATTGATTGTTCATTTTTTTTAATAAAAAACACAGTTAAAATGTGTGAGTGAACTCTAGTTTGACATTTTTAAACCTAATTTAGTTTGTATTGTTTTAAAGGGGTTGTAAAGGTAAACGTTTTTTCACCTTAATGCATCCTATGCATTAAGGTGAAAAAACTTCTGACAATACCCCCCCCCCCCCCCCGAGACCCCCGTTATACTTACCTGAGCCCTCAAAAGTCCCACGCTCATCCACGTTATTTTCCTAGTCGCTCACCCTGGCTGTTCATTGGGTAGAGTGGATGGATTAAAAGCAGCGCAGCCATAGGCTCGCACTGCTGTCAATCACATCCAATGATGCGGCACGGCCGGGGGAGGGGCCAAGTGATACAGCCAGTGGCTATTGCCGCTCACTGTATCACGGGAGGGCACCCGCAAGGACTCTACACCATGCAAGCTCACTCGCATTAAGGTGTGGAGTGCTTGCCTGGAGAAGCTGAGACAGCCGCCGGGGGACCCCAGAAGAAGCAGTTTGGGGACACTCTGTGCAAAACAAGCTGCACAGTGGAGGCAAGTACAGGCATACCCCGCTTTAAGTACACTCACTTTACATACACTCGCGAGTAAGGACATACCTGTGAGTGTATGTAAAGTGCCTTACAAGTACTGTACAGACATTTTGCAGTTGCAGTAGAAGGAGCTGAACCTCAGAGAGCATAGCCCGCCCTGTTCCAGTGTGCCCCTGACACCCCCACTACAGCCCCTGAGACCTTAACTACAGCTGTTAACCCCCCCCCCACTACACCCCCTGACCCCCCACTACACCCTATAAGTGAAAAAGGGTATTGTTTCACTTTAAGTAAATTTTCGTTTTACATACATGCTCTGGTCCCATTGTGTACTTAAAAGTGGGGTATGCCTGTATAACATGTTTGTTATTAAAAAAAAAAAAAAAAAATCTTTACTGATCCTTTAAATCTTTTCTTGACTTGAAAAGACATTAAGGCAGGTCATAGCTAATGACATTTTCATTCCTGCAATCACGGTTATAATCGCATGCTAGAAATCCGACATGCTGGTTTTACACAAGTTGATGGATTGATTTGGGTACAATCAGCCTGCTCATGCATGGATTGAATCTAGTCCGACAGAGATTTAAACCATCTACAGCCAGCTTAACTCATTTGTAATCAACAGGTGGTGGTGGCGAGGGTGGACTTTTTACCCATTTTCACCCTGAGCACCCAATGAACTTGTCCCAGCACTGGGTGCTCCCCACCTCTTCATTCATCCCTTAAGTCCAGCATACAGCACTATAATTTTTAATTTACCATGATCCATGATAATTTTGTGTTTATCAGTGTAAATGGAATATACCTCCATTCATCATCTAGTGACTATCCTAGCAGCTAGGAATATAAATTAGATATTTTTTTTTCAGTTTGTCTCAGTACCTCATCTTTTGGTTGATCTAATAAGCCCTACCAGAGGGATCTTATGAGGTTGGTCTGAATTAGAGAGTATATAAAGTTATATACTACAATTCAAAACCACTAAATTTTTTGGACATGTCCGCCATATGTGATGTTCTCTGCCCTCCTGTCCAGATCCACTGAAACATTAGGTGAGGCACCTGGTGAATAAGAAGCTATTTTTCTATGTACCATTTACCATCTCCACTGTTACATTTTCACTGTAAATACAGCAAATGCATCTCAATGCATGTGTCAACTCATAAAAAATGCCTAAGTCTTAATGCATGCGTTGAGATATTTTTTGATGCTCGTTTAATTTATATAGAAAATGCATCAGTGGGAAAACACATATGTGTGAGTCCAGCCTCAATGTCTATGCAGACGCAATCATTTTCTAAACAAGTACACATAAAAAAAAAATAGTAAATACATGTGTTAAGATGTGTTTACATGTGTTTACATGTATTAAAATAGAAAATGGATCAGGGAGGAACCACACGTTCAAATCAGGCCTCAGCGTGCACCTGAAAATACATATTTGTATAAAAGTACACCAACAAGAAAAAAAAAAGTAAAGTACACCATACAAAAAAAGGAGGAAAAAAACACACAAAAGTAAAATATGCTCATCAGGAGCATTTTTAAGCAAAATTGTAGAAGTTTTCTAAAATCAAAAACTGTAAATTTTCCTCATTCCTAATAACAAAAGAATATAACAAAAATAGTAAACACTTACAAAACTTCTCCATGTCCTTCTGTTTGTGCATAACTAATATTGTAGATTTGCACCGTGTTTTATTACTAACTTAATAGGAGGAGCAACTCTTGCATAATGTAGTGATAAATCACCAACATGCTGATTTGATGTCATACAGTATATAGAGCATACAACTGGTGTTACAACATAAGGTTTATGTGTAATCTCCATTGACAGATGAAAAAAGCTATGATGGTATTGGAGGCAATTGACATTGTCTACTATTGTCTGTCTAGGTATTCATTATTCACTATTGTTTGTTGAGCGTGTAGCCCTCTTTTTTGGGGGGGGGGGGGGGGGTTATGAACAATGGCTCTCCCCAAACAGGATATTGCACTAAAGCTGCGGCTAAATAATTGAACCAGAAGCTTCTCTAAGTGGAAGAGTGGCTTTGACTAGAAAGTTGGCAGTGCCTCCACCCAGAACAGGTGTGAGCAGGGGATTCCCTTTCTGTGAAATTAACCAGTAATCTATTTAAAGTAATTGGGAGCAGAAAAATTTCTGCAACCAGAACATAACATTAACTATAAGTATATAGAAGCACACCAGTGTGAAAATATTACACTTTATATAAGAAAAAAGATTAATTATAGTACTTACAGCCAATATACAACTGGGCCCAACGAGAGACCTGGTGGAATTGTGGATATATACTTGGATGTATATAGCTATAAATAAACAAATGAATAAAGATACCTCCAGATAAACATTGCAGCAAAGTTTAGTTGCAGGGGCCCCTGGGGATGATCATGATGCTGTGTGTCTCAGTGTAGGACACATTTGGACAATATCCTCAGTGATAAGAAGATCCTCTAACCGTTGTCCAATCAGCTTGGAATGCAGCTTTTTACCAGCAGAAACGGTGGTGGGGTAATGGACATCAGAGTCTGCGTCTTAGCCCCTAATAGCTTCTTATTTACCATGCAACTGGACTTCTAAATACCAAGTAGCCTTCGGATGCCTAACCTGGCTCTAGCTTATGTTGGGTATTTAAACTGAGCTAAAACTAGCTATAAAATCTCAGACCAGAAGGGTCGGGGTTAACTAAAATAACAGACGCTGCATATAAACTCTAATTTAATAAATAGGTTTACCTACTAACATACTGGAAGGTGACTGCTACACAAATGCAGTGGACTAGACCTAGCTATATGGCACTCTGCATGTGAGATAAAAATAAGACAGAAATACACTATATTGTCAAAAGTACTGCCTTTACACACATGAAGTTTAATGATATCCCAGTATTAGTCCGTAGGGTTCAAGATTGAGTTGGCCCACCCTTTGCCAGCTAAAACAGCTTCAACTTTTCTGGGAAGGCTATTCATAAGGTTTAAGAGTGTTTCTATGGGTAGAGATGGGCCGAACGAACATTGCAAAAGTTCAGAGCCGAACAACGGACCACATTAAAGTCTATGGGACCCGAACTGGAAAAATCAAAAGTGCCCAATCTGAAGGCTTATATCCAAATTATTGGGCATACAAAGAGTATGGGGTGTGAGGGGCCTGCCCTGGGGGAGATGTATCAATGCAAAAAACGTTTTTAAAAAAAGATAATTTTTAAATGAGCATTGATTTAATGATGTTTGAAGTGAAACAATACAAATTAAAAATCCCTGGGGGGTCTCTTTAGTTTGCCTGTAAAGTGGTGCATCTGTACTGTGTATACAGTACAACCTGCTGTAGCAAAGATTACATTTATCAAAAAATAAAAATACATTTTCCCTACAAGCTTTCTTTATTTTGTAAACAATAGCTTGGGGAGCCGGGCTGTATGATGAGGCCACACTTTAGTGCACTAGGAACAATATTAGAATTTTTTGGGATAAATTCTGGTGTCTGTTTCGCAGAGTTTTGCCGCATACACATGATCGGAAATTCCAACAAGAAAACCGTGGATTTTTTTCTGAAGGAATGTTGGCTTAAACTTGTGTTGCATACACACGGTCACACTAAATTACGACCGTCAAGAACACGGTGACGTACAACACTACAACGAGCCGTGAAAAAATCAATGATTCTGAGCATGTGTCGAATTGATTCCGAGCATGCGTGTTTTTTGTATGTCGGAATTGCATACAGACGATCGGAATTTCCGTCAAGAACTTTTCTTGTCGAAAAAAATTGAGAACCAGCTCTCAAATTTTTGCTGTCGGAAATTCACATCGAACTTTTGACGGAATTTCTGATCGTGTGTACGCGGCATAAGGATAGAAGTAACAGGTGTGGGAAAATTGTGCTTTGGGCATTAATTGTGCCCATGAAACCTATACCAAAAAATGTCATCCAGATAAAATCAACACTTACACAGCTAGGCAGCCTATTAGTCTTGCAAAGATTCCACATGTCAAAACCATTTAATCGAGAACATCGGCATTAGAGGCTTGATAGCTGCTGCTAATCCAGGTATGAATAATTTTGATAAATAACAGCCAGTCAACGGAGTCTGTGGCAGCACTGAATGCTCGTTTGGGAAGCACGCTGGATGCAGGGCAGCCCAGCGAGCCCAACTGAATTGCATAGTGGGCAAGCTCTGGCCAGTTGTCTATTCTCATGACCCTGTAACTCAGTGGATCGTCAACTGGAAAGCTCTCCATGTCTGTTTTCGCCCCTAGATAATCTCCCACCATATGATGCAGACGCTGTCAATGGCATGTGGAAGCTGACAGCCCTGGGGGCCGAGGACTAAACATTTTTTTTAAATGTATCACTGAAGTGGACCCCTTCTCCACCTCTTCTCCTTTGACCAACAGAGACCTCAAAACTAGCTTTTCCACGAGACTGTAACTAGACACTTGCAGAACAAATACAATTGTTTCGTTTTGATTCGTTATTTACATAAATTTGTTTTGTTAAATTTGTTTAATTCATTTTCGGAATTCGTTTTGTTTATTCGTATTCAAATCAATTAGAATTTTCGAATTCGGAATGGATTCGAAAATATTTCAAATCAATTGCGAATAGCTTTTGAATTCGAATAGTTTTTGAATCGTTTTCCAATTTGGAAACTTTTCGAATTCGTGTAGTTTTTCAATTCAAAAACTTTTCGAATTTGAAAAGTTTGCCAATTTTCAAAGAGAATATAATATAAAATAAAGGAATAGAATAGAAAAAAATATATAATAGACTAGTAAAGAATATAACAGAAAGTAAAATAATAGAGAAAAACAGAACAAAATAGGTTAGAAAATAAAAGAACAGAATAGAATGGAATAGAATAGAATAGAATAGAATTAAATAAAATAATAAAATAGAAACCATCTTCTGAAATTCGAATAGAATTGTTAAGTTCAACAGCAAATTTACACTGTTATAAAAAGCTGTACACTCACTGCTTTACATTTGTCATGTATCAGGTGTGATCAGACTGTGTGGATTGCAACGAGAGAACCAAAAATGTAAAAGTGAACAACAAATAACTATATACAGTAGATGGGGAATACCGTAATCATAAACTTAAGCCAGGCCAGGGTCATACACAGCAGATCAGCAGATGGACAAAGGGATGTTCCAGAAACATAAACGTTAGCTAGGCCAAGGTCATACACAGGGAGTCAGCAGATGAGGGCAGAGAACTGTTATGACCCTGTCAATGTGAATACTCTACTTAGATTTTGAATCCCAGCTGTAGAGGCTTATCAGGTTTCAACCACCAGGTCACTCTCACTGAACAATAAGAGTTTGGGGTTTACTTCATCATATCCTCTAATGGGAGTAAAGTATGAGGGTAATAGCTTAATTCCTCTTAAAGCGGATGTGCCACGGGAAAAATATATTAAAAGCCAGCAGATACAAATACTGCAGCTGCTGACTTTTAATATAAGGACACTTACCTGTCCTGGAGTCCAGCGCCGATCGCAGCAGATGACGAGCCGATCGCTCGTCACCCTGCTGCTCCCCCTCCATCCTCGGTGAGGGAACCAGGAAGTGAAGCGCTCCGGCTTCACTGCCCGGTTCCCTACGGCGCATGCGCGAGTCGCGCTGCGCCCGCCGATTGGCTCCCGCTGTGTGCTGGGAGCCGAGTGTTCCCAGCATACAACGGGGGACGGACGGGAAGGAAGGAAAAAACCCGTCCTTTGCCCGTATCGTAGGGCCGGAAGTGGGTGCAGATACCTGTCTGTAGACAGGTATCTGCACCCCCCTCCCCCTGAAAGGTGTCAAATGTGACACCGGAGGGGGGGAGGGTTCCGATCAGCGGGACTCCACTTTAGAGTGGAGATCCGCTTTAAGCTTAAATCAATTATGTTATAAGGATACAGTCCCGAGAATATAAGGATAAAGTCTAGTCAAACTGTGTTTAGCAATAAATGTAAATAATATTGAAGGTACTGTAGAATGTCTCCATATTTAAGAAGTAGTTGTGGTATAATTCCTGCAAGTATATTGTAGCTAGCAGCAGTTGCTAGAGTGGGAACATACAGTCCTGAGAGAAAGCAGCAAACACTAGTACATGGAATCTTGGTTTGAATATACTTGCGGTTTAAGAGGTAATCTGGAGCTGGATTGTTCGCACAGGTGCTGGTGGTGGTGGTATCTCTTATGCAGTAAAGGATAGAGGCTCGAGTGGATGGAGGAGCAGGGGTGCTCAGTATGAGGGTCTCCAGGGTCTATGCGGCAGTGCCCTAAGAAGGGGAAGTGCTACAGGCTCTGTAGCTCGGCTCAGGGGTTCCAGGTGGCGGCAGGGTCCAACAGGAATATCCGAACACCCTGCCGCCAGTCCTGGGAGTTTAAATAGCCCAGCTGTGGGCTGAGCTGGGCGCCGCACGCTGGAACGCACTTCCGCGTTCCAGCGTGGAGCGCAGACGTCCGCGCACCGGAAGTGACGCGGACGTCTATCTGAATGGAGCGCAGCTGTCGGAAGCGACAAGGCTGCGCTCCCTGTATACTGGATAACGCTGACGGCCTTACAAGAACAAACGAGACAGGGAGAGGATGGATGGATCAGACTGCAGAGCAGGGATACAAGGTAACAGGTGGGATCGGATGGGGATCAGGAAAGGGAGACAGGATCAGATAACAGGCTAGCAGGCCAGGGTGCAAGGACGATACCAAGGACATGAGAACAATCATCAGCCGGGTATTTATATGAATGCCTGCAACTGGCCTTAAGTAACACCTGAGCACAGGAGGTGCTGTCTGCTCCACACTGCTGGGATACACCCGCTGGTGGACACCGGTACTACGGCTCAAGATCCAACAGTGCCACCAGCAGGCAAGTCCTCTCACTACAGGTCCTGAGTGTTGGAAGTCACCCGCTGGTGGACACTGGTACTGAGATCCAAGAGACTGACAGCGCCACCAACAGGTGAACCCTTTCCTGACAACATTGTAGCAAAGTGTCATTTCTTCAGTGTTGTCACATGAAAAGATATAATAAAATATTTACAAAAATATGAGGGCGTACTCACTTTTGTGAGATACTGTATATACTCTGCATTCAGTGTAGACAGGCATTCGGCAGTGTACAGTATATAATACACTTCAGGCTGTGTATTAATATATTTATACCCCCGAAGGAGCTGCTTTTGTTTATTCAGTCAGTTACTCTGGCTCTTAACCTCAAAGATCCCAGCCCCTCTGGCACACCTAGCAATGTGATTAATGAAATAAACAATAATGACACAGACACAGTTCAAACTGTTTAAACTCTCTTAAATTTGCTTAGTCAAGAGAAAAGACTTAAAAGGATATTGGTGAGCCAAGTCGTGGTTAAACAGCCAAGACTCAGTTAAAATAGTTCTCAAACAGTCAATAACACTTTGCAACAATAAGAGAATAATATCAATGTAAACAGATTAACCACTTAAGCCCCGGACCATTTTGTTGCTAAATGACGGACCACTTTTTGCAATTCGGCACTGCGTTGCTTTAACTGACAATTGCGCGGTCGTGCGACATGGCTCCCAAACAAAATTGACGTCCTTTTTTTCCCACAAATAGAGCTTTCTTTTGGTGGTATTTGATCACCTCTGCGGTTTTAATTTTTTACGCTATAAACAAAAGTAGAGCGATAATTTTGAAAAAATTATATATTTTTAACTTTTTGCGATAATATCCCCCAAAAAGATATAAAAAAAATGATTTTTTTTCTCAGTTTAGGCCGATACGTATTCTACATATTTTTGGTAAAAAAAATTGCAATAAGCGTTTATTGATCGGTTTGCGCAAAAGTTTTACGGCCAGATCCACGTAGCGCGGCGCTTCTTTACGTCCGGCGTAGTGTATCTCAGATACACTACGCCGCCGCACCTTACAGCGTATTTCCCGTATCCACAAAGAATTTGCGCCGTAAGTTACGGTGGCGTAGTGTAACTGTGTCGGCGTAAGGGCGCGCAATTCAAATGGATGAGATGAGGGCGTGTTTTATGATAATATGTCTTGACCCAACGTAAATGACTTTTTTTCTGAACGGCGCATGAGCCGCCCGTGGGGGTATCCCAGTGCGCATGCTCCAAATGAACCCGCAACAAGCCAATGCTTTCGACGTGAACGTCATTCTACGCAAAGCCCTATTCGCGAACGTTTTACGCAAACGACGTACACGATGGAAAATTTTACGCTGACCCGACGTCCATACTTAACATTGGCTACGCCTCATATAGCAGGGATAACGTTACGCCGAAAAAAGCCTTACGGAAACGACGTAAAAAAAATGCGTCGGCCGGACGTACGTTTGTGGATTCGCGTAATTTGCTAATTTGCATACTCGACGCGGAAATCGACGAAAGCGCCACCTAGTGGCCAGCGTAAATATGCACCTAAGATCCGACGGCGTACTAAGACGTACGCCAGTCGGATCTAGCCCAGCTTCAGGCGTATCTTGTTTTGTGGATATAAAACAAAGATACGCTGGAGCAACCTAGCAGTTACGCGGGTTAAAAAATGCAGCATGTTTGAATTTTTATTTTTTCAGAACTCGAAAAATGATGTGAAGCCCACACACGATCATTCTATATTCAATTTTTTAAAAACTTCATTTTTAACATGCCGAAAAATGATTGTGTGTACGCGGCATCAGTCTCAGCAATAAAAAAATATCAATGGAAACACCAAGGGAGGTGGCAGAAAGAAGAAGGAAAGAAAAGCGTAGGAAAGGAATGAAAAGAAGCACGGGTGCTCCATAAAGAAGTAGCACGAGCCGTCGAGTCTCCGAGCTGCACTCCCGGTATGAGAGAAATGTTACAGAAGGTGGCCCAGGTTTCCCAAATGGCCATAAATCTCTGTTTTATCATTAAGTTTAGCTACTATCTGTTCTTGCATCATAATCCAGGAGATTTTCCTCCTGAACACCCGGCAGGAGACAGTGGGTTTCTTCCAGACCTTGGCAATGGACATTTTGGCTCCCAAAAGTATGAAAAACGATAAAGTCTGAGAATGTTTGGGTAAGTCAGGAATACACTGGTTTAAAAGTGCTATGCCTGGATGGGGAGTTACCACCACGGCGGTAAAGGAGCTAATGGTACGGAAAACCTTCTGCCAGAAGGATCTAATGCGGGGGCAGGACCACCAAGTATGGAGCATGGACACGTCACCGCGGATGTTTTCCGCGCGGATTTTGATCTGATGGTGTGTACAGCCATCAGATCAAAATCCGGAGGAATAATGTCCGATGGAAACGGTCCGGCGGACCGTTTCCATCGGAAAACCTCTCGTCTGTACGAGGCCTTAGAGCACCAATGCTCATAGGGTGTTATTGTGGGGGGAACCTTTTTATCGGTCCAGATTGAGTGTAAAAAATGGGAGATTTGGGAAAATCTGAATAGTTACGAATCTGGCATATCCAGTTTTTTTCTACAGAGCGACAAGGAAATCGGACCCGCCGGAAATAGGAAGTGGCCAATACGGTAGAGACCCTTATCTGTCCACCACCAAAAGGCCTTGATGCTCAGTCCCAAAGGGAAAGCTGCATTATGGAATAAGTGTGCTAGAGGCTTCAGGGAGGATGTCAGGGTGTGTAGACCAAAGAGTTTGGAGCTTAAGGCAACAGAGTGTGAGAGAGCGGGGGACATTATCGCGGGCCTAGCCCTGGGGTCGCACCAAAGGAGGTAATCAATGGTATTCAAGGGGGTAGCCTGTCTTTCCATTGAGAGCCAATCGGGTCGAGAGTTGTGTAAGTTGAGCTGCCTGGTAGTAACCCCAAAGGTTTGGGAGTCCCAGTCCGCCCTGCAATTTCAGGCGGAAAAGTATTCCAGAGGAACATCTAAATCCCTTACTACCCCACAAAAAGGGGACTATTTGTGATTGCAGTTTACTGAGGAAATGTTTTTTAATTGGGACTGGGAGGGAACGGAATAAATATAACAGATGGGGGAGAAGAGTCATTTTCACCACATGCACCCTGCCCAACCAGGACAGACCACACTTCGACCATGTATCTAAATCGCCCCTACATTTGTGTATCATAGGGCGATAGGTGGCTTTAAAAAAACTATTCACGTCCGATGCCAGTTTAATGCCTAGGTAAGGGATCGCCCCAGAAGCCCAACCGAAATAAAAATTATTAGAAAGCTGATTAAGAAGATCCAGGGGCACAGTAATGTTCAAAGCTGTTGACTTTGTCATATTAACTCTCAGTCCCGAAATTTCTACCAAAGCCTGTAGTGTCTTAAGAATCACAGGAGTTGAGGTCAGGGGGAGGTGATAAAAAGGAGAAGGTCGTCCACGTACAGCGCACACTTATGCTCCCGTTGTCCACAGGTCACTCCCTTAAGGTCATGGTTCGATCTAAGAGCTATAGCTAGCGTCTCTATGGCCATCACGAAGAGGAGGGGGGAGATCTAAAAATTCTATCCGGATGAATTTTTAAGAATATATACAGTATATGCCTGATTAATATGATATGAATGTAAGATTTTTTGAGCTAATAATCTCCTGATGTAACACTTGAATTCGAGTTTTGAAATTCCAGAAGCTGACAGGTTTAAGGGATCTTGTGTTTTTCCTATTGAGGTATTTCATATGATTGTTTTAAAAGTGCATTCTAAGACAGAATGTTTAGACTAACTGATCCCTTCCCCCTCACATCCTGTATATAGACTGTGTGTAATTTAAACAGACCATCACCCACTTCCTCTAGAGCAGGGGTGGCAAACACAAGGCCCGTGGGCCGAATCCGGCCCGCCAGGCCTTGCCATGTGGCCCGCGCGGCGGATGCAACAGATTGTCACCGATCCGTGACACCATGCGATCCGCTCCGGAGCCTCGGCCATAGGAAAGTCCCTGGCTTTGGCCTAGCTCCGGAGCGACGGCCATCTTGGTACACCCAATAAGTGACGTTTCGCCGCCGCCATCTTGCTCCACCCCAGTCTGCTTGCCTAGTAACCAGTGCACGGCGTGACACTCTGCACCGCCTCAGCTCACTGATTACAGACCCGGGACCACAACCGCAGACATGAGGAAAACTGAGAGAGCTGCACCTGCAGGTAGCAGAGACACCATCACCCGGGGAGCATGGCTGTTGTACATGGCATATTGTACTGAGCGGAGGAGGGGGACACCTGTGACACCAGAGAGGAGAGGAAGGGGACCAGTGTCACTGGGGCTCCTCTCCTCTCTGGTGTCACTGGGGTCCCCCTCCTCTCCTCTCTGGTGTCACTGGGGTCCCCTCCTCTCCTCTCTGGTGTCACTGGTGTCCCCAACCTCTCTGGGGTCCCTCTCCTCTCTGGTGTCACTGGGGTCCCTCTCCTCTCTGGTGTCACTGGGGTCCCCATCCTCTCTGGTGTCACTGGGGTCACTGAGGAGGGGGTCCCCAGTGACACCAGAGAGGAGAGGAGGGTGACACCAGAGAGGAGAGGAGGGGGACCCCAGTGACACCAGAGAAGGGGGGGGACACCAGTGACACCAGAGAAGGGGAGGACACCAGTGACACCAGAGAAGGGGGTGGACACCAGTGACACAAGAGAGGAGGGGGGACACCAGTGACACCAGAGAGGAGGAGGCAGCGCACTCCTGAACCCTGCGCTCCCTACACAGCGCACTCCTGAACCCTGCGCTCCCTACGCAGCACAAGAAAACTGGAGTGCAGATACAACCGGCCCTTTGAGGGCAATCAAACTGCTGATGCGGCCCCCGATGAATTTGAGTTTGCCACCCCTGCTCTAGAGATTTTTCACAGAATGTCTAAATAGAAAATGTCTGTGATTGATTAGTTTACTGTTCAGGGACCATTTCTTACTGAGACTGGGCATAGATGGAAAGCAGATGTGGTGTTCATGTTTCACTCTTTAAGTCACACACTTTGGGAGGGTATATTTTTGAGCGCAAAATTCTAACAAAGAATGCTGTCTGATATAAAAACTTAAAGGGCTGCCAGCTTGGTCACTTCTTTTCTGCAGCTCTCTCCTTCAGACATCTTCAAACAACACACACACATACATTATTCTCAAGCATACAGAGAAGCAATCTTGAAGCACATGTCTTATTCTGAAATTCTACTTTTTGAACTCTTATTTGAAGCTATGAATACATTGTAACTGTACTTGTGCTCATTTTAAGTGTGTATATTAAAACACACGTTTTTTTATTCACGAATCTGTCTCACGATCCATTATCGCTAATTATAGCAATTTAATAGCAGAAGTTGTGCAATTTAAATATAAACCAAGTCAAGCGGTTTATTTCAGGTACCCCTGCCAATGGTAAAATAGTCCGAGTATCTGCCCAGGCAGTGGGGTTTGAGTAAAGTGCTTGGATCAAGTTTAAGAAATATGGACCGAAGCCCCACCTCCCCAAGATATCAGACAGGTATGCCCAGTCTATCAAATCAAAGGCCTTGTGGAGGTCTATGGAGAGTAGAAAACCTTTTTGCGGGGGTCCCCCATCCCACTGTGATTTGAGAAGCGAAATGATGTCAATGGCCCGTCGGATCTGTGCCGAGCCCTGTCTCCCAGGGATGAAACCCACCTGATCCTTATGAATGTATGTAGCAATAAAACCCGCAACCCTATTGGCCAGGATCTTGGTCATAATTTTGATATCATTATTGATGAGTGAGATCAGGCGGTAATTACTCACTTCACTCACGTCTTTATCAGGTTTGGGAATCACCGAGATATATGCAGAATTTAGGTCCAAACCCAAGGGGTTTCCCTCCCTGAGAGAGTTGAACATCTGAGCCATATGCAGCGCCAGACAGTGGAAAAACCATCCAGTCCAGGTGAGGAACCTAGCTTAAGGGATTTAATGGTATCCAGTATTTCCTCTGGGATAAACGGACTCTCAAGGAGATTCCTATGCTCCATTGACAGGGTGGGCAAAGGGAGATCATCTAAAAAATGTGTTACTCAATGAGGCCCGAGGAGGTCGGTTAGGTTTGTAAAGATCAGAGTAGAACTGTAAAAAAGTATCCATAATCTTGATTGGGTTCTGCATCAGGTCCCCTGAGGTCGCCCAAATTTTAGGGAATGTTAGGGCGCGTGGTTTAGGACTCAGCTTTACCGCTAATTTAAACCCAATCCTGTCTACCTGAGAATACAATTTTGCCCCTGTCCATCTAAGGTTGCCTTTCTGTGCCAGTCGTCAGTTTCAAGTTAAGTAGGGCTCGGGCGATGTCTAGTTTTCCGAGAGACTCGGACGTGGGATGTCGCTTGTGTGCTTTAGCAAGAGAACGAAAGTCCTCCGTAAGCTTCAGCATGTCCGCCCTGTGTTCCGCCCTGAGTTTCGAGACCATCTTAATGATTTTTCCCCGAATAACTGACTTGTGCGCAGTCCAGACGGTAGCCGCTGAGACTTCACTCGTCGCATTGATATGGAAATATTCCTTAATTGCTTCCTCCAGAAGGGTACACTGTATAGGATCACTCAGTAGGGACTCCTACAAACGCCAATGAGGGGGAACTCGAACTCCCGAAGATCGCAACGTGGTCAAAGTGACCATCGAGTGATCCGAGAGGGGAGTTTCTATGATCTTGGAACCTCTGATTAAAGGTATTGTCGATGAGCGTGTGAAAATGTGATCTTTCCTGGCAAATGAGTTGTGTGGGGCAGAGAAATGTGTATAGTCCTTTGTGTGAGAGTTTGCCTCTCTCCAAACATCGATCAACCCTGCAGAGTTTAACAGTTTAGCAATTTTAGCGCTTTGTTTGGAGGGACACTTGGGTATCGGTTTCCCATTCCTCGATTTATCAAGCGAGAAATCAAAGGCGGTGTTAGAGTCTCCACCAATGAACACTGTCCCCTTGAGATGCGCTAGCAATTTGTGCAGTAAAGAGTAAAAAAATAATTTCTGACCTTTATTGGGGGTGTAGTATGAGACAAAGGTGTAAAGCTCTCCTTCAATGTGACCAGAAACCAGGATGTAGCACCCTTGCGGGTCTACAACAATCTCCGGTTGAGAGAGATTAATGTGTTTAGCAAAGCATATGGCCACCCCTTTTGTCTTATTATCCGCTGAAGCTAGGAAAAATTGAGGGTAACGCTGGTGAAGGAATGTGGGTTTAAACATGGCTGGAAGTGGGTTTCCTGTAACAGGAGAATGTCCGCATGCATGGAGTGGTATTGCTGGAAAAGCTTCCTGCGTTTCACAGGGGGGTTAAGACCCTGAGCATTATGGGAGACTATCTTGAGGGAGGATTTAGAAGGATGTGCATTAGATATGGATCAGAGTGGGTAGGACTAGGACAAAACATAGAGGCTCACCTTGATCTAGAGAGCGGTACTCACCAGGATGCCTGAAGTGCGAATATGGCGGATACACAGGCCCTGGGATGTGAGGCCTGTGGCAGCTGGGGACTCCGTGGAGACTCAGACGAACAGCAACAAGAGGAGGAAGCAGAAAAGGTGTGAAAAAAAGAAAGGAAGAAAGAGAAGCTGGTTACATACTTGTAAGGCAAACATAATAACTGGACTATCAAAGTGAAAACATAGAAACCATGAACTCGGGGGTCCCCTGACCCCCTCCCACCCAGGGATCAGGATGGACTAGCCATCTCCTACCCTCAAACCTGAGAGGACCGGAATTCCCTGGTTAAAGGGAATCCGTGTAAGAACCTAGGAGCACAATAGGCGCTCCCGATCCTAAAATGAGGTGCACTGGGTCCACCACAGCCCAACCACCCAAAAACCTATTGAACTGAAGGCTCGGACTGGAGACCACAATGATCAAAAGAACAGAGCGCCCCAACAATTAACACACAATATTAAACTAAAGACACCAGACACCCCCCTCGAATCCCGCCCCCGAACCAGCCCCCACTCAAAGGGCCAAGGACCGCGGGGGGAGAGTAGGACACGAACTGAGTGCAAACCGTTACAGTCAGCTCAGTATGGGGGACACACCCGGGAGCATTTTACACACTATCCTCTGACCCACGGGAGGCGGAACCCCAGCCGTCCGCTCAGAGGATCCCGTCCGCAGAACACTTTTGGCATCAGAACAGTTACCTTAAAACGAGAGAAAAATTGTCTTACCATTCATATTTAATGCATTTTATGCATTAAGATTAAAAAAAACCTTCTGCAGCAGCCCCCCTAAAACCTACCTGAGCCCCATCTCAATCCAGGGATGTTGCACGAGAGCCTCGGCTGTCCAGGGCTCTGCCTCCTAATTGGTTGAGACACAGCAGCAGGCACCATTGGCTCCCACTGTTGTCAAAGTCAGTGAGCTAACAAGGAGAGAGATGGAACAGGGCCAAGCTGTGGCTCCATGTCTGAAGCTGCTTGCTATGAGAACACTCGGTAGGAGGGACCAGGAGCACTGGCGAGGGGCCCAAGAAGGGGAGGACCGGGGCTGCTCTGTGAAAAACCATTACACAGAGCAGGTAAGTATGACATATTTGTTATTTTTAAACAAAAGAAACAATACTTTAATATCACTTTAATTTTGAGTGCTCAATGCTTGACCGGATGTCGATTTATTCTATGCCCTTCTATTTCTCTGATTTCAAACTACTTTCTAATTTCTTTCCATGTTTTAAAATGGAGCACATGATTAACATGGATTGTTCATGCCTTAGTAATATGCTGTATTATGCATAACGCTTGTATTGGACTTTGCTTTGACATGTATTTGTTTTAATTACTTTTTCTGGTCCATGAAAATGTGTTCTTGCTTAACTTGTTCAACTTCTTATTTTCCAGCTAATAAAAGAGCATGTAACTGCAATCTATTGTATTATGAAAACAATAAGGAAAGAAACATAAGAAATTATAAAGACAGGTTACGCAATGTAATATTTAGGCTTGCCCAAAGTAGTCTTCTAGGAAATATTCTCAGAAGATTAATTGTCGACTAACTACAGGTAAAACTTGAAAAATTTGATATTGTGCAAAAGTTAATTTCATTAATGCAACTTAAAAGGTGAAACTGATACATGAGATAGACTCATTACATGCAAAGCAAGATAGTTCAAGCTGTGATTTTTCATAATTGTGATGATTACGGCTTACAGCTCATGAAAACCCCAAATCCACATACTCAGAAAATTTGAATATTGTGAAAAGGTGCAATATTCTAGACTGAGTGTCCCACTGTAATCAGATAACTAGGCCATAACACCTGCAAAGGGTTCCTAAGCCTTTATAAATGGACTCTCAGTCTGGTTCAGTAGGAATCACAATCATGGGAAAGACTGCTGACCTGACAGTTGTGTAGAAAACCATCATTGACATCCTCCATAAGGAGGGAAAGCCTCAAAAGGTAATGGCAAAAGTAGTTGGATGTTCCTAAAGTGCTGTATCAAGGCACCTTAATAGAAAGTTATGTGGAAGGGAAAAGTGTGGAAGAAAAAGGTGCACACGCAGCAGGGGTGAGAGCAGCCTGGAGAGGATTGTCAGGAAAAGGCCATTGAAAAGTGTTTCACAAGGAGTGGACTGAGGCTGGAGTAGTTGCATCAATAGCCACCACACACAGACGGATCCTGGACATGGGCCTCAAATGTGGTATTCCTCTTGTCAAGCCACTCCTGAACAACAAACAACATCAGAAGCGTCTTACCTGGCATAAAGACAAACAGACCTCGTCTGTTGCTCAGTGGTCCAAAGTCCTCTTTTCTGATGAGAGCAAATTTTGCATCTCATTTGGAAACCAAGGACTCAGAGTATGGAGGAAGACTGGAGAGGCACACACTGCAAGATGCTTGAAGTCCAGTGTGACGTTTCCACAGTCTGTGTTGATTTGGGGAGCCATGCCATCTGCGACTTGTGGATTTGGGGTTTTCATGAGCTGTAAGCCATAATCATCACAATTATGACAAATCACGGCTTGAACTATCTTGCTTTGCCTGTAATGAGTCTATCTCATATATTAGTTTCACCTTTTAAGTTGAATTTGTGAAATAAATGAACTTTTGCAAGATATTCTAATTTTTCAAGTTTCACCTGTATTGCTAAACCACTAAAATAATAAATGCAGTCAAATGACATACAGTAACTAGGTGTGGTTTAATAGCTGTATGCAAATTAGGTTTTAGCTAGATGAGTGGTTGGCATATCAAAAAGGGTTGACAGCAGTATCACAGTGTGTCAATGTGAGATACAATGCCAAAATACTGCAATCAAAGTGAATTCCAGACAAACAACTAAATACACACATTTAATACATGTGAGCTATTTTACCTGTCAAAGCATTTGTATTTCTGTCCATTCAGTCCTTACTTGTCACAGCTCCGCCATACAGCACAGTCCTGTCTGCCAGAATAGGCGGCCTATTTTTTTCCTCTGCCGTTAAAACAGATCTTCTACATCAGAAACAAAGTTCATTTATTCAAGGTTCTTACCTGGCCTCTTAAAAAGCTGCAAAAATAGTACCTGTGATGGGAAAAAATAGATAATATACTTGCCTTTCCCTGGCTGCTGTAGTGCAGGGGGGTGACATCCCTTCCTACATCCAAAAACGGTATCCTGAATGACGATATAAAAGAGCCGGCACTACTGGAAGTTCCATCTGCGATCTTTATTTAGTCATGACCAGGTTAAAAATGACAGATGTCATTTTTAACCTGGTCATGACTAAATAAAGATTGCAGATTGAACTTTCAGTAGTGTTAGACAGCCAGTCTTAGATATTATAAGCATATGGAATCAATACTTACAATGCTTGCATTAAAAAATAAATATATCAGAGGACAATTATACATTTGTTCATGCCCCCAATCCCCTGGGTGCAGCCTATCTGTTCTCATACTTGCCTCTGTCCATGTTCTAGCAATCACAGGAACACACAGCCTCTAATTCCAATAGCATTTCCATGTGGTTCTCCTAACCGCTTGCCGACCATGTCACGCACTTTTACATTGCAGAATGGCACGACTGTGCAAAACAACGTATATGTATATATATATATATATATATATATATATATATATATATATATGTCGCTTTGAATTTTGCGCGCGCCCCTGCCGCAAGCTCCGTGACCGTGCCCGCAGACTCGGTTTCCAGCTATTGTGTCACAAAGCTGCAGAATGGTGGGAAGCATGTTCTGCCTTGTGACAGGACACTGATCTTTTGCTCCCTATCATCGGGAGCAGTGATCAATGTTGTGTCACTCGTAGCCCAGCCCCTCCACAGTTAGAATCACTCCCTAGGATACACTTAAAGTGGAGGTCCATACAAAAAGTGAACCTCCGCTTTTCAGAACCCTCTCCCCTCTGGAGTCACATTTGGCACCTTTCAGGGGGAGGGGGTGCAGATACCTGTATAATACAGGTATTTGCATCCACTTCCAGGCATAGATAGCCGCAGAATCAGATTTTCATTCAACATTTTCCCTTTGTTCTCTTAGTTGTGGATGAAGCAGGAAAGGTTTTGAAAATCTGCCAGATTTTTATTGCTGTTGGCATGGGCGTAGCATAAGGGGTTGCAGGGGTCACATTCGCAACCCCGCCCCTAGCCTGTCATTATCATATCCTTCACAAAGTCCAGCTCCAATCTGCCCTAGGGCCCCACAGCCATGCTTCAGTACTGGATTTCCACTTTGCCTTCCACAGTCCAAACCCCTCCATTCTCAATGGCTGGGGAGAAGCTGTGAGCCATTTCCTGAATGGAGAGGAGCACTGGGTGAGAACAGCCCAGGATGGGGAAGCGTCTGTGCTGTGTGCTGGCAACATGGAATAGTAACCAAGCTCAGTAAGGCAAGAGAAGGAGAGTGACATCCTGTAGCCACGATGGGACTGATGTCACTGGTAAGGTAAGACATTGCTCAGTGTCTCCTAGTCACCAGCTTGGATTCCCTGTACCCCCCACCCAGGGATATCCGCTTACCCCTCTACTCTGACAATGGGTCACCAGCCATCAGCAAGTCTCCTGCAGAACTGTCAGTGTATCTGTGTGCCCGTACATCCCATATGGCCAAGCAGATTCACTGACAGGAAAAATCAATGGACTACCATGGCACTCCACAGTGCTGTGGTAGTTCATTGAGAACTACGCGCTGACAGGAAGTCGGGGCTTGTAGTTTATTCACACACGGAGCTGTGTGAATGAATAAAGTGGCCGTGTGCCGCACCAATTTCGAAATGTGACAGCTGGCATGGGGAACTTCTGTCACACAAAGACAGTGGATCCCCGAGTGGCTGCAGGTGTGGGAACATGTTTCACTCTAAAAACAGAAAGAAAATAATAAACGTATTTGGAAAAATAAGGAGAGCATTGGTGACGGCTGAGCGAATGCTTGTGAAATTTGTTCAGTATTTTTTTACAAATAGACCACTTGGTCTTAAATTGTTTTACCTGTGCATGTGTACCCATAATTCATTTATATATGCCCCTTATTAAATGTCACCTACTTGTTTGTGTCTAGCAGCTTGATTCAGAAGGTCAGATGTCATCCAAATTCTGACCATGACTGCTTTCTTAAAGGGTCACTAAAGGAATTTTTTTTTTAGCTAAATAGCTTCCTTTACCTTACTGCAGTACTGGTTTCATGTCCTCATTGTTCGTTTTTGCTTTGAAGTAGCTGTAATTCTGCTGTGATCTCCACACTTCCTGGTTGCCTGTTTCCTTATAACCATGGTACTGGGAGATTTTCACGGTGGTCTAAGCTGTCATTACTGTGTGTCTAAAACTCCTCAGAACCAATCAGATTCATTTTAAAAACAAAACACTGCCCTGGATTTGTTTGTTTTTGTTCTGTGAGTCTTCCCGACTCACCTCTCACCCGAACTTCATGTATGTACCTAAAAAAAGTGAAACTAGAGGCACATTATATGATAGATTAAATTAAATTTTTAATCATTTTTAAAAGGAATCAGTTAACGTTTATGTCTCTATACCCAATAAACAGTCATTTCAGCAAAAAAAATGTTTTCCTTTAGTGACCCTTTAAGTGTCACCTTACACAGTACATACTCTGACCTCTAAGACAAGCCAAAGACAAAGGTACATGCAAAAGTAAATAAAACTAAATAAGGGGCAAAAATAATTATTCATACCTTAGCATGCACAGTTATACTAATTGAAGGCAACATTTTCAGATTTTTAGCATAAATCCAACCAGGACTTTTTCTTTTTTATGATTTTGTAGTCTATATTATTTATTCAAACTACAGACAACGGTATACCGTGTGTAAATATATATATATATATATATATATATATATATAGCACTACCCCCGGAGGACCTGCTGGTTGTTTTGGGTGGCACGATTACCTCATGGCTCCCCCGAATTCCTAGGGGTGAATAATGCGTATTGCATTTGGTAGAAGTAAAGGAATGTCCACAATAGGTGCTCTTTGCTGTGCTCTTTATTACCCAGCCAGGTAAAAACAATAAACTTGTGGTGAGGAAAGTAAAGTTGAAGAAGAAAGGAGAACAGCAGGGGGCGTGGCCAGGCAGCTGATGTAACCGGACGCACTTTCAGCTCGCTCCGCCGAATCTCCTGACATCCATCCTTACCGTCACCCGTCCTGCCTGGTCTTGGTGCCCGATCGCTGCAGAACAGTGCCCTGATTACCCCGGTGCCCTCCGTTCCTGGATCCGAGGAGGATGTTGGCAAATAGGAAGCAAACTGCGACCCGGGCTGCAGACAGCATGGCAATCCAAGATGGCGCGCAGGCCCCCCGCACAGCCAGGGAGAAGCACAGGGATGGAGCGGAGAGGCTCTTTTCCAGAGTTCTGGCTGCAGATCCCGGCGCTTACCCAGAGAGACAGAACGAGATGTCCGGGGGTACATCCGACGCGGACGATACTGTCCCCCTGGAGGATGGCGGAGGCCCGGAATATAAATGGAGCGACGTGAGTACACCTAATGGCAACCCCACTAGGCCGCAGTCTCTCCCCAGCCCTGCTTCTGATAGTGAGCCCTCACTCAGAGACATTTTTGCGGCTATTAACACATGCAATACATCCCTAACTGCCCTGACTGCTGACATTAAAGGGGTTAAGGCTGAGATAACATTTCTGAGGCAAGATGCACAAAAATTGAGGGAAAGAACCTCTGCTGCAGAAGGCAGGATAAGCTCCATAGAGGATGACATGGCCCCCATGCAAAGGGATCTCTCATACAACAACCATCTCCTTACTCAGCACTCATCCCGTTTAGAGGAATTAGAGAATAGAATGAGAAGGAATAACGTGAGACTGGTTGGTCTGCCTGAAAGAGCTGAAGGAAAGAACCCTGTCGAGTTTATTGAAAATTGGCTGGTGACTGCTTTTGGCAAAGAGGCTTTCACTCCATTATTCTCAGTTGAGAGAGCACATAGAGTGCCTTCCCGGCCTCTGCCACCGGGGGCCCCTCCAAGACCCTTTCTGTTCAAACTGCTCCATTATAAAGACAGGGATGCTATACTACGCAATGCCAGGCTCAAACCTGAAGCCATGAAGATAGATAATGCAAAAATCTCCTGTTTCCCTGACTTCTCTGCTGAGCTACAAAAGCAACGTGCAAAGTTTATAGACATTAAACATCGTCTCAGGGCTCTGGATATAAAATATGCTATGCTATATCCCTCCAAACTAAGGGTAGAAGCGCTGGGCTCCGTTCACTTTTTTGACCTTCCGTCTTCGGCGGCACAATGGCTGGACAGAGAGGAACGTTCACTCCGTGATGGTCGCATCCAACGCCGCGCTCAACAGGACGGGTAATACACTGATTCAATTGTCGCTGATAACTACCTGTTTGCTCCTATTCCAAGGCGGAGAAGCTGCTGATGCTTAATCCACACTCCACTAATTGGGCTATTTTTCTTAGCTGTTGAGAAGTTCGAACGCTTTGGTGCACTTCCACTGTTGCCCCCATGTGGATCTGGCTTAGGCCCCACCTCGCCTACGGGCACATAAGTTTGGCCATGTTGGCCTGTGGTTCTATGACTTTGTTCTCCCTTCTACTATCTTTTCACCTACTGGACAACCTTGCTGTGGGACCATCTCTACCCGTCATATTCCGATCACGCCCTGAATTTGTCCCTTCTCTTGTGACTACCTCAAGTGCTTATTATACGATGCTCTTTGCCTTATTCCTGCTACCACTGTCGCACTGTCCCACCCTGACACGTATCTCATGCACTGTCCGTATCCATGTTCTCCTTGCCGGTCTGCACTACTACCTTGCTATTCAGCACTGTAGTACTATCATTGATATACATGTTTTACCTGTTCCTAAATTACAATGGCTGCACTTACTAGATTTATGTCCTGGAATGTGAGGGGATTAAACAACCCGGTTAAACGCCTGGCCGTGCTTCGCACGGTTAGACGGATAGCTGCTGATATTATTTGTCTGCAGGAGACTCACCTCCCCCCGACCTCCACGCCCCAATTTGCGGTAAGGCAATTTAGCCACCAATTTCATTCCACCTTCTCAGTGTACTCGAGGAGGGTGAGTATCCTGGTCAAGCAGGGCACGCAGTTTACTGCCCTGAAAACGCAAATTGATCCGGATGGAAGGTATATCTTTATCTTATGTTGTATACACGGTACTAAATGCATTTTGGCTGGAATTTATATTCCCCCTCCCTTTTCATCTAGCATATTGAAGATATTGACTGATTTCATGGCCCGCTTTGCGGGTATACCTGTATTAGTGATCGGTGATTTTAATAATTGTCTAGATACTACTAGAGATAGAATGTCTGCACAGGGAGGGGTGGGGGGGCGGGGAGGGAGTGGGCCTACTCCGTTTGCCCGTTTACTGGCGGAAATGGGTCTCACAGATATTTGGAGGGTTTATAATCCAGAGGCCAGAGTTTACTCCTGCCAATCTGCCTCTATTGGGTGCCTATCCAGAATTGACCTAGGTCTGGGGAATGATCTGCTTTTACCAATGTTGGAGTCGTCTCAGTACCATCCCAGACAGGTCTCGGACCATTCCCCACTGTCAATAGACATCAGGTGTGGGGCCCGCAGGGGTAATACCCTCTGGAAGCTCAACCCCTTTTGGCTATCGCTTATTCCGGATCCAGACCCTATCCCGGAACTCCTCACAAATTTCCTTGAACGAAACTTGAACACTGCAGCATTAGACGTGGTATGGGACACGACTAAAGCCTTCCTCAGAGGCCAATTTATTAGGGAAATCTCCAAGGTTAAAACATCCACAAAGAAATGGGAAATGTCGGTGTTGGAGGAAGTACGATCCTCTGAAGCCAAATATATTGCGGACCCCACAGACGATAATAGACGATCGTGGTTAGCGACTCAAACCTTACTTAAAGACCTGTCCATGCAGTTAGCTGAAAATAAACGTTTTTTCCTACAACAGAGTCACTTTGAAGAGGGTGAAAACACAGGCCACATGTTAGCATTACTTGCTAGATCACAACTGTGACGAGATCCTTCCTCGCCCAGGTCCTGCTCTCCCGACACTCCTCTGATACCAGTGAGTCCGCTTGCAGATTGCAACGTCTGATGGTCCAGTCATCCAAGGTTCCGGGATCCGAATTACAGCTATGTGCCATTCGGACCCATTAAGAACAAACACCAGGCAGGCTGTATGTAAGTTCCAACAGGACTCTTTATTTTCAATTACACAGCACACTTTTATACAGAATTTGGAACATCCCACTCCCAACAACCGCTTTCCTATTGGTCAATTGTAAAGTATATGCAGTCTTCACTCAGGTCCCCCTTGACCATGCAAATGAGGACTTGAAATTGTCAACAGGGATTGGTCCAATAGCTTGGATAGAAAGACTTGTGTATTGAGACAGAAGCCCCAGGGGGTAATCAATGTACACAATAACCCGGTTCTAGCTAGACGGACTGACTCCGACACCCGCTCTTAACCTGCAGAACACAATAAAAGGTATTTCGCAAGCTGGTTCCACTTAGCATTTCAAAAGCCTTGCATTGAATGTCCCTCTCCTGTGTAACAGATGTCAAGTAGAAACACTTTAATATCTCAAGGTCCATGACATTACTTCCCCTGGGAAACAGTCCAACAGCCGCAGTGGGACCCAAACGGGTCAACTCGAGGATGTTGGAAAAATAGTCTTAAAGTTCCAGGACTGTCTGCTGGGATGACCCATCTGCCTTCCTGTTTTGAGGTCCTGGCCCATAATCGGACGGCAAGAGGCTCACATTCAGTCCTCTCCAAAAGCCCCTGTCCCGGCTAGGTCTGTCACACATCACCCCCTTTGGCAGGAGACTAACACTGGGAGAGACCCCAATTCCGGTACCCCCCCAGTACCCCAGATAACTTGTCCCAAACAGAGCGTTACTCACCCAGCCAATCTCTGCCTCTCTCAGAGAACACGCCTGCCGCTGGGGAGAGGCCTGGACTGGCCCTTCTCCCTGGAGTCCTTTCAGCCGCTGGAGAGAAGACAGGGTGGCTGGGCTCAGTTCATCATGCCGTTGGTAATCTGGGCCAACTGGCCACCATTCCTGGGGTATACCAGTGGAGACTGCAGTCCCATCCACTGATGCTAGGTAAAAATCCCCCAGTGCTTGCAAAGCAAAGCCGACATCCTCCTGTCTCAGTGCCGCACCATGTTCTGGGGTTGTGTCCATGGAGATCGGAGTCCCATCCACTACCACAGGAACCCCCTCTCCTGTTAGTTGAGAGCAGAGGCCTGGGGCACTCTGCTCTGTTGCCAGCTCTTCCGCTGGGTTGCTGTGAGTGGAGACCACAGTCCCATCCACCGATATCCGCTCAAGCTGTAGTGGGGTGCAGCCGCCAGTAGCATCCTGTCCTGCTGCCAGTGATTCAGCTGGGAGTACGAGCTTTACCACCTCAGCTTGTTGCTGGGGAGGGGGGCCAACCGCCCCGGCTCCCTGGAACTCCACAGTTGGTCCCAGTACTGGGCAGAGATGGCTAGCATTCTGCCCTGTTGCCAGCACTTCTGCTGGGGGTGCATAATCCATAACATCCTCTGAACAGTCCATACACTCTGTAATCTGTGGCTGGGGAGTGATCGCCATCTTCTCACCCTGAGCCTCCGGAACTGCCACAGGGGTGGGGCAGAGGTCTTGATCCCTCTGTCCGGTGACCAGCGCTTCAGCTGGGGAAGTTCCTTGTAACTCCACAAATACTGTACTTGGTGCTGGGCAGAGCACAGTGAAGTTTGGCCCTGATACCAGCTCTTCTGTTGGAGGCTCCCCAGGTTGTTCTTCCTCAGCAGAAAAGTCTATCAAATCCCCTGTCTCTACAACTGGTGTCTGGGGATAGAGGTTCACCATCTCCTGTCCATGGAACCCAGAAGATGCTATGGGCACTGAGCAGAGGTTAGCAGAGCTCGGCCCTGCGGTCAGCACTTCAGCTTTGGGAATGGCAAGCTCCCGATTTTCCACTGCTGATTCATCAGCCAGGATTTCATCACTGTCAGCTGATATTTCCTCATAGTCCCAGGTAAAGGGAACCTCACCCTGCTGCTGAGCGGAGTCTAGCAGCTGTTTGTAGGCGATTTCCAGTTCCCATTCCTGAGCGCCCAGGAATTCCAAATCTTCCTGTAACCAGTGCACTTCCGGGACATTCAGTCTTCGCTCTCTGTGCTCCATTATTTCCTCCCAACGCCACTCCCGATCGCTCCCAAAGTTGGGATCCCTGGACATCCTCCAATACAACAATCCCAGGCCATCATAGTCAAAGCCTTCCGTGGGGCTGTCATCCGCTGACCACGGGCACTCTTGGACTACATACCACCGGAGGGCTCTGTAGCTCTCGTCCAACCGCATCTCTTCCCGGATCAGCCTGCTTAACTCTGCTGTCCACTCCTGCTTTGGTTGTTCCCCCAATAACAGCATCCGTACTTCATACTGTGACCAGTACCTTACATGGATGGAGGGGAGAGCTTTTCCCTGGTGTCGCTGCTCGCGGGCTAGCGCTTCTTTCCAGAGTTCGCAGCGGATCGAATCAGACCATCCAAGCAGGACCTCCTGTGATACTGGTCCTCTGCGCTGTATCTGCTTCTCTCGCAACCTCCTTCTGAATTCCTCTTCCATGGTTACTGATATCTGTACCTCTCCTCTTCTTTCATTTGGTGCTGCTTCTTTAGGCGTTGTCACCGATCGCCGTATTTCTGCAATTCTCAGCTCCTGTTGCCGCTCTCGTTCTCTCTGTTGTCGCTCTCGTTCTCTCTCATCCTGCCGCTGGAGGTCTCTAATGGTATTCTGTATGGCGGTCTCTGATGGGTTCGCACCATATAATGCCAACCGCTGTTGAACTCGCTGCTGGAACAAGTCTTCAACTGACCGGGGTCCTGCATCACCATCCCTCTGATCCATCTCGGCTAGCGCAATGATCAGGGTGGCCTTGTTCTTCCCACCGGTTCCTCCACGGCTCTCAAGCAAGTCTTTTAGCATGGTTCTCCTCCAGGCTGCATAGCTGGTCATTCATGGTGGTGGTTTGGAGTTGTCCCAGTAACTGGAGAGCAAATCCCACCGCTGCCAACCAATGTGACGAGATCCTTCCTCGCCCAGGTCCTGCTCTCCCGACACTCCTCTGATACCAGTGAGTCCGCTTGCAGATTGCAACGTCTGATGGTCCAGTCATCCAAGGTTCCGGGATCCGAATTACAGCTATGTGCCATTCGGACCCATTAAGAACAAACACCAGGCAGGCTGTATGTAAGTTCCAACAGGACTCTTTATTTTCAATTACACAGCACACTTTTATACAGAATTTGGAACATCCCACTCCCAACAACCGCTTTCCTATTGGTCAATTGTAAAGTATATGCAGTCTTCACTCAGGTCCCCCTTGACCATGCAAATGAGGACTTGAAATTGTCAACAGGGATTGGTCCAATAGCTTGGATAGAAAGACTTGTGTATTGAGACAGAAGCCCCAGGGGGTAATCAATGTACACAATAACCCGGTTCTAGCTAGACGGACTGACTCCGACACCCGCTCTTAACCTGCAGAACACAATAAAAGGTATTTCGCAAGCTGGTTCCACTTAGCATTTCAAAAGCCTTGCAATGAATGTCCCTCTCCTGTGTAACAGATGTCAAGTAGAAACACTTTAATATCTCAAGGTCCATGACAACAACAATCATCATCTTACATTGCGTCGATCACGAATCGCGCGGGGATCCCTTGCCACTCAACTAATGAAGTTATAGAGGCCTTCAAACTTTTTTTTCAGGACGTCTATTCCTCCAAAGTTAACCCCACTCAGGACGAAATTCACTCGTTCCTGGATAAATACCCCATTCCATCTTTGTCTGCTTCAGATGTTGCTCTGCTCAATGCCCCTCTGACTGAGGAGGAATTACTAGAAGCACTGGCACATTCGAAAAACGGTCGAGCTCCAGGGGCGGACGGGTTACCATCTGAGGTATACAAAAGATATGCTCCCCAACTCCTCCCTGCTTTACTTAAGGTCTATAACCATGCACTTGACACAGGTTCCCTCCCCCCATCCATGAATGAAGCCCTTGTAGTGGTCCTGTTAAAACCCGGTAAGGAACCCTTGTCACCGGACTCCTACAGGCCAATTTCTCTTCTGACATATGATGTCAAGCTGTTGGCCAGGGCTCTGGCTAGCAGGCTGGCTAAATGCATACAAAAGGTGATTCACAGGGATCAGTCTGGGTTTATTCCAACGAGATCAACTTCCCAGAATTTGTGCAGACTCTTCCTGAACTTACAAATCCCCCCAGACAATGTAGGAAACAGGGCGGTTCTATCATTGGACGCCGCCAAGGCGTTCGACAGCGTAGAATGGCCCTATCTTTGGGAAGTCCTGACTCGGTTTGGGGTGGGTCCCACATTTTTGAAGTGGGTTCAGCTGTTGTATAGCTCCCCGTCGGCGAGAATGCGCGTCAACAGGGGGGGGGGGAATCCCTTTCGTCTCGCTAGGGGTACTCGGCAGGGGTGCCCTCTGTCGCCCCTGCTGTTTTCCCTGGCCCTTGAACCATTGGCCATACATATCAGGCACATGCAGGACATAGTGGGGTTTCAGAGAGGGCCTAGGAAAGATGTGGTTTCCCTTTACTCTGATGACACTCTGATATACTTGGGAGACACAGGCAGCTCTTTACAAAATGTCATGAACCTAATTGCTGGCTTCGGTCAGCTCTCGGGTTTCACTATAAACTGGAACAAATCTGTTCTTATGCCCTTAGATCCCCTGCCGGGTCCATTGCCTGATTGTGCAAGGGACATTGCTGTGGTGGATGAATTTCGTTATCTGGGCATACAAGTCACACCATTCCCGCTTAACTACCTAGACAAAAATCTGTCTCCATTGCTACAGAAACTTCGCCTAAAATGCTCGGCCTGGAGGAAGTTGCCACTATCTGTGACTGGTAGGGTCAACCTCATTAAGATGGTATGGGCGCCTCAGCTCCTATACATCTTTCACAACTCTCCAATTTGGATCACTCATAGATGGTTTACTCGGATAGACTCTCAGTTTAGGGAATTAATCTGGGGAGGTAAATCAGCTCGTATTAGCCTACACTCACTGCAGCTCACAAAAGACCAAGGGGGCTTAGCAGTCCCACACTCTAGATTCTACTTTATAGCCTCGCAACTCCAACATCTTGGTAACTGGGGAGTGGTGGATAGCTCTGATCCGATTAGGTCATTGATGGTCCCAGTGGATTCGGCTCTCCCGGCACTGGTGTATCTGGAGGCTGGTCTTACCCAGTTCCCTGATACTCTTCCCACAATAGGCCTATTGAACAAACTGTGGAAATATGTGAGAACTATTTTTAAACTTAAATCGGTCTGCCAGTTCACTCCAATCTGGAGGAATAAATACCTGGGGGAACTCTTTATTCTGAAGGGCTTTGGCTCATGGGAGATGCTCGGGATACATTATGTCACCCAGTTGTTCTCTGGTACTGTCTTTAAAACTTTTGCGGCCATGAAAGAGGACTTTGGCTTACATAACACTCAATTCTATCAATATCTACAGTTGAGACACGCAGTACAGTGTGAGAGTAGACTCTCCCCGATAGTTGTGGCAGCACACCCTTTGATGAGAGATGTGCTCTCCACGGAGGATAGAACGGGCATGATCTCAAGGGTCTATGCAAGGCTACTTCAACATACACATGATGCCAGTAAACTTCCCTGTAGACGTGGGTGGGAGCGTGACTTGGGACCTATAGATGGGGAAACCTGGGAGTTGTGTCTGACATCTGCTCCCTTAGTCTCAGTCTCTGCATCCCAGAGACTGTCCCACTTATATCTATTACACAGGGTGTACAGGACCCCGGCTAGGTTACACAAGTGGGGCTTCAGAGACACCCCCTTGTGCCCAAAATGCACTGCACAAAATGGAGATCTGCTGCACATGATGTGGAGGTGCCCCAAACTGTTTCGGTATTGGAAATTTGTTCTAGATACCATAGCTTAGGTGTTTCAGATACCAGTTCTTACTGATCCAGTGGTCTGCCTCCTTGGTGCCTTGGAACTACTTGACCTGTCACCAAATGGTCATACCGCAGTGCTACGATTGCTTTATCTTGCCCGCAAGGAGATTGCTAAACTATGGATCACCCCTAGGGTACCAACAGGTGCACAATGGGTGAAACAGGTTAACAGTATATTAACACGTGAAAAACTAACATATCAACACCGGGGTGCCTTAAAAAAGTTTTATTCTATGTGGCAGCCATGGCTGGATGTACCGGGACTGGGTCCCTTGCAGTTGGTGAGAGACAGATTGCTGCAGGGATAGAGTAGCTTGCTCCAGTGAATGGGAATGTGGCAGTGCTGTGAGTGGGGAGAGAGAGAGGGACATGCTACATCATTTATTGGAGAACCTAAAGAGGTACGGGAAATATGATAGAGGTCCACAGCTTTTTCTTTTTCTTTCTTTTTCTTTTCTTCTTCTTCTCTTTTCTTTCCCTCCTTCTCTTTTATTGTCCATCTACCCTCCCCCCTTTCCTTTCAACCTTAGTTTGTTTAACTTTCTCTTACCTCCTGAGATTGCAGTCGGATACCTCTGCACACAGTCAGACTACGTTTCCCAGGGTAATGTTACATATGACATGCAGTACTGTAAAGTATAACATTTTCCCATAACTGTTCCATTTATGGATATGTTGGCAGGCATGCCACTTGAGCATGTGGGTATTAGACAGAAACTTGATATACGTTGATATAGGATTGTATCCTGATTCTTCCCTGTACACTGCAAATGATGTTGGTCTGTCTGTGTACAATTATGTGATTGTATTCCTATTTGTATACAATAAACTTGTTTTTTGATTAAAAAAAAAAGGAGAACAGCAGATTTAGGCGTGATGATAGGGAAACAGTTCTTCTCCCAAGCGTAATACTTCTGTGCGCCACTCCTGCCAGAGTGGGTTTAGTGTACCCGGACAGGTCTCTCTCACTGACCTGGCAGCCGGAGTATCACTCGAACAATTGTAGAATTGAGTCCCTGTCACAGACCCTCCTTGGTGAACTTGAACTTGAGGAAAAGTCTCTGCCACAGAACATCCTTGGTGAACTTCAGGGAGACACCTCTGCCACAGGCCCTCTCTGATTTGTAGTTACGGATATAATCCTCCTTAGGTGTATTATGCCTGGATCTCCTTCAACTTGTGGCCCAGGTACCGACTGACAAGTGATCATTTCTTCAGTGTCCGGCTTCCTCGATCCCCGGTGGTTTGTCAAGGCCCTTTTGGATCGCCAGCCTCTCAATGGCGCTCCTCAGACGGACTCCCCACTGAACAGCAATACAGCTTGGGATCCTCAAAGGTGGGAACCCAGTCACACACTGGGTCCCCGTCGCTGTTCAGATGCTCCGGGGCAACATGGTCCCGGAACCAGGAACACCGCGTGGCACGCACGCCCCGGTAGACCATATCGCTGGGGCGCCGTGAGGTGGTCACCCTAAAGGTGGGTGCCACACTCGAAGAAGACCCCGAACCAATGGTGTCTGCCCCATAAATACCCCTCCCCAGCATGCACAGCGAGGCCAAACCCTCCTGATTGGCTGCTGGGAAAGAGCACCCAAACCTTGACTCAACTGCTGCCACCTGCAGCATCGGGGTTGGAAGAACACCCCAGCGCAACAGAATAAGCCCACAGCACAGCCAAGCTGAGACAGAGACCCTGCCTTGCACACAACAACCTGGATCAGAGTTCAACTACACTCTGATCTCCCTCTAAATTTAACTAGCACTGGTACCTAAAGTAACCAGGCACTATATATATATATATATATATATACACATATATATTAATATGTATGTGTGTAGAGGTGTATCACCCTTTTTGATGTGATATAAAAGACTACCATTGCTGATCGTGAAGGATCTCAGCTCCCTCCTGTGGCCGAGTTGGGTTAGAGCCACCTGTTTACATTTCATTCTGGTACCGCAGAGAATGTTGGGGGATTGAGTACAGAAGGACAAGAGACTCCATTTGCCCTGGCCTGTAATAAACTACATAACCCAGAGAGCAGCTGTGCAGCCCCAAGATGCTTTGCCTTCCGCGCCACCTGCTGGGGGAGGTAATTTAAGGGAGAGGACGTGTTTTGCGTGCTCTCTCTGGACCGCCTCTTCAACCCAGGAGGACACTAGCAGGAGTGTCTCCATGAGAGTAGGCTGCAGCTGAGGCCTACATACGCCCGGGGTGGAACAGCTTTGAGAAGAAAAGACGGAGCCTCTGTTGGAGTCATCGGACGAGTCTGAGGACCGGAGACTGCTGGCTAACCGGACTGTGACTGCCGATCGGGGACAGAGTGCCGTGGAAGGACAAGGCCTGAACCGGTTGGGTGAGATGGGCACTTGCCTGAAAGTACTGTTTGTCTTGCGGTAGGGCGGATCGTTGATATCCATGCTTGCGGTTTAATTATTCAGGAAACTTTTAACAGTTTACTATTACCCCTTTGGATTATAAATTGCTCTTTGCGCGCCACCGCATGCCAACGCACAAGTGCACAAACTATTAGCAGGAGACTGTGTTGAAGTTTGGCCTGGGACTCCAGGTCATACTGATTAGCTAAGCAGGAACAAAAATTGTTTCTGGACAGCCGCACTCTGAAAAAATTGTAGCCTTTATTAAAAGAAGGACAGCATTACAAATCACAGCAACATAAAATAAAACCCGACCCCTGACGCGTTTCGCACTTAAACTAGTGCTTAGTCATAGCATACTGATTAGCTATAGTTATAATACTCAAGGGTTATCTATTTAGTGTTATATATTGACAATATTCTTTTCATTGCTTGTTGATTGAGTAATCAATTCTATTACCTTATACAGTATTGTAGAGAGGCAGAGAGCTGGGGGAGTCTTGGCAAGAGGGCGTTTCAATGTGTATGTTGTGTTGAAGGGATCCCTCTTGCTGTGTGCCTACACAGGTCTACATGACATTGTAGTGTAGCTCATACTTAAGCTTTATTATTGTTATTGATACTGCAGGAACCTGCAAATAGAGTATCACTGTTTTATTCATGTTCTTTTGTTTCCACTTTAAGTAAGGCATTACTTTGGTTAGCTTGAAGTCTGTGTGCAGCCTATCTTTCATACTGCAAGATCCTTTACATTAAGGTAACCCCTTTTATCTGCATAATCTGTTGTAGTGTAACAGGATATTGTGTTTCCTCACAAGTTACTGGGGTCCACAACTCCCATATTACCAGGTGTGTCAAGGGAGGGTTTTGAGGCTCCTTCGGGGGTAGTGCTATATATATATATATATATATATATATATATATATATATATATATATATATATATATATATATATAATGTATGACTAGGGCTGCAATTAACGATTATTTTCATAATCGATTAGTTGGCCGATTATTATTTCGATTGATCAGTTAATCAGCTTAGAAAAAAAGGTATTTTGCGGCGATTTGCATTTTGTGCATTTTGTTTGGCCAATTTGTTGTTGGGCAGATGAAAATACACAAATTACCGCACAAATGCATTACATGCTTTTCTGTAGCTTCTCTGTTGAAGTATATTGAACCAAAAAAACAAAATGGTACAGTTTTGCTTTAAAAAAAAGTCCTTGCTATTTCCAAATATGCAGCAGCTGAAAAATTCATGCATGTGAACGTGTCCCATAGGAAACCATGTAAATGAACTGTAGTGTGTTTCTGCAAGAAACACCTGAAAACACAGAGGTGTGACCCAGGCCTGTGATGTTTAGTACAAAAAGAGCAAATAATCGCTACTGTAAGGGGTTCATTTTTAACTGTGTGACAGTGAAAGTAATATTTACAGTAGCGATTTGCTATTTTTGTACTATAAAGGGCTATTTTTTTTAACACCATTATGTTACTGGCCGATTAATCGATTATGAAAATGGTAATCGATTAATTTCATAATCGATTAGTTGTCCCTATAGACCCTATGTACTTCAATAAAGTGCTATCAAAAAGATTCTCTTTGTCAAAACTTGGTTTGCTGTGAGAGGATTCATTCCGCCACTTGGGCAATTACTGTGTTCAGCTTTATAGATGATAAGCAATTTCACCATTTATCAAAATATATGTTATGTAGGCATTCATAATGACCTGACTTTGGGTGTTGTTGGGTCAGTTTAGCATCCACCCCACCCAGGTCACCACCCAAAAAGAGAGCAATCTTGTTTTGTAGCCCTCAGGCCTTCTCCCTACACCCAATTCTTTCCTTGATTAATTCTGTTCGGGAATTACCTACAGAACCAGTTTATATCTGGGAACCAACTAATTGGTTTTTACAGTATGTATCTGTTTAATTGGCATTTAGCAACCTTCTTGTAGATTAACAAAGTTGAATTAATTTATTTTTTGTCTGCTACAAAATCATGAATAGGGGTGCCCCTTTTGAAGATAGACAGCAATGAGTGCTGCTCTTTCCATGCAGAAGCTTCTTGACCAGCTTCACCTCCTTATATAAGAGGGTGCTTAAACAATATAGTATACTGTACACTATAATTAAAGAGCGTGAAAAATAAAGTGCAAAAGTGCTTAATAATTCATAAACATCAATATTATAGTGTTGGAAAATAATTCAAAGGAACAAAGTGCATAGTAGAAACAGCAATCCAGACGAATTAAGTAACAAGTATGTCCATAAAAGATGTGAAGCAATTCAGGTCTTTACACTGTCACCACTGGAAACGATTTTATGCAAAATGACACCCGGTGGATAAAGGTAGGTATCCTACTTACCAAACCACCATGACCCCTTTAATTAAAAAGAAAGATCAGGAGCTTTAACTGGTTTAGTACCAGATGGGTTGTGAAGCAGCTATCTCGTTCACGATGTTTGATCAGCGTGCGTTCGACCGCCTGGAGATGAGGTTGCTTCACAATCCATCTTGTACTATATGCGGATTTCCTTTAGTGCTGAGGCAAGGCACTTTTTAAAGTAAGAGGCCATTTGGCTTGCTGTTTTTACTTCTTAATTTTTAATAACATGGAATTATGCTATGGTCCTAATTCTTCCCATTTTTTTTCTGAATAATTTTAAGGCGGAGCGATTCCCAGGCTTATCCAATTGGTGTCTATCAGCACAGTCCACAGTATCTAAGCCAGTTAAAGCTCCACCTGACCTGTCTTTTTAATTAAAGGGGTCATGGTGGTTTGGTAAGCAGGATACATGTCCCCTGCGGCAGGACCCAGGTCCCCAAACCCTTTTTAGGACAATAACTTGCAAATTAGGCTTTAAAATTTGCACTTTTGATTTCTCACGTTCGAGTCCCATAGACTTTAACAGTGTTCGAAAGTTTGCATGTTCTGGATGCGAACCAAACAAGGGGGTATTCGGCTCATCCCTACCTTTAAAGCTAACCAGCTCTGTAATGGGGATCTTGCAGGGGAAGCAGAAGCAAACTCCAAATATGGAAAAAAAGAGCGAAACAACGGAAGCACCTCTGAGTATGGACTGTAATATTTCATAATCCAAAGTGCATTAAAAACTCACATTAAGGTATCTGTATACAGGCACATAGGGGTCCAGTGATCCACGCTATTGATCATCCATGCTGTGTTTGGGAACCACGTCTCGCATGTCCAGATTTGCATCCTTGCCAGCAGGATACTGCGGTTAGGGATGAGCTTCGTGTTCGAGTCGAACCTATGTTGGACTCGAACATCGTATGTCCGATTGTTCGTCGAAATACGAACGTTACAGGCCGTTTGCGCCAAATTCAAATGGCGCGTCATGGCCCATAATTCACTGTGGCATTGCTGGCTGATCATAGTGCATGCTTGGCCAATCACAGCGTGCAAAAAACGGAGAGCCATAATTGGCCAAAGCCACGGTGGCTTTGGCCAATTATGGCTCAGGGGGGTTAGTACACGCCCCACACTATAAAAGGCCGCCTGCAGGTCGGCCTTGTTTAGTGTGTTGCGGCGGTGGTTAAAGACAGACAGAGAGAGAGAGAGAGAGAGAGACAGTGTCATTTTTTCTAGGTAGATAGAGCAGGTAGGCTAGTCAGTTAAAGTTACAGGCCCAGATTCACAGAGGAGATACGACGGCGTATCTCCAGATACGCCATCGTATCTCTGAGTTGTGCCGTCGTATCTATGCGCCTGATTCATAGAATCAGTTATGCATAGATTTCTATTAGATCCGACCGGCGTAAGTCTCTTACGCCGTCGGATCGTAACTGCATATTTACGCTGTCCGCTAGGGGCGTGTACGCTGATTTACGCCTATAAATATGTAAATCAGCTAGATACGTGAATTCACGAACGTACGCCCGGCCGACGCAGTACAGATACGCTGTTTACGTTAGGCTTTTCCCGGCGTAAAGTTACCCCTGCTATATGGTGGCATCCATCGGGCGTACCAATGTTAAGTATGGACGTCGTTCCCACGTCGAATTTTGAATATTTTACGTCGTTTGCATAAGTCGTCCGTGAATGGGGCTGGACATAATTTACGTTCACGTCAAAACCAATACGTCCTTGCAGCGTATTTGGAGCAATGCACACTGGGATATATCCACGGACGGTGCATGCGCCGTTCGTGAAAAACGTCAATTACGTCGGGTCGTGGATATTTTACATAAAACACGCCCCCCTGTTCCAAATTTGAATTAGGCGGGCTTACGCCGGCCGATTTACGCTACACCGCCGCAACTTACGGAGCAAGTGCTTTGAGAATACAGCACTTGCCCGTCTAAGTTGTGGAAGCGTAACGTAAAACGTATACGTTACGCCCGCGCAAAGATACGCGGATGTAGGAGAATCTGGCCCACAGTGTGTAGAGGATATATATACATCCCTGGTGTTGTACATATATTTATACACTGTATAGCTTAGCTAGATCAGTTCTTCCTAATTTACTGGCAGGCAGTTGATTGTGCTAGCTCCAGTATTCTCACATGGTGTATTGCCTCTGTCCTCTGTAGTTTGCACCTAAAGCTACTTGGTGTGTACTGCCCGTGTCCTCTGTAGTTTGCACCTAAAGCTACTTGGCGTGTACTGCACGTATCCTCTGTAGTTGTCACCTAAAGCTACTTTGTGTGTACTGCACGTGTCCTCTGTAGTTTGCACCTAAAGCTACTTTGTGTGTACTGCACGTGTCCTCTGTAGTTGTCACCTAAGGCTACTTTGTGTGTACTGCACGTGTCCTCTGTAGTTTGCACCTAAAGCTACTTGGTGTGTACTGCACGTGTCCTCTGTAGTTTGCACCTAAAGCTACTTGGCGTGTACTGCACGTGTCCTCTGTAGTTTACACCTAAAGCTACTTGGCGTGTACTGCACGTGTCCTCTGTAGTTTGCACCTAAAGCTACTTGGTGTGTACTGCACATGTCCTCTGTAGTTTGAACCTAAAGCTACTTGGTGTGTACTGCATGTGTCCTCGGTAGTTTACACCTAAAGCTACTTGGCGTGTACTGCACGTGTCCTCTGTAGTTTGCACCTAAAGCTACTTGGCGTGTACTGCACGTGTCCTCTGTAGTTTGCACCTAAAGCTACTTGGTGTGTACTGCCCGTGTCCTCTGCAGTTTGCACCTAAAGCTACAAGGTGTGTGTACTGTCTTTGTCCTCTGCAGGCCATTAGTATGTCTGGAAGAACAACAAGGAGAGGCAGAGAGTCACGATGGCAAACAGGCTCTGCATCTAGAGGCAACAGTGCTGGTCATGGACAGGGTGCATCCTCATCAGCACGTGGCCGTTGGACACGCTCGTCCTTGTTTTCGGCAGCTGGCCGTGTTGAGCCGCAACATGCCGAAGACTTGGTAGAGTGGATGACCAAGCCGTCCTCATCCTCCTCATCCTCTCTTACCCAGGCTCAGGGTACTTTGTCTGGCAAAGTAGCTGCCAAGGCGTCCTCTTCCCTCTGCTCAATGGCATCACTCACTCCCTCCCTATCCCCACCATGTGCTCCTGAGGAGTCCCCCGAACTGTTAGACCACAGTGTTGGGTACATGCTGCATGAGGATGCGCAACGTTTTGAAGGGTCCGAAGATGGTACACAGATAGAGGAAGGCAGTGACGTGAGCCCAGAGAGAGGGGGTGCCCAAGAAGCACAGCAATCTGGCAGTCATGTTCCCCCAGCTGCAGCATACTGCCAGTTTTTCTAAGGTGTTGAGGAGGGAGGGGATGATGAGGTCACTGACTCTACGTGGGTGCCTGATAGGAAAGGTTTGGCCGGATCCGGCCAAACCCCCGTAGATGTCCTATTGAGACGAAACGATCGTCGGGTTGCCGTGACGTCATCGCGTTTCCGTCCTGAACGCCGGCGGTGTGTGAGTCCTGGTAGCGAGGAGCATCGCAGCATTGGAGCATCGGAGAAGGAATCCTTCCTGTGTTGTTTCGATTATTGTCCGTTATTCACTACTTAATTGTAAGTGCAACTTCTATTAAACATTCATTGATTTTAAACGTTATACGCTATGAGAATCCTTTTCTCTTTTATCATCCACGGTTCCGTTCGGATCCTATGCTGAGCCTTCTGATCATCCAGGTGGATGGGTTGTGGGATACCTCAATTCCCATATGCTTTATGAGACTGGTGTGAGACAGTCTTTAATTTCGGTAAGCAGGCAATCTACAAGCACGGGTGCAGTGTGGAATTTCATCTCTCATCACTCTATCTTCACCATCTTGGAAGCTTTTATGGATCTTTTTTTATATGGATTTTCTGTGTAACCCCCCTTTTTTTTAGTTTTTTCACATTTCACTTGTGAGAAAATTAAGTGCGATCACCCACTAATTTCTGGACTATTTACAGCTCTGGGTTTTTCTCTTCTCATTTTTGAACTATCCATTTCTTGGAATGATCTTTTTAACCATCGATCTCTTTTGTTAACATCACTAATTATTCACTTATAGTGTTGATTTGTCACTTATTAGCGCTGCATTCTCTTTTGTTTTTATGTTTGTAAGATTGTTGTACACAATTTAATGCTAGCAGCTCATTAGTATTATTTTTTATATTCTATATTTTTTTAATCACCTAATCAATTCAGCGCAGCGCCAACCTTAGGGTTCTTTGTTCTGATTAGCTAAATTGCTAGCACTTCAACTGCTGCCTTTTCAGTTGGTAGATTCTGCCCCCTTCCGTGAGTTTGTGGAATGTGCGGTACCTCAGTGGCAAGTTCCCAAACGCTACTTTTTCTCATGGAAGGCGATTCCGGCTCTCTACCACAATGTGGAAGGCAATGTTCATGCCTCGCTGGACAGGGCGGTCAGTGGTAAGGTGCATATTACCGCTGACTCATGGTTCAGCATGCATGGACATGGATGTTACCTTTCTTTCACGGCGCATAGGGTGACTCTGCTGGCAGCTGGGAAGGACTCAGGACAAGGTACAGTAGTGTTGGAGGTTGTTCCGCCACCACGCCTCCAAAATGCTACTACTGGTTGTGACACACCTCTCTCCTCCACCCCCTCCTCTTCTTCTTCCTCTGTGGCTTCTTCCTGTGCTGATGTGTCCTCGGAACCAGCCGTGCTCCGTAGGCATTCAAGGGGCTACGCAGGTACGCAGGCAAAGTGATGCGGTGCTTGAGCTGGTGTGCTTGGGAGACAGGAGCCACACTTGGGCAGAGGTTCTGTCAGCTCTACAGGGGCAGGCTCAGAGGTGGTTGACGCCACGCCAGCTTAAGCCAGGAATGGTGGTTTGCGACAATTGCACCAAACTCCTCTCCGCCCTGCGACAGGGACAACTGACCCATGTGCCCTGTTTTGCTCATGTCCTTAATTTGGTGGTGCAGCGGTTCTTGGGCCAGTACCCAGGCTTACAGGATGTCCTGAAGCAGGCCAGGAAAGTCTGTGTGCATTTCTGACGGTCAAATAATGCCTAATCTGTGACATGCCCACCAGGTGGAACTCTACATTGGCCATTCTGCAGCGGCTGCACATGCAGCAGAAGGCCATCAATGAGTATCTGTGCCAATATGGCAGCAGGACAGGGTCAGGGGAGCTTGGTTTTTTCCCCCCACGCCAGTGGGCCATGATCAGGGATGCATGCACTGTCCTGTGACCATTTGAGGAGGTCACAAGGATGGTGAGCAATGACAGTGCATGCATCAGTAAGACTGTCCCTCTTATTCACCTGTTTGAGCACTTGCTGCATGGAATAATGGACAGCGCCCTTGAGGCAGAACAGTGGGAGGAAGAGCAGGACTTCCTTACCTCTCAAGGCCCCCTTTATCCAGACAGTGTTCCTGGTTGCCCGCCTATCACACAGGAAGAGGAGGAGGAGGATTGTGTCAGCATGGAGGTGGAGCCTAGCACTCAGAATCAGCAGCAGCAGTCTTCAAGGGATCAATTACAGTCCCAAGGAACCCATGGACTTGTACGTGGCTGGGACGAGGTGGCTGCAGATCATGTCGTCCTTAGTGACCCAGAGGACTCCGCACCGAATGCCTCAGCAAACCTAGGTTGTATGGCCTCCCTGATCCTGCAAAGCCTGCGGAAGGATCCTCGTATTCGTGGTATCAAGGAGAGGGATCATTACTGGCTGGCAACCCTCTTTGATCCACGCTACAAGAGTAAGGTTGCGGACCTTATCTTGCTGGCACAGAGGGAGCAGGAGATGAAACATCTTCGGGAGGCCTTACAGAAAGGTCTGTGCAACGCGTTCCCAGATACTGGGAGGTTACAAAATCCTAGACAACGTGTTGCTGAGGCTTCGGTCAGTCACAGAAGGAGCGGTGGAGAAGGTGGCTGTCTGACCGATACGTTCAGACAATTTTTTAGTCCGCAGCCCCAAGGTATGACCGGTTCCAGCAACCATCGCCAGCGTCTGTTTTACATGGTTCGGGAATACCTAGGGGCAAGATCAGACTTGGACACCTTTCCCAATGAACATCCTCTGGCTTACTGGGTCTTGAGGATGGATCACTGACCAGAGCTTGCACAGTACGCAATTGAGCTACTGGCTTGTCCTGCATCCAGCGTTCTTTCAGAACGCACATTCAGTGCTGCTGGAGGCTTTGTAACCGATCACAGGGTGCGCCTCTCCACGACTCGGTCGATTGACTGACCTTCATTAAAATTAATCAGGCTTGGATCACTACCAGCTACCAAGCACCTGATGCTAATGTAACTGAATAATTTTTTTTGAAATGTCAGATCCCTTCAAGACTGCCTATGCTGATGCTGAGTGACTATCCTGTTATGCTGAGTGACTATCCTTTTCCTCTTCAATGACCATCCTGATAGCTTGTAAGAACATTTTTGGTTCTGGGCACCAGCACCTAAGGCCCAATTTTTCTGACCCTGTATAACAGGGGCGTGTAATTTCAATTTTTGATGCAATACTTTGCAGCGGGCTCATTCCTGCGCTCCAACTAGAGTATCTGTGAGGGGTTGCAGTGTTGTGGCACCAGCACCAGTGCCCAAGGCCCATTTTGTCTGCCCCTGTTTAGCAGGGGCGTGTAATTACAATTTTTGATGCAAAACTTTGCATCGGGTTCATTCCTGCGCTCCAACTAGAGTATCTGTGAGAGGTTGCAGTGTTGTGGCACCAGTGCCTAAGACCCAATTTTTCTGCCCCTGTTTAACAGGGGCGTGTAATTACAATATTTGATGCAATACTTTGCAGTGGGTTCATTCATGCGCTCCAACTAGAGTATCTGTGAGGGGTTGCAAGTGTTGTGGCACCACCACCACCACCAACAAAGGCCCAATTTTTTGTCCCTGTTCTACAGGGGCATGTAATTACAATTCTCAATCTAATATTTCACAGCAGGGCCCTTCCTGTGCCCACCAAGAGTAACTGTGGGGGCTTACATAGTTGTGGCACCAGCACCACCACCACCACCAAAGGCCCAATTTTTCTGCCCCTGTTCAACAGGGGCATGTAATTACAATTCTTGATCTAATATTTCACAGCAGGGCCCATTCCTGCGCCCACCAAGAGTAACTGTGAGGACTTACAGTGTTGTGGCACCAGCACCAAAGGCCCTATTTTTCTACCACTGTTCAACAATGGCATGTAATTACAGTTCTTGATATAATAGTTCACACAGCAGGGCGTTCCAGCGCCCACCAAGACTACCTGTGAGGGCTTACAGTGTTGTGGCAATACCAACACCTAGGGCCCAAATTTATGCAGAGTATATACGGCAGGCCCCTACTTTCAAACATCCAACCTACAAACGACTCCTACTTGCAAACGGAAGGAGACAACAGGAAGTGAGAAGAAATCTACCCCTAGGAAGAGAAATTCTCTTCTATAAGAGGTGTCTCCTGTCCACTGATGCTTTATTACCAATCCTTGTTTCACTAAAAAAAAACAGATTTTCAAAAAAACATTTGTCATTGGGACAGAAAGTGAATTGCAATCTTCTGAACAGATGCACACAGACAGCAAAACAAATGTTACAGGGGTGATAACCCTTCTCTATGTTTTCAGAAAAGCTTAAAAATACAATTACAATTACAAACAGATTCTACTTAAAGCGGAGGTTCGCCCAAAAATCAACGTTCTGCCATTAGATCCAGCATACTGCTGACATCTGCAGTATGCTGTTTTTTTTTGTACTTATCGTTTATCAGCCGTTCTTATCCGGCTCCGAGCGGGGATTTCTGTGGGGTATAGGCGTTCCTAAGCCAAGCGGATTTGATTGACGGGCTGCTAAAGCGCGTCACGCCTTCCGAAAATACCCGAAGTCACACTCGGGTGTTTACGGCGCCTGCGCCTGCCGTGTAGAGCTGACTGCGCAGGCGCCGTAAACACTCGAGTGTCACTTTGAGTATTTTCGGAATGCTTTTCATCCATATTGCAGGGACCAGACATTACATTTAAGCCGCAAGCAGTAATAAATTACTTTTTTCTTATAGTAATCTTATTTTGTGCAGGGACAGTTCTAAACACGTGTCACTTCACAAACATACTATAGACACCCAGCAGGTACGATATTTAAAGGATTTTTTCACTTTAAGCATCATTAAAATCACTGCTCCAAAAAAAACGACCGTTTTTAAAACTTTTTTTTTCCATTGACACATGTTCCCTGGTGTTAGGTAAGTAGTTCAACTAGACCCGGGTTTTAGGGAAAATTTAAATGTATAGAAAGTCCTCAATGCATTGGGAGTCAGAAACACACGCACATATGGTATGTCCAAGACTAGCTTTATTTCTCCTGCGTACTTGTACATAATCAAATCATACAAGAAGGGATGCCCTTGTTCCAGCCAATCATATGTAAGTAATTAGGTTATACAAGTAATATTCATCACAATTATACACCGTGCATAGAATATAGCAATCTCATTTCTATTGCAGCTTATCTAATGTTTTCATTCTTCGCCTAGTACATAATAACAAAATAACATAGCCAAGGATCCTGGCTTCTCCCAGAAGCTCAAGGATACATTTGAAATACATTTGAAATACATTTTAGGATACAAGCATTAATCACTAAGGGGGAACTCTAACAAGCCTTATAATGCATTATTAGTATAGGGGAACTATAGCCTATCAACCATTGATATCTATAGGGGAACTCTAATCGCCTTTCACCTGGGGCAAGACCCGGGGTTCTCAAACCCGTTTTCTGACAATAACTTGCATATTAGGCTTTAAAATGAGCACTTTTAAATTCGAACGTTCGAGTCCCAAAGACGTCAATGGGGTTCTAAATGTTTGCGCGAACGTTTGGTCCGTTCAAAGGTTCTGGTGCGAACTGAACGGGGGGGGGGGGGGTGTTCGACTCATCCCTAGTATCGAATGCCCCAGCTAACATGGGGGAAAGGGTCTCTGTAAATGTTCTATAATATAATGCTGAATATCCATCTGGGCCTGGTCGCTTGTTTATTTTTAAATAAAGCTACTTCTTCAGTCCTTATAGGTTCCTCCATCATATTTTTTGGGGTTTGCGATAATTCTGGTAAGGTGATATGAGAAAAGAAAGATTCCGCTTCTGAGAGGTTGAATTTATTGGTTGATTCATATAAGGAAGCAAGGTGTGGGTGGGGTTGCTAGTATTATGAACTTTTTGTTTAACCTCCCTGCTGAAAGCGGTACCATTATTTGCAAGGAAATTTAGCGTTTTATACTGTAGGCCTGTAATTCTTAGGAATAACTCACTTAAATCTGACCAAACAAGAGTCTTGCATCCCGGGTATGACATTTTTTTTAAAAACAAAATGATAAATTATAATATAATAAATAATTATACCAAATAATAATATAATTATAATAAAAATTATTCAATAATGTAATCAACTCAAAATCACTGAAATTTGCTCAGTTGCAAAATTGTCGCTGTCATTACTTTTATTTTTTTATGACGCACAAATCGCTATCGCACAATTCTGCAAGTGATTATAATTTATTATCGCTGTTTTCTAGCTGCTCTAAAACCATTTTTGACATAAAAAGACACTTTTGGTTGCTATGGACAATATACAGTTTGCAGGAAGAAAGAACAGTTTTTATTATATAAAAGTACATGTAGGGCACTGGGCAGACCACTAGGGACAAGGGGTGTGTGTATTTTTTACATACAGTACTGTAATCTATAAGATTACAGTATACTGTGTGTATTGTGTTTATTTACGTTTTTGAATTTGGCGCCGTTCTCCGCTCCCGTGTGTCGTAACGTCGCAGGGAACGGAGATCGGCGGCACAGGAGGACGCTGTGTGAATCGAGCGAGCACCCGCTCGCTCACACAGCGCGGTGGCATCGCTGGATCCAGGGACAAGGTAAGTAAACACTGTCTGTGGATGCTGCGAGGCAAGCCCGAGTCTGACTCGGGGTTACCGATCGCAGCACAGAAATCTAACCACGAGTCAGACTCGGGAACACCGCCAGGAGGGTTAATACGTTTTGAACCCGTGCCATGTATGTACCTGGTTTGTTGCTTTTTATGTAGAAATTGTGTCTAGAGCGTTTGTAAGATTTATCCACTGATTCTGTGAGAAAAAGGTCATAGTCTAATCAAGTTTTTTCCAAATGGGTTTTCGTGATTGATGATGGGTTGTCTTGAAATGCTATGAATGCTGCACTGAATTCCGTTTCTAATTTGCGGGATTTTCGTTCCCTTTTAAGTGTAGCCACTTGTTTTGTACACAGGTTTGTGAGCTTCCCAGAGTGTTTAAGGGGATATGTCGGGGGTTCTATTGTGAAGCAAATATTCCTTTAATGTGTGTTCAATTTTTGAGCGATGGGTTTGGTGTTTAAGCAATGTGTCAGGGAAATACTAGGTTGGATCATGCGCTTTCGGTATGGTAGATGCAATAGTTGTGTATACTGAATTATGATCAGACCATTGTATGGGAATTATATCAGAGTCAAGGATTTCTGGAATCATTTCAATGGATAAAAAGATATGGTCGATACGGGTGAATGATTGGTGTGTGTGGGAGAAATAGGTGAATCTTTTTTTTTTTTTTGTCGGGTTGCTTTCTCTCCATGTATCTACCATATTATATTTCGAAAGGAGTTGTGAGAAAGATAATTTGTTTGGGCTTACAGGTGGGACATAAGGTGATTCGTCAAGGAATGGGAGGAGGACCTGGTTCGAATACCCGCACATAATTATTGTTCCAAATTTGTGGTCATTGATCACTTGCATTAGGTGGGAAAGAAAGGAGTTGGGTTGCTTATTGGGGGCATAATACGATACTATCGTGACAGGAGTGTCCATTATATGACCCATCAGTAATATGCATCTACCTTCTGGATCTGTAATGTCTTTTGCAAGAGTGAATGGAGTAGATCTATGAAACGCTATTAGAGTTCCCCTTTGTTTAGTGTTGGCAGAAGCAGTGAAAAATTGTGGTTATGAGGGAGACATGAATTTGGGAGTGGATTCTTTTGTGAAATGTGTTTCTTGCAATCACACTATGTGTGCCCTTCGTGATTGGAGCATGCAAAATGCCTTAGTCCTTTTCTGTGGAACATTTATGCCCTGAACGTACAGGGACAGGATGTTCAGTGGTGCTGTGGCAACTAATCAAACAGAAGATACAACTTACCAAATACCTTGCATTTCTGACTGGGTGGATCGACCTGTGTGGACTTGAAAGGTTTGAAAGTAGAGAAGAATCCAGTGAAGCCTGGAATAAAGAAAAAATTAATAACAAAGAAATTTAATAAATACATTTCTTGAAAAAATATAAATAAAGTTACAAAAATAGCCCGTTACCGAGGGTATACATCTCTATCAGGGGAAAAAATGCCCATGTCGGACACCCACATATTATGGGTGTGCGAGGGAGGCTAAAGAGGGCACATGGATCTTCCGCCTACAGGAGAAAAGCTCCATAAGGAAAGCATCTAAATGATGCCTGCGTAAAATGTATCATACTGTAGCCAAGGACGTTATGTTAGTTTTTTCAGTTAGGTATGAGGGCTAAACCCATACTGCGTCAATCGGCTTAATGTTTGGTACCATTGAAATCATGGTAGGAAAGGGGAATTTAACTATTGTTTTAACATTCTTTGAACCATTAAAATTCTTATCTAAGTGTGTTCATCCGAGCACTAATACACTGCCCAAAAAGAATTATCTTGCCTTTGTGGCTGTGTGTGGTGAAGAGATGAGATTGGGCGTGTTATTTGCATATACCGTATAAACTGGCGTATAAGACGCACCTTCACTTTAAGATGGAAGTTTTATGAAAAAATCTTACATTTTAAATAAATAACTGTGAAACAAAATAAGGGTCAGTGCCCATCAATGCAGCCCAATAAGTGCCCATCTGCAGCCTCACCATTGCCATGAATGCAGCCTCACTATTGTTATTAATGCAGTCTTATCATTGCCATTAATGCAGCCTTACCATTGCCATTAATTCAGCCTTACCATTGCTATGATGAAAGCAGCCTTACTATTGCCATCAGTGCAGCCTGAACGATGCCCATTTGCAGCCTCGGAAGGGACGGGGTGGGACGAGCGCCAACAGATTACATACAGGAGAATCTCCTGTTTACTCAGCTGCCTCTTTAATACAAAGTCCCACCTCCTATAATAGACATAAAAGTCATCCAATGGCAGCCCAGGAGACAGGACTTCCTATTACTTCCTGTCACAAAAGATATATATATACCCAAATCACCAGGGGGGCCGTATTAAACTGGAATGCGGGCCGCGATTGGCCCGCGGGCCGGACTTTGGACATGTCTGCTCTAGAAAATCCAGTGACAGGATTTAAATAATTTGTTTGCTAACACAATATACTTACTACCTGTTTAATCTACAGTGTATGTAGGATAACTGTTAAGTTATCAATACTTGTAACAACCTTTCCTTATAAAGTAACCCTAATTTTCCAGGGAATATGGGGAATAAATACAAATTAATTGGAATAATAGTCAGTTGAGGGATGCAAGTAGGGGGTAGTTGCTTATGCCTCAAACTTCTGTTCTACAACCCTTCACTGATTATTGTTGAGTATATAGATTCATGGGAAGGAGATACCTCCAGGGACATTAGGGGACTTAGAGATTAACTAAATTAAGTAGGGCTGTGCAAATTAACTTTTAATTAATCGATTAATCTTAAATTTTTTTGATCGATCAAAATCTTTTTGATCAATTAAAATTCTTTTGATTGGTACTCACCTCTCCACCGGCTTCAGGGCCTTCAGAGAGTTCCGTCGGAGATCCAGTAACGTCACGGACACCGGTGGGGCTTGCCGTGTCCATCTGAAGGGCTCCTTTGCTGTGCCTTCATATCTGCATGCCGGCGGGTCCTTACTATCTGTCACACGCAAGGGCTGTTACACTTCTACAACCATCCACTGGGAGTTGTGATAGTTTCATTCATGGGACATCTACATGCCGACGGACTGATGTTAACCTCTCCTCATCTGGATTCAGCAGTGGTATCGTTGTACACATTTTTACACCAGTATCATACTTAGCTACATGTTTTTATGACTGTTTTTGGTACCGTTTGGTATTACTCGCACCATTTTTACAGTTTATGAACAGCCCTAAAATTAAGACATTGAGTTTTTAGTGGGCATAACCCTGTTTAGGCTATGAGAATATGAAAATGGCCTAATATTGTCATTCAACCAAACTGTTGAAGAACCATTGTGTGGCAGTTCAATGATAGGAGAATCGAACTGGTGCAGATCTCCAATCCATAGAGTCTTCTGTCTCTACTGGAAAAGAGGCATAGTGGCTCCTCTTATGTGAATTGTGACTTCCTTTTTTCTCCAATGCTTGTGAAGCCTTGATTGGAGGTGAGGATGAGGCTGCTCTTTGTGCTGAAGAGGTACTAGTTGAAGCTTCTGTCGGATGTAGTTTTAACAAGGTCTGTTGTAGCTCCTCATCAGATCTACATATTTATCTGGTACCTTGGTAGGTAAATCGAATTGAAAAGGGTAAGCCCCATTGGTAGTTTATATTGTGGCGTTGCAGCTCCACGAGCTGAGGTTTCATAGATCTTCTCTTTGCGATAGTAAGCTGGGATATGTCAGCGAACAATTGATAATTATGGCCTTGGAAGGTTAGATCTTTTTTCTCCCTTGCTGCAGCCATTAGTTGTTCCTTTGTTCTGTAATAATGTAGTTTTGTAATTATATCACGTGGAGGTTGTGCGGAGGTTGGTACGTCTGTCCCTGTTCTCTTGGTCTTCCAATCTGGATTGAAGTGATAGATTCTCTTCTTTTAGGTTTTCCAGTTCTGCCATACAGTCCTGTGAATTAATTTCAATTTCTTCCACTTTGAGTTCCAGCACAGCTGTGCGTTTTCCCAGCTCTCTAATCTCTTTTGTAAGGCTTTTAGTTATTTGCTCTGAGGTCTGTTTCAGTGCTTTTATGGAGCATATGTTCAAATTGCTGTAGTATAGCAGAAGGTACTGAGGAGACTTGTGAGGAGTTTTGTGAGGGAATTTGTTCCGTTTCTGACTCACCTGGGGAGTCTGGTTGAACTAGCTTCTGTCTGTGAGAGCACACTGAGGCAGTGTGTGAGGAGATGACAGGTGCCATTCTAGCTGCAGTGCGCGCCTGAGTGTCTCTTGTGAGGGGATTCTTTGTTTTGTCACGGCCGCCTCCCAGAACCATTATTCTGCTCAAAACTGTGCCAGCTAGTTCCCAGGTACTTAGTCTTCCCATCTGGTACCTTTCTATAGCTTTGTCATCGTTAGAATTTCGGCTTTTCTCCTCAGCAGAGCAGAGCTCTAGCTATGCATGTTTGCTCTGCTAGACTCCGCCCAGTGCCCTCCATTAGCAACTTTTCATATTTTTTTCTGCAATTGGTGGTTTATATAACCATATATTACACCAAAGGACATTAATGGACTGTTTTTTCACTTTTTGTATCAGGATACAAAAAGACACACATCCGTTTACATACAGCCGCTCAAGAGAATTGCGTGGGTCCATTTTTCCACCATCACAAGAGGTTCTATTTCAGTCCAACTCAGATGGAGATGAGTCTATGGGGCCCCTGCTTAGAAGGAACAAAGGCGAATGTGTGAAAGGGGCATTAAACATGTGCTCTGCCTTACCACTGCTTCTTATATGGAGACAACACCCGATATTCTACCATGTGGCAGAAAAAGCCTGAATTAGGACATACTTTCCTCAATAACGTCCGTCGTAAATGGACACATCATCTTTACCACTCTGACATCAACATCTGAAAAAATAAGGTTGGCCATCATTTACAGACTAACACAACCTTTTCCATCGAATGGCCCGTACACACAATCTAAAAATCAGACGACAGATCATCTATTTTCACTTGCTAGTCATAAGTAGAAATTGAAGAGGTTACTAAAGTTAAAAAAATTCTCGTACGATCGAATAATTCGGAAGTGATGATTAATAATGTGTTGTATTGTATTTTCAGACGACAACTGTACTGATTAAATGAAAATCCTACAATCTGGTATCATATTTCTGTGCTTGTCCAATCAGATAATATCAGATGAACTGTCGTGATCGGCTATCAAAAGCTGTGTACTAACAATTAACAATAAACAATTATTGTACGATTGCTTTGAAAGCAGTGTTTGTTTTCGGATTTTTGAATTGTGTGTATGGGCCATAAGACAATATAGACCAGAACAGTCATTATTGTGGAATGTCAGCAAATTTGATCTTTTGCAATGTTCACCTCTAAAGCAGAACATTTCCAGGCACACAAATGCATCATTATTGTGGCCGGAAAGAGTCCCTGTGGGTTTTAAAATTCGCCTGCCCATTGAAGTCTATGGCGGTTCGCCCGGTTCGCGCATTTGCGAACATATGCGCAAGTTTGCAATCGCCGTTCGCGAATGTGAAATTTTAGGTTCGCGACATCACTATGTGTAAGGCGGCGACCTGGTTGTCCGTTCACACTTTCACTAAGTTTTACAAGGTTGATGTGCATGCATCTGTGGATGCTTGCTTCGGCCGCAAAGTTTTGCAGGTGACAATTTAAGGTTGCAACACCTCCGTTGAGGAGCTCTGTTTGTTTTGGAGGGAAGTTGGTTTGCTTGCTGTGCCCACCCCTCATTTTTCGACACTGCTTGGGGACTACTATCAAGAATAAAAGGAGCTGTGTCCATCCATGAACGAAAGAGAAAATAGGATTTTTGTACTCACCATAAAAAATTGCAACGATTACTATTGTTTTTCCCTAGGGTCGCATTGACAGTGTTTCCAGTTTTATAGTTTACAGAAAATGTGTGCAATACATAAAAATCAATGAACAAAATAAAAAAAAAACTTCATACACCCCAGATGGGACTCGAACCCACAATCCCTGGCTTAGGAGGCCAGTGCCTTATCCATTAGGCCACTGGGGCTACCAAGGTATTGTTACAGAACATTGGGTATATGTAAACTATATGTAAATGTTATGCATTTATAGACTGTGTATGCATTTCACTATAGATAAAAGCAAAGATATAACAATTGGCAATCTTTAAAATTCTTACTATATACACACATGATTAGGCAGTGAAAATGAGCTCAGTTGATCTGTACACAATTAGCAGTCAGGATGGCCGAGCGGTCTAAGGCGCTGCGTTCAGGTCGCAGTCTCCTCTGGAGGCGTGGGTTCGAATCCCACTTCTGACAGCATCCTTTTCTGCTCCACGCAGTGGAATAGTCCTTATAAACTATGAGTAAATGAATAATATTCATTGATTTTTATGTATTGCACACAATTTCTGTAAACTATAAAACGGGAAACACTGTCAATCCTGAATATTCAGAAGATGTGACAATGAATTCCTAATGGAACGTCTTTGTTCATACTAGGCTTTAAATATGTCCCAAAAATGCAGATTGTAACAATTCATGGCCATCAAGGAGAAGGGAAAAGATGATTGTTCATGTAGGATAAATGTACAGAACAAACTAATTTGATCATAAGATTAGTTCATCAATGCCTCGTCTATTGCTATTAAGCGTGTTGTTCTACCACCCTCTACTGGTAGAATGGTAAACTGCACACACCATGAACAGCTGCTGAAACGTTGCCTCTCCAGGACAGTGGGGGGTTAATGAGTATAACATACACTTCTTATAAAATCCCTACTCCCAGCAACACATCTCCTTTATTGCTTGTTGCAGTTTTGATGGTACATATACAACTCATGTATATGCAAACTGTCATAAGGAGTGTACTTTTGGATAAATGGAAAAGCTGTTTCAAGGGGACTAACACCTGGACTGTGGCATGCCAGAGGGGGATCCATGGCAAAACTCCCATGGAAAATTACTTAGTTGTCGTAGAGTCAGTTTTTAATCCATAAAGGGCATAAATCACCTAACATTCATAAATTGTTTGGAATAACGTGCTTTAAAACATCAAGTATGATGTTATATCGATCAGGTAGTGTAAGGCTTAGGGTTAGGGTTAGGGTTAGGGTAACAGATAGGGTTAGGGTTAGGGTAGGGTTAGGGTTACAGACAGGGTTAGGGTTACAGATAGGGTTAGGGTTACTGTCTGTAACCCTAACCCTATCTGTAACCCTAACCCTAACCCTATCTGTAACCCTAACCCTATCTGTAACCCTAACCCTAACCTAACCCTAACCCTATCTGTAACCCTAACCCTATCTGTAACCCTAACCCTAACCCTATCTGTAACCCTAACCCTATCTGTAACCCTAACCCTATCTGTAATAGGGTTAGGGTTCACAGTGACAGACCAAACTCCCCGTTTAACGCACTGCAAACACCTGCAAACAGTCCATTTGCACAACTGCAAACTCCCCATTTACACAAGGTTGGATACCAAGCTAGCCATGTCCCGTTCCTTGTCCTCACTGACGTCAATGAACGTTTTGGAGATTGCAGGCAATGGGGTTTTTTCAAAGCCTATGGTCGTGCTGAGGTAGTTCAGTGACAGTTAAGTGACCCAGAAAACAATGATTCTGCAGTGTGGGCTCATTGTTGGCCTAGTAGGCTTTAATGATCACCTTAGATGATCACAAAGAAAATTAATGTTTTTTCTATGCAAAATTATCCAGCCGATCGCTTTTGGTCTGTTCACAATGAAGCAATGACCTTATCATCTGGGGTGTGCCAACATTGCCATTGCCATTGCCAACACACTCATAGAGGTGGTCGCTTCATTGTGATACGCAAGCCCCTTCACCACAACAAGGTAACGATCACGAAGGGGAATTGACACATGTATGTGCCTTTTTTTTTTGGTTTTGTTTTTGCAGCCACAGTGCAGCACCAGAGGCCAGAAAAATTAGGCATGTACACATGCCTGAAAAAGTAGGTATTTTTGCAGCTGCAGCTGTAGCAGCGGCCAGAAAAATTTATGTTTTCCAGGCAGAAAGTGCACTAAAACATTGTGGCTTGAACCCTATTTGGTGGCGGATAAGTCACGCAAGTCATCCGGCATGCAGAGATAAAATACAGCAGCGTGTAGACCATTTGTAGCCCAAGGAAGCTCATCTCATCAGGCCTTTAGTCAAATGTATCGCCCACTGTCAGTCCCTTTTTTATTTGTTTAGTTGTACTATGCGTGCACGCTACTGTGACACCAGATATGAGTGGCACTGTGCACTGGCAGAAGTTGGCAGAGTAGATGCTGTAGGCCTGACACACGCCTGCAGACAACTAGCTGCTATTCTATTGCAGTCACAATTGTGTTTTTTCTTTTTAAATTTAATATACTATGCCACCAGATATATGAGTGGTGGCACTGGGCACAGTTTACACTATGAGCCTGACACACGCTTGCAACTGACTACTATTCTATTGCAGTACATTTTTGGGGGTTTTTAAATGTTATGTACTGTGCCACGAAGATAGATGAGTGGTGGGTGGCACTGGGCACAGTGTACGCTGTACCCCTGACACACGCTGGCAGCCAGGAAGCTGACTACAATTATATTGCAGTAATATTTTTATTTTATTTTTTCTAAATGTTATCTACTGTGCCACCAAGATAGATGAGTGGTGGGTGGCACTGGGCACAGTGTACGCTGTACCCTGACACACGCTGCCAGCCAGGCAACTGACTACTATTATATTGCAGTAATATTTTTTTTTTTAAATGTTATCTACTGTGCCACCAAGATAGATGAGTGGTGGGTGGCACTGGGCACAGTGTACGCTGTGATCCTGACACACGCTGCCAGCCAGGCAACTGCAATTAGATTACAGGAAAAAAAAAAAGCTGTTTCAAGGGGACTAACACCTGGACTGTGGCATGCCAGAGGGGGATCCATGGCAAAACTCCCATGGAAAATTACTTAGTTGTCGTAGAGTCAGTTTTTAATCCATAAAGGGCATAAATCACCTAACATTCATAAATTGTTTGGAATAACGTGCTTTAAAACATCAAGTATGATGTTATATCGATCAGGTAGTGTAAGGCTTAGGGTTAGGGTTAGGGTTAGGGTAACAGATAGGGTTAGGGTTAGGGTAGGGTTAGGGTTACAGACAGGGTTAGGGTTACAGATAGGGTTAGGGTTACTGTCTGTAACCCTAACCCTATCTGTAACCCTAACCCTAACCCTATCTGTAACCCTAACCCTATCTGTAACCCTAACCCTAACCTAACCCTAACCCTATCTGTAACCCTAACCCTATCTGTAACCCTAACCCTAACCCTATCTGTAACCCTAACCCTATCTGTAACCCTAACCCTATCTGTAATAGGGTTAGGGTTCACAGTGACAGACCAAACTCCCCGTTTAACGCACTGCAAACACCTGCAAACAGTCCATTTGCACAACTGCAAACTCCCCATTTACACAAGGTTGGATACCAAGCTAGCCATGTCCCGTTCCTTGTCCTCACTGACGTCAATGAACGTTTTGGAGATTGCAGGCAATGGGGTTTTTTCAAAGCCTATGGTCGTGCTGAGGTAGTTCAGTGACAGTTAAGTGACCCAGAAAACAATGATTCTGCAGTGTGGGCTCATTGTTGGCCTAGTAGGCTTTAATGATCACCTTAGATGATCACAAAGAAAATTAATGTTTTTTCTATGCAAAATTATCCAGCCGATCGCTTTTGGTCTGTTCACAATGAAGCAATGACCTTATCATCTGGGGTGTGCCAACATTGCCATTGCCATTGCCAACACACTCATAGAGGTGGTCGCTTCATTGTGATACGCAAGCCCCTTCACCACAACAAGGTAACGATCACGAAGGGGAATTGACACATGTATGTGCCTTTTTTTTTTGGTTTTGTTTTTGCAGCCACAGTGCAGCACCAGAGGCCAGAAAAATTAGGCATGTACACATGCCTGAAAAAGTAGGTATTTTTGCAGCTGCAGCTGTAGCAGCGGCCAGAAAAATTTATGTTTTCCAGGCAGAAAGTGCACTAAAACATTGTGGCTTGAACCCTATTTGGTGGCGGATAAGTCACGCAAGTCATCCGGCATGCAGAGATAAAATACAGCAGCGTGTAGACCATTTGTAGCCCAAGGAAGCTCATCTCATCAGGCCTTTAGTCAAATGTATCGCCCACTGTCAGTCCCTTTTTTATTTGTTTAGTTGTACTATGCGTGCACGCTACTGTGACACCAGATATGAGTGGCACTGTGCACTGGCAGAAGTTGGCAGAGTAGATGCTGTAGGCCTGACACACGCCTGCAGACAACTAGCTGCTATTCTATTGCAGTCACAATTGTGTTTTTTCTTTTTAAATTTAATATACTATGCCACCAGATATATGAGTGGTGGCACTGGGCACAGTTTACACTATGAGCCTGACACACGCTTGCAACTGACTACTATTCTATTGCAGTACATTTTTGGGGGTTTTTAAATGTTATGTACTGTGCCACGAAGATAGATGAGTGGTGGGTGGCACTGGGCACAGTGTACGCTGTACCCCTGACACACGCTGGCAGCCAGGAAGCTGACTACAATTATATTGCAGTAATATTTTTATTTTATTTTTTCTAAATGTTATCTACTGTGCCACCAAGATAGATGAGTGGTGGGTGGCACTGGGCACAGTGTACGCTGTACCCTGACACACGCTGCCAGCCAGGCAACTGACTACTATTATATTGCAGTAATATTTTTTTTTTTAAATGTTATCTACTGTGCCACCAAGATAGATGAGTGGTGGGTGGCACTGGGCACAGTGTACGCTGTGATCCTGACACACGCTGCCAGCCAGGCAACTGCAATTAGATTACAGGAAAAAAAAAAAGCTGACTGATATACTAGCCCTAAAAAGGGCTTTTTGGGGTGCTGTCCTTACAGCAGAGATCAGATGAGTCTTTCAGGACTGGAGTGGACACTGAAAACACTAGCCTAGCTATAGATTTCCCTATAAATTCAGCAGCAGCAACACTCCCCCTCCTCTCACTAAGAATGCAGGTTCAGAATGAATCTAAAATGGATGCTGCCCGAGAGGTGGGAGGGTCAGGGAGGGAGGGTATGCTGCTGATTGACTGGAATGTGTCTGCTGACTGAGGTAGAGGGTCAAAGTTTGCTCAATGTTAATTAATAGGAGGCGGATCGAACAGCGCATATGTTCGCGCGCATCGGCGAACGCGAATGCGCAAAAATCGCCACAAATTATTCGCCAGTGAACAGTTCTGTACATCTCTATGTACACACTTGTGAGACAGAAGCTTGATGTCGGAAGGCCCAGGAGGCACCTATTGCCCTGGTCAAATGTGCCTTGACAGGAAAGGGAGGCGCCCGCCCTTTTAGGGCATAAGCCTGAATCACGATCTGTCTGATCCACCGAGAAATGGTGGCCGACGAGACCGCCAGACCATTCTTTGGACCAGCCACCGACACAAACAGTGAGTTTGACCTCCGAAACAGAGCCAAAGCAGACAAATACACCCACAGAGCTCGGACCACATCCACGGAATGCAAAGCAACCTCTTTAGGGAGCGACGGCCGAGGACATAAGGACGGAAGCACAATGTCCTCATTTAAGTGAAAAGCCGAAACTTTCGGAAGAAACAAAGGCTGCGGGCGTATCGCCGCCTTATCCTTGTGGATGATCAAGTATGGGGACTTACAAGACAAGGCCGCCAACTCAGAAACCCTCCTGACGGATGTAATAGCCACTAGAAAGGCAAATTTCTGAGAGAGTGTCAAAAGGGGAATCTCTCTGATTCGAGGCATTTTTTTACTGCATGTTTGTAAGTGCAATACAACTTTTAATAAATCTTTTTTACTCATTTAATGCGCTATGTGGAGCTGTTATTGTTTTTTACATGGTGGGCATTGATGTTGGTGAAGTTTAATCACTTGTGATGAGACCTAATGTTAAGGATCGTATCTGTCTGAACTGCAAGACTGGGAGTGACTACCTATTATATGCTGTTCATGATCCCCTGTCATAAGGGATTATGGCAATTTGGTAAGGAGCCAATCTATAGTTTGGTGGAGGATACATCACTTTTCTTTGGACACGTTTTCAACTGACTTGGTTATTGGTTATTATTTGGTTATAATTTATTGATCTAATGATATGATCTAAAAAAAATGTTTTGATGTTCATTTATCACTGTTTCACTGTTATTGAGGGACCTAAGAGTGCTATACAGTGCCCTCTAGTGGCCATCAACCTCTCTTGTTTTTTGGTATATTAGTGATTTATATATACCATCATATATCACATAGTTTATGATTTATATCAACATATGTCACATAGTTTTGTGTGTTTTGTGATTCAAACATTTGTTTCACTTGGTTTAGAGGTAGCACGATTTATATTTTTCTCACTGGGAACTGAATATGTGTACATTGAGGTTTATATGAATCATGCACAGTTAAAAATTGACAACCTCAATATATAACTGTAGCTATCAGAATAAACAGTCACACTCCAGGAGGACCCAGAGGTCCGTAATGCAGAGCATTCAAACATGAAGAGCGATCTTCTCAGATGTTGTCAATAAAGGGGGGGGTGATAGGGCAGGGGAGGATGAGAGGATAGAAAAGAGAGATTGTGTGTTTAACAAAAGACGGCCAATTGTCATGGCGCCCTATCAGAGTTCCCAACTATTTTGGTAGATGTTGACTGGTCATGTCATGCTTGTCCCAGTATGTGAATGAATGAATGAATGAAAAACTTATATAGCGCGGCACATGCGAACTGAATCGCCTCTGGGCGCTTGATGTTTCGTGTCTCATGACATCAAAAGAGCAGAGTTTTAATCTGTCTTCTGAAAGTCAGGTGGTTTTCCTCCAACCGAACGCTGGTTGGTAAAGCGTTCCATAGTCTCGGACCTTGAAAAGCAAACCTTCTTTCTCCTTTGGACTTGTATTTGGTTTTTGGCACCTTGACCAGATTTTGGTCAGTGGATCGCAGAACGCGATTAGAATTGTAAGGTTCTATCTTGTCGCAAAGATATTGCGGCGCCTTCCCATGGATGCACTTATGTGTCAGGCAGAGTGCTTTAAATACAATTCTGTCTTTTACTGGCAACCAGTGAAGGGTTCTCAGCAAAGGTGAGATTGATTCCCATGTCCTTTTCCCAGTCACCAGTCTGGCGGCCGTATTCTTTACGACTTGCAGACGAGCGATTTGGTACTTTGGGAGCCCGAGGTAAAGGGCATTTGCATAGTCCAGTCTGGAATTCACGATTGTTCCCACCACGACTGCTACGTCTTCTTTGGGGATAAATGGAATAAGTCTGCGTAGTAAGCGCAACAAATGGTGCGATCCGCTGACTACTGACCCTATTTGTGCGTCCATTGTCATGAAGGTGTCAAAAATGACTCCTAGACTTTTGACTTTGGAGCTAGGGGTGATGCTTTGGCCCAGAATGGGCGGCGGTGTCCAGGTTGTTGCCAGTTGACTCTTTCGGCTGGCGTGAAACATAAGAAGTTCTGTTTTGGAACTGTTGAGTTTAAGATAACTCTTAGTCATCCAGTTTTCTATCGAAGAGAGACATTTCTCTAAACTGAGATGATGATCCTTTTTGTTGCAGATGCGAAAATACAATTGCGTATCGTCTGCATAAGAGTGATAAAGTAGTTCTTGGCTACTGATAATATCAAAGAGAGGGCGAAGATAGATGTTGAACAGTACCAGACAGGGGGGATCCTTGGGGGACTCCACATGGCACCGTGCATTTTTCCGACGTGAAAGATCCCAGGTTCACTGTTTGTGATTGGTTTTCAAGAAAGGAGGAAAACCATGGTAAATCACCTTCTGCGATTCTGGCTACCTCGGCCAGTCGCATCAGTAACATTTTGTGGTCTACTGTGTCAAAGGCTGCGCTTAGGTCCAGCAGAACCAGGAGACAGGATTCTCCCTCGTCTGCGGCCTCGAGGGCATCGTCCCATATTTTGAGTAAGGCCGTTTCTGTCCCGTGTCCGGGACGGAAACCTGATTGAAATGGATCGAGTAGATTGTGGGTATCCAGATGCTGTTGCAGCTGTTGTACCACTATTTTCTCCATTATCTTGGAGAGAATATTTAGGCCTGTTATGGGGCGGCGGTGAGTTGGGTCCTTGGGATCCAAGTTAGGTTTTTTCAAGATGGGCTGGATTGTGCCCTCTTTCAGCAGGGATGGCACTATGCCTTCCTTAAATGACTGATTTATAAGCTGTGTGATGGGAGGCGCCAGAATGTCGGCGCATTCCTTCAGCAGCTTGGTGGGAATGATGTCATTGGGTGCTGTGCTGTTCCGCAACGCACCAATGATATTTTTGGTGGTATCGATGGAGATGGGTTCCAGAGTGAACTTAGTTGATTGTAGAAGGTTTCTGTTGGTGTTTTGTGGTTGATTGAAGAGGGGGCTGAGAGGGGTTTTATTTTGCAGAATACTTACCCAGATTCTTTCGATTTTGTCGATGAAGAAATCCGATAGTTCATTACAGAACTCTTGGGTGTCTGAATTGGGGACTTCAAGACATCCCGGATTCATGGTCTGGGTGACCATCTTGAAGAGTTCTCGGGGGCGGTTCATGGCGCTGTTAATCGTCATAGAAAAATGATGTTTCTTGGCTTTGAAGATTTCTTTATGATATTGTGTTGTTATTGCCTTGTAGATGATGAGGTGATCTTCTGAAGGGCTTCTTTTCCAGGCGGCTTCCGCCCTTCTGCGCTCTTGCTTCAGTAGGGACAGCTGGTTGTTGAACCAGCCGGACTTTTTTTTCCGGATGCGGACTTTGCGTTTCGGTGCTACTAAGTCGGCTGATTGTAGCAGAGCTGCATTTATGGCATCCAGTGTATCTGAGGCTGTTAACTGAGGATGAATAGTTTCGATTCGGTTTCCCAAGGTAGATTTGAAGAGTTCCGAATGGAGCTTCTTCTGAGATCTAGCCCAGTGTATTGTCACCAGCTTGGGTGCTTTTATAACTGGTGGAATTTTGGAAATTATGAAACTAATTGCATGGTGGTCTGTCCATGACAAAGGTTCATTTCCCAAAATGTTTATTTTCAGATTTTGTCTGAAAATTAGGTCGAGTGTGTGACCTGAAGCATGCGTGGGTCCGCATATAAGTTGCTGTAGTCCTAATCCTTCCAGGTGATCGATGCAGGCATCCGCAATGGGATCCTGTGAGGAGTTGGACCAACAGATTGAAGTCCCCGAGCAGCAAAAGATGTTTGCTGTTAAGGGTATAAGTGGATATGAACTCCGTTAATGATGGTAGAAGCTGCGATTTTGGCCCAGGTGGCCTATAGCAGAGGAGAATGTGAACAGTCTCCTGGGGGTTAGTTTGAAGTTGAAGAGTAAGGGTTTCCATAAATGGAAGAGGATTTTGAAGGACCGGCTTAGTGATTGCAATATGAAACTTATGGATCACCGCCAGGCCTCCTCCTCTTTGCCCTATTTTCCGTTATAATTCGATAATTTTCTGGCACCAATTCTCCAAGAATGGTGTTGCAGTCGTCTGAAAGCCAGCTTTCTGTGATAAAGAGGCAGTCTAGATCGTTTTGTAGTAAGAAATCGTGGATTTCTGATCGGTGTTTTACTGCCGATCTTGTGTTGATCAAAGCACATGATATGTGCTTGAGCTGGGTTAAATGGTTGAAATTTTTGATAGTCGATCGTTGATCGAATCTCAAAAGTTGGTCTATTTTTAAGGCCTTTTTGGTGACGGCTGGTAATACTGTTGCGAATTGTCTCAGACCCCAAATCGTTTCTGCAGAGTATCGCAGTTTAACCATTGTTGCCATTCACCGGGGGGGGGGGGGGGGATTAATTGCAATAGAGGGAAGATTCGCTGAATCCTCTCGCTTGGCCTTGGTCCAGAGGAAGGCAAAAAAACCCTGGCAGTGCTAAGCCAATTTGCTGCCGCAGGGAAAAAAATTCCTTCCTGATCCCTGAAAGGCGATCGGACGAAACCCTGGATCAGGTACTGTTTGGAATGGGGGGGGAAGGGGGGGAAGAAGGGTGTCACTGTAGCTGAGGAGTACCAAGATGGCCGCCGACCGGGCCACAGGCCTCAGGTTTGGGGGCTGTTTGGCTTGGTGGGTATGAGCTGGTTGTTAATACAGGGGAGGATGGGATCCTCCAGGGATAGGGGGATGATCCCTGACAATTCCAGGAAAATTTCCAGGCTGTCAGTGCTCCTTTTTGCGGCGCGCCGCTAGGCCGCGGCTGAAGCCGCAGTCTGTCCTAATTGCGGCGGCCGCGAATAAGGCCTGGTCTGGCGCAGATGTGGGAAAGAGCCGCAGATCGCCAGAAAAAAGCGCTGCTATGCGCGGCGGGTGGCCGGGGTGATTATGGGTGACTGATTGGGGTGCATGCGGCTCTAAGAGAAGGTAAACAGCCGCAATTTGGATCGCTGGAGTGGCTGTCCTAGCTACTAGCGATTCCTGGGGGTGGAAAGATGGCCCTGAAAGACAGGGTCTTACCTGAAGAGAGGGGCCCACGAAGGGAAGGAAGGAGCCGGTCCTATGGGCTGCAAGTTGATTCATGCAGCAAAGATTGTAGGAGCCTGCCTGTCTGCGGTGTCTAGCTGGCTATCTGTCTGGTCCCTGGAGAGAGCAGACTCGTCGGGAAGCGTCCTACTCCCTCACTGAACTGACACTGACTGATTATCCAGCTAAGCCTTGTCAGCTGTTGTGAAGCATTTAAAATCAGTGCCGTAAAACCATATTTTCTGGAAGCAGTCTTCCCTCTGAGTCGGGCATTAACCACTTACCCCCCGGACCATATTGCTGCCCAAAGACCAGAGTACTTTTTGCGATTCGGGACTGCGTCGCTTTAACAGACAATTGCGCGGTCGTGCGACGTGGCTCCCAAACAAAATTGGCGTCCTTTTTTTCCCACAAATAGAGCTTTCTTTTGGTGGTATTTGATCACCTCTGCGTTTTTTATTTTTTGCGCTATAAACAAAAATAGAACGACAATTTTGAAAAAAATGAATATTTTTTACTTTTTGCTGTAATAAATATCCCCCAAAAATATATAAAAAAACATTTTTTTTCCTCAGTTTAGGCCGATACGTATTCTTCTACATATTTTTCGTAAAAAAAAATCGCAATAAGCGTTTATTGATTGGTTTGCGCAAAAGTTATAGCGTTTACAAAATAGGGGGTATTTTTATGGCATTTTTATTAATATTTTTTTTTACTAGTAATGGCGGCGATCAGCGATTTTTCTTCGGTATTGTGACATTATGGCGGACACTTCGGACATTTTTGACACATTTTTGGGACCATTGGCATTTTTATAGCGATCAGTGCTATAAAAATGCATTAGATTACTATAAAAATGCCACTGGCAGTGAAGGGGTTAACACTAGGGGGCGGGGAAGGGGTTAAGTATGCCTGGGTGTGTTCTTACTGTGGGGGGGGGGGGTGGCCTCACTAGGGGAAACACTGATCTTCTGTTCATACATTGTATGAACAGAAAATCAGCATTTCCCCTGCTGACAGGAACGAGAGCTGTGTGTTTACACACACAGCTCCCGGTCCCCGCTCTGTAACGAGCGATCGCGTGTGCCCGGCGGCGATCGCGCCCGCCGGGCACACGCACGGGAGTCGGGGGCGAGCGGGGGGCGCGCGTGCGCCCCTAGTGGCGGCTAAAAGGCAGGACGTCATATTACGTGCTCTCGCCTAGGAGAGCCACCTTGTGGACGTATTATGACGGTGCGGCGACGGCAAGTGGTTAACCACTTTCCACCCATAGGACGTTATATGACGTCCTTGGGTTTCAGTGGTAATCAAAATTTTTAGTGGTGTCAAAATTTCCAGCTGACGATTCCCTTTACAATAGAAGTGATTCTATTGGCTATATCAGGTGCCGAAAGAAGCCCCCCTCTGCTGCCTCCTTTCCTGGGCTCGCCCGTCCCATCTGAGAGCTGGGGACCTTTCTGCCCAGCGGCATCTAGTGCAGAGAACAGAGAGAGAGAGGAACTGATCTTGTTCCTCCCTCTCTGTGAAATCAGAAACTTGAAGTGATGAGGATTTAGCCACTTCTGGTTTGCTGCTTACAAGCCGGTACAAGCATTGGTCAAACTGATCTTGGTTTGATCAGATGCTTTGGAAGCCAGAGAAGACATCTGGAGTCTAATAGACCCCTGTCACAGCCCATGCTATCACTAGGGGTATTGTTCATCTCTTGTGATATCAATTAAGTTAATAAAAAAAATAGTCTCTGTTAAAAAGTACATTTAAATAAAATAAATATTAAAATTAAACCAAGAAAATTAAAGCTCCCCATCCCCTTGTGCTCATGCGCAAAATTGAACATGCACATAGGTCCTACCCCACACATGTGAGGTATCACCACAAACGTTTTAATAAATATTAAAATGAGGTATGTGATGTGATGTAATGTAATGTGAGGTATGACCGCAAACATTAGAGTGAGAGCAATAACTATAGCACCAGACCTTCTGTGTAACAATAAATTGGTAACCTGTAAAGGCTTTTAAAACATTTCCTATGCATAATTAAATGTTTCCTGCTTTGTCACTATTCCACAGGCATCCACAATTTTAAAGCATGACATGTTTGGCATCTATTTACTTGGCGTGACATTATCTTCTATAGTTTACCAAAAAATAGGGTATCATGTTTGTGTGCACTAAAATTCATTAAAGTATATTTTTCCCCAACAATTTGAAATAAAAAAAAAACACCCATAATTTTATTCTTTAGTGCCCCTGCTTAAAAATCCATAATGTTTGTGGGTTCTAATTAATTTAGCAAAAATTGTAACAAAACAAAATCATGATTTTTACACCGGCCTGGATGGCAAGTCTTTAATATTCAATGACAGTTTTTATTTTTTTTGCTGCAATCAACCTCTATCAACATACTGCATCTGAATATTACATTTAATTGTTTTAAAAAAACACACGGGATCTGTCTATATGGTGTAATATTAATTGTATTACTTTTGGGAGGTGGTGCAAATTACTATGTATCTACAAGATGGGAAGTGTCTGTGAAATAACACTGTAGGGAATGTCTCCCAGGCTGAAAGTCTTGCTTTGGAAAGACTATAAATTATCAACAAATCAAGACAATTGGCCTCTTCAGAGACTGACTGCTGACACAGAAATTTCAATTCACTTTTTTCCAGGACCATACAGAACTCATCGTGTAATAGACCATCATTTTTACAAAATAAATTGTCTCATTCTAATACACGGGTAATGGAGAATTATTTTACAATTATTTTAAAAATACATTTACTGTTCCACTTCTACTTTCGGTGAAATGTATTTTTATACATAGACATTAAATCTGCAGTATGTGTCAATATGCAGTATATATACATAGCAAGTTTATATTATTACATTTTTTTTTTAATTTGTTGAAACTTAAATCAAATCATTAAGAGCTCATGAAAAACGTAACAATAATAATGTAACTTCAAAAGTGGTTTTCATTATTTGAATCTGCAAATTTAAAAAAATATACAAGGTGATACTTCCATGAAGGTTCTTACTTAGGTACCTCCTTCTGTAATGGGGGGTATTTACTAAAACTGGTGCGCACAGAATCTGGTGCAGATGTGCATAGTAATCAATCAATTTCTTACTTCATCTTGTTCAGGTAAGCTTTGAAAATAAAACCTAGAAGCTGATTGGTTACTGTGCACAGCTGCACCGGATTCTGTGTGCACCAGTTTTAATAAATCTCCACAAATGTGACAACTGTCTCCTATTTGTGCCCCTAGATTGTCACTGTGTTACATGTGCCCCTGCAGGAGACCACAAGTAAGCGTGCCTAACTGATGTCACAGTCAGGAAAACCTTTCTGAGAAATGGAGACAACAAGTAGATGCAAAGTGGCTTTATATACAGTTTTAAAAATATGTAGATTTTTTTTAGCAAAATAAATAAAAATATTAAATAAAAATAAAAATGCCCCCACCCCCCTGCACCACAATAATTGTAGGTCATCATTCATGTTTAACTCTGCAGTATTAACCTGTAAAGTCTTTTAACCCCTTGCTGCCCAGCATATTGTAGAATGATGCTGGGGCCGGCCTCTTGATCTGAATATATATAATATTACATCCTCCCGGATCTCGTCTGGGTGATGACTGATCACTATACGGCCCGCTGCCCCATAGCATGTAACCGCTGCAATTAATCACAGCAGGTCCCATGACAGTTGTAAACAATGGATGGCTTCCTTTCAAGCCATTTATTGTGTACAATTGTGTTGCAAGTTGTGATTTGTCACAGTGATCACATGGTACATACTGGGCCAATCGCAGCCCATGTGTGGCCAATCATATGTGGCCAATCATAGCTAATCAAACTGAATAAATCGATTTCAATCAGTAAATTGCTTGCATATAGCAATGAAATGCATTGCTATAAGCAAACATAATGTGTAAAAATGTGTAAAAACAAAAAACTAAATACTGATCACTTCTCCAGAGTAGTACAATATTACTATGGTAACATTATATTACTCTGGTCAAAGTAGGTTAAAAAGACAAAAATTGTAAAAAAAAGAAAAAAAAATCACTGCCAAACTAGTTATATGATGACGCTGTACTGCACTGTTGACAGTATGTAAAGAAAAAAAAAATCCCCAATTTTCCAAAACATTGTGACAAAAAACTGACAACTTCAAAATACTCACCATGCCTCTTACTAAATACCTTGGACTGTCTATATTCCAAAAAGGAGTAATTTGGGGGGTATTTGTACTGTTCTGACTTTTTTGGGCCACAAGAGATGAGAAAGCCTGTCAGTACATCAGGATTGCATGACTGAGCAATTGTCATTCAAATTGTGACGGTGCTGTAAGATGAAAATTGGCCTGTGCAAGAAGGGGGTAAAAGTGGTATTGAAGTGGTTAAATAGTCACCTATGACAAAATGTAGATACCATAGTTTGTCCCCATTTCTCGGTGCATGCAATTTTAAGTCTTGACATATTTTATGTTTGTTTACATAATGCAAAATTATATTTTATATTTTCCAAAAAATGTGGGTATTATATTATGTTTGTTTGCCCGAAAAAATTTTTTAGTGTATTTGTCATGTAACATAAAAAATCTCAACTGCCACACTTTTATTTCACAGGACCTTTGATTTCATAAAATATACTGTATAATGTTTGGGGGCAGTAAGTAGTTAAGGAAACTCTGTGTTGCAACCAGCTTTTTAAAAATTCAAGTTTTGTCTTTAATACTTTTGGAGTGACTAACCTGTAACAGGTCTGAGGCAAATTAAATCGGAGTGAAAGATTAAAAATGCTGGATCAACATCACAGCCAGGCAACTAGCATATTCAAAAAGAGGTCAGCAATGGCAGTCTTTGTATTTCTGTTATGATACAGTAGGTTTACTTTAGTCTGCTGTGAGCCTGAATGTGCATTTGATGCCTATCCCAAAAGAGTTGCCAACTCTGTTTGTCTTATTATGTTATAACATTATGAGTGCTAGTTTCATTGAGAAGATGGTTTACACCTATGCATCTTTGTAGGCCACATTTGCATGGGCACTGCAGCCCATTCAAATAAATGGGCTGCTGTGCCTGCATTTCCGCAAAAAAAAGGTTCATGCACCTTTTCAAAACCGCAGACACAAGGAAAACGTATGGTCTTTTTGACCATTCAATTTTCCTGTGGTTCCCGCACTGCGATTTTACATGCATGGGGGTGGCATTTTGGCATTCTGCATTTTCACAGAGCAGCACATTTTTACTTTGGGTGCTTGTGGGATTTCCACACCTGCAGTCACTTGCAGAAGTGTTAACCAAGCATTAATATTGAAGAGTATCTAAACCTAAAAACAAAAGTATAATATATTTGCAGTCTACCAGTCCTTTTTTGAAGTTTAGGTATGGCAATTTGGACCAATATAAGTATGTACAGTATGTGCCAACCCTGTGGGATCCCTGTGGAAGATTGAAATCACTGTAGTAGACACCACTACTACAGTGATTATCACTAGCTTCTGAGTCCTGTGCCAAAAAACTGCTCTACTGCATTGTGAACACAGGAGATCGCTGGCTCATCATGAGCACCAGTCAAAGAATACTTTGCATTTTCTCAATGAATGCAAAACCTTCTCTGATTGGACAACATGGAGAGTTGGGGTAGTGATGTCATGATCTTCATGTCATCCAATCAGAGAAATCTTTGCATTAATTGAGAATTTGCAAAGTTTTCTCTGAATTGTGCCTATGTTAAGTGAGCAAACCCCTGTGTTCACTAAGCAGCAGAGCAGTCCCTCGGCAAGGGACCCAGAAACTAGCAGTAGTACCTTCTACAGTGATTTCCATAGGTTCCATGCTTCCACAGGGATCCAAGAAGCATAACCAGAAGTGGCTAGTTCATGAGACGCAGGGACACCGCCCCCCTAGTTTGCATGCAGAGATGCATGCAGGGCGCGGGACTCATCGTTTTTTTTTCAAGCCACATGATTAAAGCCTGAGGCTCTAATTGGCTTGAAAATGGTTGGGCTTGGGGCGCAGAGTACTGCGGCTTAAACCCACCCACTTGTGACACTAGCGAATCAATATTCACTATTGTCTTCCGGCTTTTCCTTCTGGCCAATCAGGACAGGAGGTGGATCGGGTTGGCCAGAAAGATAAGCCGAGGAGGAAAACACAGAGCGGCTGAGTGCAGGGGAAGCGTGGGGGGGAGGGGCTAAGTGCGGACCTGGAGAGGGGTTTGTTTGCAGCAGCCCCCCAAAAAGTTTAGCACCAGCCGTCACTGAGTATAACATGTACATACTTACATTGATCTATGCTGGACCAATGTGACTCTGCAAAAACATGCATACCTAAACCTCAGCTTTAACAGAGAAGTACAGTAGGGCCAAAGCAAAACAATATTTTTCACTTTCTGCTATAAAACACATCCAATAAAAAAATGCAAAAAATCTAATTTCTTCATCAATTTAGGCCAAAATTTATTCTGCTACATATTTTTGGTAGAAAAAAATCCCAATAAGCCTATATTGATTGGTTTGCGCAAAAGTTAGGGGCCCAGATTCACGTAGAATCGGGCAAATCTGCGGCGGCGTAACGTATGACATTTACGTTACGCCACCGCAAGTTTTACGGGCAAGTGCTTGATTCACAAAGCACTTGCCTGTAAAGTTGCGGCGGCGTAGCGTAAATCCCCCGTCGCAAGCCCGCCTAATTCAAATGATCCGGGTAGGGGGCGTGGATCATTTAAATTAGGCGCGTTCCCGCGCCTAACGCACTGCGCATGCGCCGTCCCTAAAATTTCCCGACGTGCATTGCGCTAAATGACGTCGTAAGGACGTCATTGGTTTCGACGTGAACGTAAATGGCGTCCAGCCCCATTCACGGACGAGTTACGCAAACGACGTAAAATTTTCAAATTTCAACGCGGGAACGACGTCCATACTTAACATTGGCTGCGCCTCCTAATAGCAGGAGCAACGTTACGACGAAAACGACTTACGCAAACGACGTAAAAAACTACCGCCGGGCGCACGTACATTTGTGAATCGGCGTAAGTAGGTAATTTTGTATACTCTACGCTGAAAACTACGGGAGCGCCACCTAGCGGCCAGCGTGAGAATGCACCCTAAGATACGACGGCGTAAGAGACTTATGCCAGTCGTATCTTAGGCTAATGTCGGCGTATCTAGCTTTCTGAATACAGTAAGTAGATACGCCGGCGCAGATTTGAATTTACGCGGCGTATCTATGGATACGCCGGCGTAAATTCTATCTGAATCTACCCCATAGTGTCTACAAGCTATTGGATAGATTTATGGAATTTTTTTTTTCTTATTTTTTACTAGTAATGGCAATGATCAGCGGCTTATAGCGGGACTGCGATAACTGACACTTTTGACACTTTTTTGGGAACCAGTGACACTAATGGAGTGATCAGTGCAAAAAAAAAATATGCACTATCACTGCACTAATGACACTGGCAGGGAAGGGGTTTAACATCTAGGGCGCTCAAGGGGTTAAATGTATGCTTAACATGTTTTATTGTGTGCGCTGTGTTGATTTTACTAAGCAAAGTTCTATTTTTTACTTCCTTCTTTGCAGGAAGAAAGCTCTGTGTTTGTTTACCTACACAGTGCTCTCTTCGGTAATCTCCAGGGCGATCGTCGGCTGATGGCGACCAATCAGCGGCCGTCAGCTGCTGATTGCTTGATGCTGCAGCCAATCACAGCACAGACGGGGAGGCAGTATGTGATCTGGTGCAGAGTGGCCACCCTTTATTTTTTTATATATTTAAACCGAAGCACTAAAATCTTAAAAGCTTATGGAATTTAAACTTTAAATCTTGTTAAAGTGGAACTAAATGCACCAATTTTACAGTTTCCCCCAAAAAAGCTCAAGTTAGAAAAGTTCAATAAATGTTAATAATTTCTTAATTAGACATACTGACTTGTTTCATGTGTTTTCATTTACATTCTTCCAACTATTACCTGCTCAATGTATGCTACATTCAAGGCATGCACCCAGTGGTCACATATGCTATTATCAGATCTCAACCGATCTTTCAAGCGCTCAAATAGCTGGTGTCATAGCTGGTCACGGGGGCAGCACCAGGTCATCTGGAGATCTAACTAGAGGCTAAGACAATGCCATCTTCCGCTGCAAAAGAAGGTATAGTTCTGCTAACCAGGTATGTGATAACTCCTACTGTTGACTCTCAGCCTGCCTATCAGGACTGAAGGAGTCATAGGCAGTTAAATGGCCAACTGAAGGCGTACACATGGCAGGCTGCTAATTGCATGGCAGAGAAGTAGTGTTATCAGCCTGCAACAGGAAGTGCTGTTACTGGCAGAATCTCCAGGTAAGAAACTTTAGTAAAGGTCCACAAAAATTATTGAAAAAATGAAAAACTGCGCATAGAGACTGATAAGCTGCCAACATTCCACTAGACAAAAAACAAGTAACCAAATAGTGTGGCGCTCAATAGTGAAAAAACACATGAATATAATGAATTCAAAAATGCGAATATAGGTAAATAAATGACCAATAAATTAAAATGGTGAAAGATATATGAATTGATGTCCCACTCCACATTCATACCATGTGGAAAATATGATTTGAGCTCATATATCCAGTAGGTCTCCAATTGTGACACACCCTGCGTGGCTGAACGTGAGCGCCACGGTGGAACTTAACGATCAATTGCCAAAAACTGGGTATCAATTGGATCTCTATGATGGAACCTAGGTTCCATTGGACCTAGTAGATATTTGAGCTCAAATCATATTTTTCACATGGTATGAATGTGGAGTGGGACATCAATTCATTTATCAACAAGGGTTGATGTGCCCACTCCACATTGACCCTGTTATGCCATATGCAGTGAATTTATGTTGCCATTCCTCAATTCTATATTTGGTGTAAGTTTATTTTATCTTATAATTTGGGCTAGTACTGTATGTTTATCCTTTATTCACCCCGTTTTGGAATTTTTACTATGTATTTTGTTGGTGTACCTAAATTTGTATCATCCATTATGTGGATCATTTGGTCAGACTTGGTTATATCCTCATTTGGAAGTTATATTCCAACTTTGATATGACCACTAGATAGCGCAACTAGTCCTTTATCTCCTAATAAAGTGAGTTCCTGTTCATTTTGAGTTTATACATTATTTATCAGTGTTTTTGTTTTGTTATTTAATCCTCACTCCCAGCTTTGTCTGGTTATATATTTATTTATATGCTTTATTTTTTAGCTTGTCATGAGGCTTGGACTAATTGCAATTTTATATACAGTATATATGTTTTTTAACCTATTTCCTGCTTCCAAAGGGGGCGTGTGACTATTTTGTGATCACATGCTTCCTCTGGCTTTGATTCAGAATGAGGCTTGAAGTGCATGCTGCCTCAATGGTTTCCTTTTATACTGATGATTTTAGGACATGACAGTGAGGCGTGGAGGGCATGTTGACGTCGTATTGACACATCCCGGCTCAGAACGAGGCTTTATCCTACGTTCAGCTACGCCCCCTTTTATCATTCCACTCATAGTGAGGTATGACAGTGAGGCGTGGGACGCATGCCGGCAACATATTGGAACACCGCGGATTTGAAAATCCATGTGTCCCCTGTTGTAATTTATGATGTAAATCCTTGTTGGCAGACTACTTTATATATTGCAATGACTACACACGACCCCAGATGATGTCCAATAAGACGAAACGCGTCAGTGACACTCGTGAGACCATTGCAAATTGCCTATACAACTCTAATGCCGCGTACAGATGGTCGTTTTGTCTTCTGAAAAACGACAAAAAAAAATTCGAACATGCTCAAATTTTTTGTGTCGTTTTTCAAAACGTCGTTTTTTGTGTCAATGAAAATGATAGTGTGTGGGCAAAACGACGTTTCAAAACGACGTTTTTAAACCCGCGCATGCTCAGAAGCAAGTTATGAAGCTAGCTTCAATGGAAAAGAGTGCTGTTGTACGTGCTGAACGTAACCGCGCTTTGCTAGAGCATTTTAAAAAACGATGGTGTGTAGGCAATGTCGTTTTTGAAAATGAAGTTTCAAAAACGTCGTTTTATTTCATGATTCAAAACGTTTTTTTTTTTTTAATCACAAAAAACGACCGTCTGTACGCGGCATAAGATACAAGCCTGTTCACTGTAAGTTTTTGTAAGTGTAAACCCCCCTTTTTATTCATTAAACATACCAAACAGTAACACAATATGTGCGGTTATCTGTTTTTATATGCACACCATCACAGATTGCTGCAATATCTGATGCGGTTCACTACACACTTTAGCGTCTGTGCCTGGATACTGCAACCTCCTGTTTATCATGAGATGGGGCCCCATTCTATAAACACCAATTTCCTCACAGCGGATCCTGCTGAGGTGTATCCTCACATATGCCTGTTTGACTCGCGTGCTGTACAGTACATGTGCCCATGTACTGTACTGTACAGCATGCTAACCTTATCACTTTGATCATACTTCTAGGATCACAGTTTAAGAGAGACTTTTATGTACACGTTTTATTAATTTTCACATATGGACTGCCTCATGGTGCTTATATATGAACTTGAATAATTTTTGAATGATATATATATATATATATATATATATATATATGCTTCACCATTTGAATTTATTGCTAATTTATTCACCTATATTCACATTTTTGAATTCATTATATTCATGTATGTTTTTTCACTATTGAGCGCCACCAGGGCCGCCATAAGGAATTATGGGGCCCCTTACACAGCTTCAGGCATGGGCCCCCTGGAGCAGAGAACCGGGGGGGGGGGGGGGGAGTGCTGCTGGGGGGTTGTCATCCGGGCCATGGGGATCTCCGGGCCCTTTAATAAAAAATAAAATAAAAATATATTAGAAAAAATATATATTTTTTTATAAAAAATAAATAAAAAAAAGGGGGGTTGCCATCCGGGGCCCTGGGGGCCTACGGGCCCCTGGGGACCTCCGGACCTCTAAAAAAAAAATTGGCCCTTGAATAAAAAATAAAATAAAAATATATTAAAAAAATATATATTATTTTTTTTATATAAAAAAAGGGGGGGTTGCCATCCGGGCCCCTGGGGACCTCCGGGCCCCTTACAGGTGTACTGCCTGTACCCCCCTAATGGCGGCCCTGAGCGCCACACTATTTGGTTACTTGTTTTTTACACAAAAATATTTTTTTAAGAAAACTGTATAAAGTAAGGTGTGATGTCAGATGTTGGTAATATGTTTACTCATACTTTAGGGCACTATTATCGATTTCTGTGAGTGATCATAAAAATCTTTAGTTGTTAGACTTTATAATTTAGCATGAGAGCATCTAAATTGATACTGATACTGACACACACTTTTTATTTTACAGTATCCCTTCTCGTTCTGTATATGAATGATGGTACTGTAATTATTTTAATAAAAACAATCCTAAGTACCCTTTTTCCTAATTGACATAGAGCTGTCATGTGACCCAGCTCTTAACCAGCCTGTCTGCAGGGAAACAGTGGCAGGAGGAGCTTCTTGTCCTCTGTTGCTGGTCACATATAAAAATTGTCATACATATATCTATTTGAAATCAATGTTTTATTATTGTTGGCAATAACATTGTGTGGGTGGATTTCTGCCAATTACAGACTATGTAACTCCCCTCCAGCCTGTGTCTATTGTGTGTATGTGCCTAGATTTAGAGAAAGGTGAAGCCTCCATCATTCAATATGTGATTTTCCACCCTCATTGTATTTAAATGTTTAGTGGGTATGAAGGAGGAGGGAGAGAGTGTCATTTACCACTGTGTATGCGCCCACATGTGGGACTCTATAGTCACATGGGCGGCTCAGATGTTATCAAGGAGGAAACGCACTGAAATATGATCATGTGCAGTAGCTGTCAACAGCTGCTCTGCATAATCCCCAGCTGCATTGGGGACATGGATAGAAGGGAGGGATAGAAAACAGCAGGATCAGACAGTTTTTTGCAGAGTACAGAAAACAAATCCCAATGTGACTGAGTGAGTATGAACAGCTTGCAATATTGCTAGTTTTTAATGATGTGGGTTTAATTACACTTTTAACATGACATTTTTGGATTTTAGGTCCAGTTTTAGTTTGAATCCCTTCTGCAACCAATACTTGTCACTTGACAGTAAATAAGATGTTATCTCTTCAACAGAGACACAAGCAACTAAAGAAATTACATTTTATCACTCTCAAGGTTATTTTTTTTAAATAAATAAATCAAGGGCATAAAATATCTTGCACGAACTTGACTATATTTTAGTATTTTCATCTATTTCCCTGAATTAATTTAGTCTAATTTATTATTTTATTCCTAGAAATAATGAATTCCACTAACCAGCACAAAGTCGTAGAGTTCACTCTCTTGGGATTGACCAGTTTCCCTAGGCTCAGCATAGCCCTATTTCTTCTGCTTCTCATTACCTACATTCTTATATTACTGGCAAACCTGTTGATCATAGTGGCAGTCCATTTTGAAGTACGTCTTCTTTCAGCCATGTACTATTTTCTTAGTAGGTTATCCCTTGTAGACTTGTGCTATGCTACAGTGACCATCCCCAAAATTCTAGCAGACTTTATTTCCAAAACCAACACGATCTCCATCAATTCCTGCATCACCCAGCTGTTCTTCCTGCATTTCTTTGCAGGAACTGAGTGCATTCTCTTAACGGTCATGTCCTATGACCGCTACATTGCTATCTGCCACCCCTTACGCTATTCCGGTATTATGAACAAGACAGTCTGTCATTGGCTCGAGTTTGTTTGTTGGGCCACCAGTTGTTTACATTCCATAATTCAGATCATCATGACATGTCAACTGAAGTTTTGTGGACCAAACCAAATAGACCATTTCTTCTGTGACATCCACCCTTTGTCCGTTCTGGCCTGTTCAGATATTTTTATTATAGAAATAGTATACGTGGCCAACAGTGGCCTGATCTCTGTGCTATGTTTCCTTGTGCTACTTCTGTCTTATGTGGGTATCATTAACACCATACGTAAAGCCCGATCTGAAGAGGGCCTAGGAAAAGCTTTTTCAACTTGTGCCGCACACCTCACTGTTGTTATTCTTTTTTTTGGGTCTAGTGTCTTCATATATTTAAGACCCTCTGTATCATATGCAGTAGATAAAGTGGTGTCTGTGTTCTATACAATGGTAACACCCCTACTGAACCCAATTATTTACACGTTAAGAAATAAGGAGGTAAAGACCGCCATTAAATCTATTTTTAGCAAGAAATTATGAAAAGATCAATAAATAGATGAAACATTGAATTTATATTGTATGCTGTCTATCAGAGATAAATATGAATATATATTCAGAGATATACTGCATAATAGCACGGTCTTAGCAAATACAGTAGTGTACAAATGTTTTAGGTACTTTTAAATCTCAAGTAAAATTCAGCTTGACCATTCTTAGGCCGCGTACACACGGTCGAACATGTCCGCTGAAACTGGTCCGCGGACCAGTTTCCGCGGACATGTCCGACCGTGTGTACGGCCTAGCAGACAGGTTTTCAGCGGACAAAAGTTTCTTAGCAAGCTAAGAAACTTGTCCGCTGGAAACATGTCCGTCGAACATGTCCGATGGTTAGTACACCTAATCGGACATGTCCGCTGGTTATGACGTGTAACCAGCGTCCCGAAATCCAGCGTCCCGACATGTCTCCTCGTGTGTACAGGGCCTTAAATGTGGTGGCTGTTTTAGTTTTATCTTTTAGCCATTTATTATTTATTTTCACAAGCTGATCCAGTCAGTAACAAACATCTGCTATTAGGGATCGTTCACACATGTAGTGATTATGACGAATGAAGCAATGCTCATTTACCACTTGTGCACACTAACAGTACATTTACTGCAAAGTACTGGTACATCGCAGTGTACTTCCTGGTTTTCGGGCACGCATGCATGTCCCCCTACTAGCCTGTTCTGTGATTGGACACAGCACAAGTTTGTCAGAAGGTTACAGTCAGTCATTTTGACTGTATACCAGCTGCTTGGCAGTGACCAATCATAGCACAGATCAGTGTGTTTTTGTAAACAGAACAAACAGGACAGGCCAGGTTTCTTCCTTCCTGAGACCTTTTTTTGTTCAGGGAGAGAAAAAAGCCAGATCAGTGTGAATACAAACAGCACATATACACTTGCATAAACTTATTGGGCACATTTAACCCCTTTATTGCCCTACACCGTTTACTCTTTGATTGCCCTGTTACAGTGCCATCGGTGTCAGTGTACAGTATTATCTATGGTTACTGCATTAGTGTCACTATTGACCTCAGTATCAGTCTCTGATCACCACCATTAGTAGTATAGTGTATGCATGGAACAGTATCTTGATCACAATCAGAACTACACTACTGTGCCCAATAGTAAATAGTCCCCAAAAATGCAGTGTTAGCAGGATCTGCCCTGATCAATGCCAGCACATGCGTTTAGCCACTCTCCCCCCAACAAGTACAGTGTCAATACAATTTTTCTGATTACTGCCAACTCTGATACACTGTCCACAAAACCGCAGTGTTTGCAAGATCAGTCCTGATCTCTGCTAGTACTAGCAGTTAATTTATATTTTATTTCTAGCATGTGTAGCCAGGAGCTGGGTATTATGCCTGCCATTCAGGGATAGTGTACAGCGTTATTTATGTGGGATTGTCTTCCTCTACTGTTTGCTTGGTCTCCCTGTGTCATTTCCTTTTAGACAAAACTTAGAGCAGAGAAAAGCACCGAGGGGTGTGTAGTTCCAAACAGAGCTGCATGATTCTGGCCAAAATGAGAATCACAATTTTTTTGCTTAGAATGAAGATCACGATTCTCTCACAATTCTCACGGCGTAAAATCTTTTACATTTATACAAAAAAAAAATGGGCTAACTTTACTGGCTATTTTTTTTTTTAATTCATAAAAGTAATTTTTCCCCAAAGAAATGTGTTTAAAAAGACTGCTGTGCAAATACAGTGCAACATAAAATATTGCAACAACCGCCATTTTATTCTCTAGGGTCTCTACTAAAAAATGATATAATGTTTGGGGGTTCTAAGTAATTTTCTAGTGTTTAAGTGGTTAAACGTTCCTAATTTACATACAGAAGTCAATGTGATACAATGTTTAGACTTAACTTTCCACTGATATAGAATGTTTTCAAAACTTGGCAGGCTGCCCAGATTTGGCAGATTGCCCAGACTTTGACTTTTGGCTGAGAGCAGAGAGGAAATTCTTTGCATACCAAAGTGCAGAGAGAAAATTCTTTTAATGTCAAAGATCGTGAAACCCTGTGTCAAGAATCGCAACGGGAAAAAGATTGCGATAACGATTCTTGACGATTATTCGTGCAGCTCTAGTTCCAAATTCTGACATTTTAATTCCAGCAGGACTGGCCTGAACTACCACTACTAGATTGCTGAGAAGGAGATCGCTAGATCGCTTTCTTGAGACGCTGGCTTGGATCTGCCAGCAGGAGCTCTGTGTCAGTGTGAGCCGCTGTCGAATTGTGGCCTGCACAGCGGGGAGTCGTACAGCTGCATCCAGAGGGACCTTGTTTCTCACCTACAGCGGACCGGAGACTACAGCCGACCAGATCCTCCAGCAACGCCTGCACTTTTTTATATCCGGGTAGGCCGTGGCGTGGTGTAAGGGGGTCAGAGACCATTCCCAGAACCAGGATTCAGAAGAAGTTCCTGAAAGAGTCTTCATCATCACCTGCATCACTGCCAGCAGCTTCTGTAACCAGTGCGGTGAGCAGGCATTTGCCCATTTAGATTCTGTTAGGACACTGCATATAAACATCGCTTATCCAACCCAGCTTTCTGGTACTTGTGGTACCACTGGAAGTTTGTTCACATACTCTAACTAACACTGTATGCATGCATCTATATCCTGTTCACATCTTTACCACCAGCAATCTTATTGGATACAATAATATTCCAGCCATATAGGAAGAGTGTGAAGTAATATAAAAATATACCACAGATCAGCCAAATTTGCTATGCTATCATCAAGGATCACCGTTTTCTTAACCTTTCGAGGCTAACTGAAGATTCTCTGGATTCCAAAGAGTAACACCTTAACTAGTCATTTTGTATACTTTGCCTTTCTCTTTACTACCAAAAGGTTACCAATTGCAAATAGTGTTTATAAACAGTGTTATATTATTCAGATAAAAATACTGTTGCGATTTACAGTGCTATGTTTTACACTTTTATGTGTCCCTTTTTCCACAGTAAACAAACTTGAACTGTTTCATTGGTATTGTGTAAGTTTTGTTATTATAGATGACAGTTGGTAAAAATTACTGAACCCAGGGTGTCAGAGGTGACAGAGGATTTGTAGATTCAACCAGTGGGGTAAAGATTCTATCAGTGGCCCTCAAGCTATGACCCTGTAGAAAGCAGTGGCACCCTGAGAGCTAGCTCAGACAATGGTGAAGAGGTCCTTGCTAAAACCAGTACCCGACCCCATGTAGCTGAGGTGCTAAAAACACATCATTATGCTCAAATGTAGCAGGCGCTAGCACTGCACTACTTTTTGGTGATCTGGCAAACACCAACAACATAGCACATCCTGCTCTTTTAAACACAACAATGCAGAATTTTGGTGGTGAAGTGACATGCACCAGCAGTGCAGTACAAGCTGGTGAGGTGGCTAGCTACTGCAACCACAGCAACCAGGAATTTGAGCACAGGCCCGTAGAGGCCAGAGGTGCATGAAAACTGTAATTGGCTGCCCCCAGATTCAGCAGCACCTGTTATCTCCCCATTAACATCCCAGCCCAGGGTTCAGGTGGAAACATCCAACTAAACAACGCCCCTTAATTTTTTGTAGCTGTTTTTCGCTGAAGACCTCTATATGTGGACCAATGTAATATTTATGCCCAACAGCACATCGCCACCAACCCAAATTCACATCTTGCCAGGCCATTCCAGAGGAAACCTATCATGGTTTTGGAATTTAAAACTTTTTGAGCCTAACACTTAACATGGACATTACAGAAAAGAATGAACTGTGATCATATTGGTCCACAGAACCGATTCATCACAGACCATATTCTCTGCTGCAATGGCCAGGAGAAGATATGAGACAGTAATGCATTTTATGCATTTCTGTGACAATACCCTCTGTTGTTCCTGGGTGACCCTGACTATGATTGGCTCCATAAACTTTCGGCCCCTCATAAATTACCTGCCCCAGGAATTTGCAGATGTGTATATGTCCCAACAAAACATCTGCATAGATAAGTTCTTTGTACATTTTAGGCTCCATGTACACGGGACGTTTTTACAACTGCTCCTAAATTATAAAACTTGATAGATAGTAACCCACGTTTAAAGCGTCAGTTTTGCCATGTTTACATGCCGCGTTTAGCCGCATTTGCATTTATAAAACTTATTTTTTTAAATGGCGAAAAAACGAAAAATTACTATAAACGACACAATGCTAAACGCGGGACAGGTTACCGCCTTCAGCTACGTTTAGTTGCTCAGCTCACCACAGTCTACTGCAGGCCGCTGAACTCTGCCAAGCTGTTCTCCCGGGACCTCCTGCTCCAGGCACTCGTGTCCCTCTTGTCCTTCGGCTTCCTCTGTCTCACCTTCAGCAGAGCCAGGACAGGAGATATAAGAGAGGCCGACCTCATCAAATCAGTCTCCCATTCGATCCCTGACAGCAGGTGTTTGAGGTGCTTGTCATAAAAGTCTCTATAGAGGAGGGTCACTTGAGTTCCAGTATCCAGGAGAGCCTTGGTGTATACTCCTTCCACTTGGATGGGGACAACTGGAGAAGGCCCCAGTGACTTGGGTGGGAATTCGTAAAGTGGCAGGCTGGGCCTGTTTGGTGGCTTGTATCTGAACTCCTTTCCTGTGAAAATTCTGATCCGCTTGAGTCTCTGTTGAACTCTGGGAGTCTGGTGTGCACTGACTCTCTGTCGCCAGGTAGCCTGGGTCAATGGGAGTGGGGCAGTAGGTCGCTCAGAGGCAACAACAGGAGCCCTCTGTGATGGTTTGGACTTCCGCTGCGGTCTCTTTGCGTTGTTGTTTTTGGGGTGAGCCACTGTGCCACTGTGCCACTTCTTGGCAAATATTTTCTTCAATGCTTTGGCAACTTCTACTGCTATATCTGCCAAGCTTTCTCCATTTGGGCACTGCGCAATAAAATGCCCTACCTCCCCACATTGATAACATTTCAGAACTGGGGAGGGGGGTCACATTTCTTCTTTCAACCACAGAGGCTGGCACAGCATATTTCATTTCCGAGAGTGACTTTTGCATATCAGCTTGAGCCTTCATCACTTGTCCAACTGTCTGCTGGATCCCACAGAAGTTTTTTTGTTAAACGGTCTGCACTTGTGCCAGTTGGGCCACGGCTTGTGTCAAAGTGTCAATAGAGTCGCAGACCCCTCCCTCTTGACTGATTTCTATTTCAGATCCTGACTGTATGCCGCAAGCTGAGGCACCATGTTTATGTCCCTTGGAAGCCTTAGGCCTTGGTACCTTGACTGTAATGAGTGCCTCCTCTTCCATGATAGCCTTAATTAATTTAGTGTAAGTGCAGAGGTTACTCAAGCCCTGGGCCCGAAACTGTAGCACAACAAGATCCAGTGGCTGCGCACCTCTGATCATTTGAGATACTAAGTTCTTGGTTGCGGCTTTGCCTTCCATTCCACCCTTCATTACGATCTGGTATAGAATCTGATCTAGTCGCTTGACATAGTCTGATAGCTTCTCATCCTCCTTTTGATAGGTATGGGAGAAAAGATAGAGTATTGTTTGTGGCGGCAGGTCCGGGTCAAGACAAACAAAGAGCCAGGCAGAGCGGGCGGAAGGTCACAGTGGTAGCATTCAATAGGGCACATCGGCAGCATTTAATGGGCACAGTGGCAGCATTTAATGGACACAGTGGCAGCGAATAAATGGGCACAGTGACTGCGTTTGATGGCACAGTAGCTGTGTTTGATGAGCACAGTGGTAGAAATTGATGCGCACAGTGGCGGCATTAGATAGGCACAGTGGCTGCAATTGATGGACACAGTGGCTGCGTTTGATGGGCACAGTGATGTTTTTTTTTTTAATATTTCAGTTTGTTTGCACCTCCCAACATTTTTGAGCACCAGCCGCCACTGGTATACCCCATGCTGAGACAAGTGTCTGTCCAAGAAAAGAACACCACAGCTGAAGAAGGGGGGAAAATATGATGCTTAGACTGACGTGAGAAGGTACTACAACCTGAAGAGATGGCGTGTCTACAAGCTCAAGTGGGAGCAACCAGGCTCCTTTGTTGTCCTTGAAGCTGACTGTTGAGGAAAGTACACAGGAGTGGAGGTAATCCCAGAAGTGATATTGACTAGGGCTTTGCGGCAAACCACAGGAAGTTTTCAGTCAGTGCCCGCAATATTACTGCCTCACCAGTGAAATTGCGTGCTCGAATGTGGCTAGGACACGTAAGTCCAGCCACCCCGTCTCACCATCTGATATTAACTTCCCATTTACCCTGAAGATAGGGAGAATACAGTTTTTATCACCCTAGTAGGGTTCTTTGAGTTTGACAGGATGCCTCAAGTTCTGTCTGGCGCTCCAGCAATGTTCCAGCGACAGAGGGAGAAGTAGGGGACATGAACCTGATCAAGTGTTGGTGTACCCAAACGATATCAATGTCTTTGAGCTCTCGAAGAGCATAAAGAGTGTCAGGAGTAGGACCTGAAGAGGCTTCATGATAAGGGATTGAAGCTGTCCCTGGTAAAATGTCAGTTTTACTAGCCTTCGGTTAATTACCTCAGCCATGTTGTCTCTGATGAAGGAGTGGCTATTGTCCCACCGAAGTTGGAAGCTGTCACTTCCTGGCTGAGGCCTACCTACCAATGTGACAAACCTAGTTAGAAAACCCAGAGGGCCCAGAAAGCCTCGGGGTCAATCCAAGACCAGTGTGAGCAAGTTTTCCAGCAGTTAAAGTGGAGCTTAACGACTTTCTATGCATAAATAAACCATGAATGTGTAACCTGACAGACTATGGTGAGGTGGGTCAAAAGGAAACCAAAAAGCCCTTCACCAAACCAGTATGAAGAAGTTCTTAGAACAAAACGTCTCCATATGTCTCATTACATAAAAAAAATCCCCCCAAAATAAGGGGGTCATTCCTCATTTTAGGATTGTAGGTATAAAATAATTAATTTACGCCTCTTGGAAAAACAGTACATCCTGAACCTTTGGCTCATAACAACAGAAACATTTAGCTATCTCAGACTTGTCATCGATCATTAGTGCAGTGCATGTAAACTATGCAAAGTATAACTAGACTGGTTATTGTTGCGTAAGCTAAAGGAGTCTTGAAATATAAGGCTGTATCTGTGCAATCAACAAGCAGCTCTGGATGCAGCTGACCAACGGGCATAAAAGAATGATTTGCATGCCTCCCCTCACTACCCTAAAATAAGGAATAATCTCTAAGCCCCATTTTTTGGGATGTGTAATGGAATGAAACCTCCTTATAAGAAGGCTCAACAATAAATGAAGTATTTACTGAAAAGCCCTATGGAGGATTTTATAAATGGTGAACTGAAGGTATACTGTACCACTGTGATATTGTAGGGATATTGATAGACAGAATGTTGCTTGTACTGAAATTGTCGGTTGCCTGCATCCTGTAAGTTTTTTTTTCTCAGTAAACAATACTGATTGTCTACCACAATCCTAGAAAGTGTCTGAAAATAAATTGTGCAAATTTTTTCACAGCTTTTTTCAGCTTCACTACACTTAAAGCTCAAGTCCAAACTCTGGACTTCCCACAGAAGACCCCCTCCACTTTTTGTGGCCCTCTTACCCACTCTGGTCAGGATTCTCGTACGAGTTACGCCGGCGTATCTCCAGATACGCCGTCGTAACTCTGAGTCCATGCCGTCGTATCTATGCGCCTGATTCTTAGAATCAGTTAAGCATAGATTTGTATTAGATCCGACCGGCGTAAGTCTCTTACGCCGTCAAATCTTAACTGCATATTTACGCTGGCCGCTAGGGGCGTGTACGCTGATTTACGCCTAGAAATATGTAAATCAGCTAGATACGCGAATTCACAAACGTATGCCCGGCCGATGCAGTACAGATACGCCGTTTACGTTCGGCTTTTCCCGGCGTAAAGTTACTCCTGCTATATGAGGCGTAGATGAGGCGTACCAATGTTAAGTATGGACGTTGTTCCCGCGTCAAATTTTGAAAATTTTACGCCGTTTGCGTAAGTCGTTCGCGAATAGGGCTGGGCGTCATTTACGTTCACGTCTAAAGCATTGGTTTCTTGCAGGCTAATTTGGAGCATGCGCACTGGGATACTTTCACTGACGGCTCATTTAGTGGGGTCACATGAAATTTACATAACACATGCCCACATCTACCACATTTGAATTAGGCGGGCTTACGCCGGCCTATTTACGCTACGCCGCCGCAACTTTGGTTTGAGAATACGGCACTTGCCTGTAAAAGTTGCGGAGGCGTAACGTAAATAGGAGACGTTACGCCCGCACAAAGATACGCGATTCTACGTGAATCCGGGCCTCTGTCTTTAGGCCTGTTAATGGATTTTCTGGGTCCTCTTCCTGTGCGGATATTTTCTTGGTGGTGAGTGGTCCTTGATAATGCAAATCTGATGTTGTGATGCTGCCTCTTTGGGGGACAGCCCGTGACATCCTGCACTCACAGTATGTCCTCAGTCTTTCATGTTGAAAGACACTGGGGTTGGTTTACTAAAACTGGAGTGTGCAAAATCTGGTGCAGTTCTGCATAGAAACCAATCAGCTTCCTTTTTTTTTTTCAAACCTTAATTGAACAAGCTGAAGTTAGGAGCTGATTCGCTACCATGCACAGCTGCATTAGATTTTGCACTCTCCAGTTTTAGTAAATCAACCCCATTGTGTATCATTCAACACAGAATACTAAGTACATCTTGTGGCAGAAAAGAGGTACTGTGGGTGACAGCGCTGGAGAGAACAAAGAAAAAACAAGCAATCCTTTCATTTTTGATCACAAAAGGTGAACATTGAGGTTTATATGAATCATGCACAGTTAAAAATTGACAACCTCAATATATAACTGTAGCTATCAGAATAAACAGTCACACTCCAGGAGGACCCAGAGGTCTGTAATGCAGAGCATTCAAACATGAAGAGCGATCTTCTCAGATGTTGTCAATAAAGGGGGGGGGGGATGTGGGGGTGATAGGGCAGGGGAGGATGAGAGGATAGAAAAGAGAGATTGTGTGTTTAACAAAAGACAGGCAAATGTCCAGACGGCCTATCAGAGTTCCCAACTATTTTGGTAGATGAGAAGAAGGGTAACCGCTCAGATAGACCAAAGAACTTTCTCACTAGATCCAAAACCCAGGGTAACGGCAATGCAATGACATGCAAAACTGAAGAGGAAGACTAGGACAGACGCACTCCAGAAAACGTTCCCCTTTAATAAAACTGGTCACAAAAATAACATGTCACAGCAAAAATTAGGGAAAAAGCTGACGCGTTTCACACTGTCATACAGTGCTTAAACATAGCTAGTGTGCATAGCAAACAGAAAATGAATATATACTCTATCAAACAAAAGTGGTGGGAGTCCTGAGAACTAATTAGTTAATCAGGATCTCATGTGAAAAAAAAAGAAGGGGAATGAGGTGAAAGTGATGTATGAATGTAGATATGATGAAGTATAAGTGACAGTGTTGCACTGAATAGTGCATATGTATGAAATATGTGTTGATGTGCTAGTACGTCCGTGTGAGAAAATGTGTGAATGATAAAAAAGGTAAAAAAAAAAAAAAAAGACCGTAAGCCCGGTGAATGTGGTGGTGTGCAGGGAATGTGGGAATGTGAAATGATTGACAGAAACGGTGCTTGTGAAAAATCTAATATTATGGGGGAACCCCTATAAAAAAATATATATGGTGGATTGACACTGCGAAGTGGTTGTACGTATATAATTGCTAAAATGTCTTAGATGGGCAGTCATATGGTCATGTATTAATAAAGCGTGTGTATATGAAAATGAATAACCAAAATAAGATAAAAAATATATCTATATATAGGCAAGCTGGAGTGACTTGTGATTGAACAAATAGTATATGTACTATATTATGTTGTTTTATTTAATTATTTTGATAAACTGGATACATAGAATAGATTCCTGTTCCAGTAATAACTATGATGTATAAAACCATTAATTTATTAAACCATTAATCATGGCTCCAAAATGATCCAAAGGTATTTAACGCAATCATGATTGTTATTTTAAGGGGACCTTCATGGAAAAAGCCATGAGTAATATTAGGGCATGGAAACATGGATGTACTCATAATATTTGTTTATTTAGTGAACGTGTCACAATATCAAATCTAATTTTCATGTTGTAAATATGCCGAAGACATGTGAAAAGAAAAAAATTGCCATTAATATGCCATTATTAAACAACAATGAAAAAATAAAAATTTAAATAAAATGTGACATGTAAGACTTTGTTAACTCTTATTTTAATTGAATCTAATGTAATGTATTTCATTGTATTCAATTGTATTCAACTGTTGCATGCAATTCTCCGCCGGATTGCATAGCCATTGCCTTGTGTATGGCTTGCAGTCCGGTAGGAAATGTGCTTATGGTGTCTACCGGGTCTATTGATTCACAGGATTGAGTCCCACCACCTTCACAAAATAAGTCTAATAACCCCTTACATGTCACAGACCAACCACGCCCTACGGCATTTGACCCAAAGGGTTGTCTGTGCTTCTAACCCGTCAATCGATCGCCATCATAGCCCATGCACTATTTCTTGTACAATCTTTTAAAATTGGGGATTTTAATATAGCGGGAAAAGGTACCAACACTCAGGTTGGCTTCTGGCTGTCACTATCTATGCCTTCATATAAGCTATACCATATAATGTGGTTGCTTCGTTTCACTGAATAACATTTAGCCCCTCCCCAAAATCTCTTAATTAGATTGGTAAACACGCAATTAAATTCAAATCTGCCATATTAATAGCAACTCATCCGTCACATTTTATTTCAATTTTTATTTTTTCATTTTTGTTTAATAATGGTATATTAAAAATAAAAACATTCATGTTTTTTTTTCTTTTCACATGTCTTTGGCATATTTACAAAATAAAAATTAGATTTGATATTGTGACACGTTCACTAAATAAACAAATATTATGAGTACATCCATGTTTCCATGCCCTAATATTAATCATGGCTTTTTCCATGAAGGTCCCCTTAAAATCACAATCATGATTGCAATAATTACCTTTGGATCATTTTGGAGCCATGATTAATGGTTTTATAAATCATAGTTATTACTGGAACATGAATCTATCCTATGTATCCAGTTTATCAAAATAATCAAATAAAACAACATAATGTAGTACATATACCATTTGTTCAATCAAAAGTCACTTCAGCTTGCCTATATATAGGTATATTTTTTATCTTATTTTGTTTATTCATTTTCATATACACACGCTTTATTCACACAGCGTTGATTTGTTTTCTCAACAAATTTTACAATTAAACAAATACATGACCATATGACTGCCCATCTAAGAAATTTTAGCAAATATATACGTACAACCACTTCGCAGTGTCAATCCACCATATATATTTTTTATAGGGGTTCCCCCATAATAATAGATTTTTCACAAGCACAGTTTCTATCAATCATTTCACATTCCCACATTCCCTGCACACCACCACATTCACCAGGCTTAAGGTCTTTTTTTTACCTTTTTTATCATTCACACATTTTCTCACATTAGCTCATCAACACATTTTTTTCAGATTCCAACACATTAGGAACCATACACGTTTAGCATATCCAGGTTTGTAGCAGGTGTGTGGGGAGTATTCTCAGTCACATGTTTGGATACACCCGGATTCACAGGAGGTCCTGATTAACTAATTAGTTTTCAGGACTCCCACCACTTTTGTTTGATAGAGTATATATTCCTTTTCTGTTTGCTATGCACACTATCTATGATTAAGCACTGTATGACAGTGTGGAACGCGTCAGATTTTTCCCTAATTTTTGCTGTGACATGTTATTTTTGTGACCAGTTTTATTAAAAAGGAACGTTTTCTATAGTGCGGCTGTCCTAGTTTTCCTCTTCTATTTTGGTAGATGTTGACTGGTCATGTCATGCTTGTCCCAGTATGTAGTGAAGCATTTAAAATCAGTGCCGTAAAACCATATTTTCTGGAAGCATTCTTCCCTCTGAGTCGGGCATTAACCACTTTCCACCCAAAGGACGTTATATGACGTCCTTGGGTTTCAGTGGTAATCAAAATTTTTAGTGGTGTCAAAATTTTCAGCTGGCGATTCCCTTTACAATATAAGTGATTCTATTGGCTATATCAGGTGCCGAAAGAAGCCCCCCTCTGCTGCCTCCTTTCATGGGCTCGCTCGTCCCATCTGAGAGCTGGGGACCTTTCTGCCCAGCGGCATTTAGTGCATAGAACAGAGAGAGAGGAAATGATGTTGTTCCTCCCTCTCTGTAAAATCAGAAACTTGAAGCGATGAGGATTTAGTCACTTCTGGTTTGCTGCTTACAAGCCATTACTGGCTTGTACAAGCATTGGTCAAACTGATTTTGGTTTGTCTCCGCCAATAAGCGATTCACCTGCATAATACACATTCCTATGTCTGACGTTTTGGCACCGATCTGACATAATTAACATGACCTAATTACTACAGTTGATTCCACACACAAAACAGTATTAGCATACATAATGAAGGGTCTTAGGAACCAGGCTGAATTAACACCTAAAAGCTAGACATCTGACCTTTACAGACTTAATTAGCATCTCACAATTGAATGTCCAGGAGCAGACGTAATTAACACCTCAAACGCATGTGTCCCCCCCATTGAATGAAAACACTTCATTTGGAGTCAGACTTTAAAAACTTGTAATATTCCAAGATATCCTGCAAAACAGGAATTATCATTTATCAGTCACCCTATGCCCAAAAAGGGGCACAGGGTGACCCTAGACCCAAGAGTCATTAGTGACGCTGGCACAGGAGTACCCCCCATCCTTCACAAGTCTCTGGGTGTCACGGGTCATTCCGTTACATGCTCCATTGTAGTTTTGCCCCCCCTTAAAATGTGTCCCATTTTATTTTTCACATTCAATTTAGGCGGAGTGCTAGAGGGATTTTTTTTCTGGGCCCAAATCCAGCTAGAACACCCCCCCTTAAAATGTTTAATGGCCCATAAGAGGGGTGAGGAGTCTGGTAAGTGGGCCTATTTTAGTTTTGGCATGAAATACTCACTCCAATAATAAATGTTATACTGATGTTGGACAAGGATGTCTTTTGTATTGTGATTGCAATGTTTATGTGCCAAAGTACTCATTTTTATTTTTGTTTGACTCCACAGTTTCCTTCCACGCCCTGGGAAAGGCAGACTGTGGCTTCCCAATTGGCCCAGCGGTGGGACTTCTCTAACTGCGGAGGGGCAAGAGATGGAAAACACGTCCGCATAGTGCCGCCACCCCGTTCGGGGTCATACTATTTCAACTACAAAGGTTTTCATAATATTGTGTTGATGGTGGTGGTGTTGGCACAGTACGAGTTTTTGTATGTGGACATGGGGAATAACGGCCGAATGTCCGACGGCGGAGTATTTGCGCAGAGGGAGTTTGCCCAACGTCTCCAGACTGGTGGCCTGACACTGCCAAGGGATGAAGACAATGTGGAGGGACTCCCTTTCGTGTTTGTCGCGGATGAAGCTTTCGGCCTGGGACCACACCTCATGAGGCCGTTTCCCCAGAGGAAACTCACCCCGGAGAGGAGGGTTTTTTATTTCCGGCTGGCCAGAGCTGGATGGTTGTCGAGAATGCCTTCGGGATAATGGCCGGTTTCGCCTGTTCCAGACAGCCATACACATAGCGGAATAAAAACTGAATACTGTCATTTTTACCTGCTACATTTTTCATAATTATTAGCGCAGGCTTTCAGAGACCTACCTTTCCAACATTGGGCCTGAGGCCAGACAATCATCTGAGAACCTGACTGGCCTGGACACTGGCCGTACTGGCTTGGCCCCCCGAACTGCTCGAGATGCCCGTGATAGATATGTTGAGTACTTCACGGGTAGGGGGGCCACTGCTATGCTAGACCATATTACTTTTAAAAAAAAAAAGACAGAGGCGCATGTCCCAGCTGGAGGAGGAGTGTCTGCAGGTCATTAGGGAGGCAGCTTCCATCATAAAGGCACCCCTTAACCCTGTTGAGGGCTACAGCACCTACCTTGCTGACCAGCTGCAAAAAATGGATGAGCGACAATGGGCCCTGGCAAAGGATATTTTTGCCTCTGTGATTCAGAGGGGAAGAAGGGGCCTGCTGACTGAGAACACACAACTCAGTGACCCGGCACAGCCTCCTCCTCCTCCTCCTGCTGCCACACTCTCACCACCTGCAAGGGGCCATGGAGGGAGCCGTGGAAGGAATGCTGCAAGGAAGACCAGAAAGTTATTCGGTGACTTCAAGCTGATCTGCCAGAAAACAGAGGCTGTTGTTGTAGTACCACAGCTTGGGGTCATGTATGACATATGCTGCTGCTTCTGATTTCTGGGATTTGGGGAGCACATTGTGACCCAAATTAAAGGGACTCCTCATGTTAGTGATTTTGTTGTTGATCATGGTGGAATGTGCCTTTGGGCTCCAAAGTCTGCATAGATTTGGCTGACTGCTCAATTGTTGACCTTCATGTTTAATTGTTTGGTCCAGAATAAATGGAGATTTAATTTTAAGTTAAATACTTGTCTATTGTGTTTTTCTGGTGAATAGCCGTAAAACATTTCAGAAATACAATGTGTAATTAACAAAGGACACAACCTCCTTGGGGGGGGGGGACAAAATGTGTTGTGATAACTTGCTAAAAAAAAAAAAAACATAAAGAAAAAAAAAGTTGGGATAACTTGATAAAAAAAAAAAAAAGAAAAAAAAGATGTGGAGTAAAAACAAATATTTGGGAGATCTGGCTTATTTGAAAAAAAAAAGGATTATTCATGAGATCACAAGCCAAAAATAAAAGAAGTCAGTATGGGAGAACTCTGTCTAAATACCATCAGCAAAACAACGTCTTTATTCTAGCAATAGAACGAAGAAAAAAATGTGCTGCAATAAACGAGGCACTAATTTTAAAAATGTAGAATGTGCCATCTCCAAAACGAACGCTAGTTTTACCAGAACGAGCGCTCCCATCCCCTAATTTAGTCTGAGCATGTGTGGATTTTTAACCGATGGTCGTGCCTACTAACGATCGGTTTTGTCCTATCGGTTAGGAATCCATCGGTTAAATTTAAAACAAGTTGGCTTTTTTTTAACCCATGGTTAAATAACCGATGGCACCCACACACGATCGGTTTTGACCGATGAAAACGGTCCATCAGACCATTCTCATCGGATTAACCGATCGTGTGTACGCGGCATTTAGTGCCTCTGCTTAAAAATACATAATATTTGTGGATTCTAATTAATTTAGCAAAAATTCTACCAAAACAAAATCATGATTTTTACATGTATAAGAGAAATGTCAGAAGAACCGGCCTGGATGGCAAGTCTTTAATATTCAATGACAGTTTTTTTTTTTTGTTGCTGCAATCAACCTCTATCAACTGCATCTGAATATTACATTTAATTGTTTTAAAAACACAAAGGATCTGTCTATATGGTGTAATGTTAATTGTATTACTTTTGGGAGGTGGTGCAAATTACTATGTATCTACAAGATGGGAAGTGTCTGTGAAATAACTCTGTAGGGAATGTCTCCCAAGCTGAAAGTCTTGCTTTGGAAAGACTATAAATTATCAACAAATCAAGACAATTGGCCTCTTCAGAGACTCACTGCTGACACAGAAATTTCAATTCACTTTTTTCCAGGACGATACAGAACTCATCGTGTAATAGACCATCATTTTTACAAAATAAATTGTCTCATTCTAATGCACGGGTAATGGAGAATCATTTTAAAAATACATTTACTGTTCCACTTCTACTTTCAGTGAAATGTATTTTCATACATACTGTAGACATAAAAGCTTCAGTATGTGTCAATATGCAGTATACAGTGATGAAAATAAGTATTTGAACACCCTGCTATTTTGCAAGTTCTCCCACTTGGAAATCATGGAGGGGTCTGAAATTGTTATCGTAGGTGCATGTCCACTGTGAGAGACATAATAAAAAAAATAAAAAATCCAGAAATCACAATGTATGATTTTTTTAAACTATTTATTTGTATGATACAGCTGCAAATAAGTATTTGAACACCTGAGAAAATCAATGTTAATATTTGGTACAGTAGCCTTTGTTGGCAATTGCAGAGGTCAAACATTTCTTGTAGTTTTTCACCAGGTTTGCACACACTGGAGGAGGGATTTTGGCCCACTCCTCCACACAGATCTTCTCTAGATCAGTCAGGTTTCTGGGCTGTCGCTGAGAAACACGGAGTTTGAGCTCCCTCCAAAGATTCTCTATTGGGTTTAGGTCTGGAGACTGGCTAGGCCACGCCAGAACCTTGATATGCTTCTTACAGAGCCACTCCTTGGTTATCCTGGCTGTGTGCTTCGGGTCATTGTCATGTTGGAAGACCCAGCCTCGACCCATCTTCAAAGCTCTAACTGAGGGAAGGAGGTTGTTGCCCAAAATCTCGCAATACATGGCCCCGGTCATCCTCTCCTTAATACAGTGCAGTCGCCCTGTCCCATGTGCAGAAAAACACCCCCAAAGCATGATGCTACCACCCCCATGCTTCACAGTAGGGATGGTGTTCTTGGGATGGTACTCATCATTCTTCTTCCTCCAAACACGGTTAGTGGAATTATGACCAAAAAGTTCTATTTTGGTCTCATCTGACCACATGACTTTCTCCCATGACTCCTCTGGATCATCCAAATGGTCATTGGCAAACTTAAAGCGGGGGTTCACCCTTAGAGGGCACTTTTCCCCCTTAGATTCCTGCTCGTTTTTACTAGGGGAATCGGCTATTTATTTTAAAATATGTGCAGTACTTACCCGTTTACGAGATGCATCCTCTCTGTCGCTTCCGGGTATGGGCTTCGGGAATGGGCGTTCCTTCTTGATTGACAGGCTTCCGAGAGGCTTCCGACGGTCGCATCCATCGCGTCACGATTTTCCGAAAGAAGCCGAACTTCGGTGCGCAGGCGCAGTATAGAGCCGCACCGACGTTCGGCTTCTTTCGGCTACGAGTGACGCGATGGATGCCACCGTCGGAAGCCTCTCGGAAGGCTGTCAATCAAGAAGGAACGCCCGCTCCCGAAGACCCATACCCGGAAGCGACGGAAGAAGATGCAGCTCGAAAACGGGTAAGTACTGCTCATATTTTAATACAAATAGCCGATTCCCCTAGACCGAACGAGCAGGAAGCTAAGGGGAGAAATTTTTTTTTTTTACAAATGGGTGAACTCCCGCTTTAAGACGGGCCTTGACATGTGCTGGTTTAAGCAGGGGAACCTTCCGTGCCATGCATGATTTCAAACCATGATGTCTTAGTGTATTACCAACAGTAACCTTGGAAACGGTGGTCCCAGCTCTTTTCAGGTCATTGACCAGCTCCTCCCGTGTAGTCCTGGGCTGATTTCTCACCTTTCTTAGGATCATTGAGACCCCACGAGGTGAGATTTTGCATGGAGCCCCAGTCCGAGGGAGATTGACGGTCATGTTTAGCTTCTTCCATTTTCTAATGATTGCTCCAACAGTGGACCTTTTTTCACCAAGCTGCTTGGCAATTTCCCCGTAGCCCTTTCCAGCCTTGTGGAGGTGTACAATTTTGTCTCTAGTGTCTTTGGACAGCTCTTTGGTCTTGGCCATGTTAGTAGTTGGATTCTTAATGATTGTATGGGGTGGACAGGTGTCTTTATGCAGCTAATGACCTCAAACAGGTGCATCTAATTTAGGATAATAAATGGAGTGGAGGTGGACATTTTAAAGGCAGACTAACAGGTCTTTGAGGGTCAGAATTCTAGCTGATAGACAGGTGTTCAAATACTTATTTGCAGCTGTATCATACAAATAAATAGTTAAAAAATCATAAATTGTGATTTCTGGATTTATTTTTTTTGATTATGTCTCTCACAGTGGACATGCACCTACGATGACAATTTCAGATCCCTCCATGATTTCCAAGTGGGAGAACTTGCAAAATAGCAGGGTGTTCAAATACTTATTTTCCTTACTGTATATACATAGCAAGTTTATATTATTACATTTTTTTTTTTTTTAATTTGTTGAAACTTAAATCAAATCATTAAGAGCTCATGAAAAACGTAACAATAATAATGTAACTTCAGAAGTGGTTTTCATTATTTGAATCTGCAAATTTAAAAATATATACAAGGTGATACTTCCATGAAGGTTCTTACTTAGGTACCTCCTGCTGTAATGGGGGATATTTACTAAAACTGGTGCGCACAGAATCTGGTGCAGATGTGCATAGTAATCAATCAATTTCTTACTTCATCTTGTTCAGGTAAGCGTTGAAAATAAAACCTAGAAGCTGATTGGTTACTGTTAGGGTTGCCACCTCATCCCTTTAAAACAGAACACATAGTAATTACACAGGTTCTGTGGCTGATTAAGGTGGTAATCAAACTCACTTGGTGCCTTATCTGCATTAAATTAGCCCCAGAACCTGTGTAATTACTATGTGTTCTGTTTTAAAGGGATGAGGTGGCAACCCTAGTTACTGTGCACAGCTGCACCGGATTCTGTGTGCACCAGTTTTAGCAAATCTCCACAAATGTGACAACTGTCTCCTATTTGTGCCCCTAGATTGTCACTGTGTTACATGTGCCCCTGCAGGAGACCACAAGTAAGCGTGCCTAACTTATGTCACAGTCAGGAAACCCTTTCTGAGAAATGGAGACAACAAGTAGATGCAAAGTGGCTTTATATACAGTTTTAAAAAGATGTAGAATTTTTTTAGCAAAATAAATAAAAATATTAAAGGAAATTAAAAACTCCCCCACCCCCCTGAACATATAAGCAAAAGCACATGTAGGTCCTGCATGCATATGTATTAAGCGATTGGACCACAATAATTGTAGGTCATCATTCATGTTTAACTCTGCAGTAATAACCTGTAAAGTCTTTTAACCCCTTGCCGCCCGGCTTATTGTAGAATGATGCTGGGGCCGGCCTATTGATCTGAATACATGTAATATTACATCCTCCGGATCTCGCCTGGGTGATGACTGATCACTGTACGGCCCGCTGCCCCATACCATGTAACCGCTGCAATCAATCACAGCAGGTCCCATGACAGTTGTAAACAATGGATGGCTTCCTTTCAAGCCCTCCATTGTTTACAATTGTGTTTCAAGCTGTGATTTGTCACAGTGATCGCATGGCACATACTGGGCCAATCGCAGCCCATGTGTGCTATGCGATCATATGTGGCCAATCATAGCTAATCACAAGACAAACTGAATAAATCAATTTCAATCAGTAAATTGCTTGCATATAGCAACGAAATGCATTGCTATAAGCAAACATAATGTGTAAAAACAAAAAACTAAATACTGATCACTTCCCCAGAGTAGTACAATAATACTATGGTAACATTATATTACTATGGTCAAAGTAGGTTAAAAAGACAAAAATCACTAAAATATATATATATATATATATATATTTATATCATATCATAAAAAAATCACTGCCAAACTAGTTATATGATGACGCTGTACTGAACTGTTGACAGTATGTAAAAAAAAAAAAAAAAATTCCCCAATTTTCCAAAAAATTGTGACAAAAAACTGACAACTTCAAAAACTCACCATGCCTCTTACTAAATACCTTAGACTGTCTACATTCCAAAAAGGGGTAATTTGGGGGGTATTTGTACTGTCCTGACTTTTTTGGGCCACAAGAGATGAGAAAGCCTATCAGTACATCAGGATTGATACATTTTCAGATATATATCATAGTTTGTGGACTCTAAAAGTATCCTACAGACTAAATAATATACATGAAAAAAAAATACAAATTTCATATATGTACAGTGTTGCATGACTGAGCAATTGTCATTCAAATTGTGACGGTGCTGTAAGATGAAAATTTGCCTGTGGAGGAAGGGGGTAAAAGTGGTATTGAAGTGGTTAAATAGTCACCTATGACAGAATGTAGATACCATAGTTTGTCCCCATTTCTCGGTGCATGTAATTTTAACCACTTGCCGACCAGCCGCTGTCGTTTTACAGAGCGGGGACCGGGAGCTGTGTGTGTAAACACACAGCTCCCGGTCCTGTCAAGGAGAAAAATGCTGATCTTCTGTTCATACAATGTATGAACAGAAGATCAGTCATTTCCCCTAGTGAGGCCACCCCCCTACAGTTAGAACACACCCAGGGAACATACTTAACCCCTTTCCTGCCCCCTAGTGTTAACCCCTTCACTGCCAGTGGCATTTTTATAGTAATCCAATGCATTTTTATAGCACTGATCGCTATAAAAATGCCAATGGTCCCAAAAATTTGTCAAAAGTGTCTGAAGTGTCCGCCATAATGTCGCAGTACTGAAAAAAAATTAACAAAAATGCCATAAAAATACCCCCTATTTTGTAAATGCTATAACTTTTGCGCAAAGCAATCAATAAACGCTTATTGCGTTTTTTTTTTACGAAAAATATGTAGAAGAATACGTATCGGCCTAAACTGAGGAAAAAAAATGTTTTTTTTTATATATTTTTGGGGGACATTTATTATAGCAAAAAGTAAAATTTTTCAAAATTGTCGCTCTATTTTTGTTTATAGCGCAAAAACTAAAAACCGCAGAGGTGATCAAATACCACCAAAAGAAAGCTCTATTTGTGGGGGAAAAAGGACGCCAATTTTGTTTGGGAGCCACGTCGCACGACCGCGCAATTGTCAGTTAAAGCGACGCAGTGCCGAATCGCAAAAACTGCTCTGGTCTTTGACCAGCAATTTGATCTGGAAGTTAAGTGGTTACGTCTTGACATATTTGATGTCTGTTTACATAATGTAAAATTATATTTTATATATTCCAAAAAATGTGGGTATTATATTATGTTTGTTTGCCCGGAAATACATTTTAGTGTAATTTGTCTTGAAAATGTGCTTTTGCTTTGCAAATATCATGTAACATAAAAAATCTCAACTGCCACACTTTTATTTCACAGGACCTTCGCTTTCAAAAAATATACTGTATAATGTTTGGGGGCAGTAAGTAGTTAAGGAAACCCTTTGTTGCAACCAGCTTTTAAAAATTCAAGTTTCCAGATTTTGTCTTTAATACTTTTGGAGTGACTAACCTGTAACAAGTCTGAGGTCACGCCCCTTTCTGTTTAAGACCTGCCCTAAAAAAATGAGTGGGGACACTAGTTCTGAGGGCCAGTTGGGGGGCAATGAATTGCCTTAATTTGCATAGATTTCCTCTCACTTCCTGTTTGGCTATGGGGTAGGAAGTGAAGGGAAATTTCTGCAATGGGTCTGGGGTGGTAAAAAATAAACTGGCAGGGGCTATAACCCCCCCCTTAATCTATCCAATATTAAAAATAAAGTTAGTTCTGCTAACCAGGTATGTGATAACTCCTACTGTTGACTCTAAGGCCTCGTACACACGGCTGAGTTTCTCGGCAAAAACCAGCAAGAAGCTTGCTGGGTTTTTTTTTTGCAGAGGAAACCGGTTGTGTGTACACTTTTCAACGAGGAAACCGCCGAGGATCTCGTTGGGCCAAAAAGAAAGCATGTCTTCTTTTTCCTCGACGGCAATGGGAAAATTTGGCTCGCCGAGATCCTCGCGGCTTCACAAGGAACTCGACAAGCAAAATGATGTGTTTCGCCTGTCGAGTTCCTCGGAAGTGTATACGAGGCTTCAGCCTGCCTATCAGGACTGAAGGAGTCATAGGCAGTTAAATGGCCAACTGAAGGCGTACACATGGCAGGCTGCTAATTGCGTGGCAGAGAAGTAGTGTTATGAATGAATGAATGAATGAATGACTTGTATAGCGCAACGCATGCAAACTGAATCGCCTCTGGGCCTGCAACAGGAAGTGCTGTTACTGGCAAAATATCCAGGTAAGAAACTTTAGTAAAGGTCCACAAAAATAATTGAAAAAATTAAAAACTGTGCATAGAGACTGATAAGCTGCCAACACTCCACTAGACAAAAAACAAGTAACCAAATAGTGTGATGCTCAATAGTGAAAAACCACATGAATATAATGAATTCAAAAATGCGAATATAGGTAAATAAATGACCAATAAATAAAATGGTGAAAGATATATGAATTGACTCCACATTCATACCATGTGGAAAATATGATTTGAGCTCATATATCCAGTAGGTCTCCAAATGTGTAACGCACCCTGCGTGGCTGAACATGAGCGCCATGGTGGAACTTAACGATCAATTGCCAAAAACTGGGTACCAATTGGATCTCTATGATGGAACCTAGGTTCCATTGGACCTAGTAGATATATGAGCTCAAATCATATTTTTCACATGGTATGAATGTGGAGTGGGACATCAATTCATTTATCAACAAGGGTTGATGTGCCCACTCCACATTGACCCTGTTATGCCATATGCAGTGAATTTATGTTGCTATTCCTCAATTCTATATTTGGTGTAAGTTTATTTTATCTTATAATTTGGGCTAGTACTGTATGTTTATCCTTTTTTCACCTGTTTTGGAATTTTTACTATGTGTTTTGTTGGTGTACCTAAATTTGTATCATCCATTATGTGGATCATTTTGTCAGACTTGGTTATATCCTCATTTGTAAGTGATATTCCAACTTTGATATGACCACTAGATGGCACAACTAGTCCCTTATCTCCTAATAAAGTGAGTTCCTGCTCATTTTGAGAAGTTTATACATTATTTATCAGTTTTTTTTTTGTTATTTAATCCTCACTCCCAGCTTTGTCTGGTTATATATTTATGTGTATGCTTTATTTTTTAGCTTGTCATGAGGCTTCGACTAATTGCAATTTCATATACAGTATATATATTTTTTAACCTATTTCCTGCTTCCAAAGGGGGCGTGTGACTATTTTGTGATCACATGCTTCCTCTGGCTTTGATTCAGAATGAGGCTTGAAGTGCAAGCTGCCTCAATGGTTTCCTTTTATACTGATGATTTTAGGACATGACAGTGAGGCATGGAGGCCATGTTGACGTCGTATTGACACGTCCCGGCTCAGAACGAGGCTTTATCCTACGTTCAGCTACGCCCCCTTTTATTATTTCACTCATAGTGAGGTATGACAGTGAGGCGTGGGACGCATGCCGGCAACCTATTGGAACCCTGCGGATTTGAAAATCCATGTGTCCCCTGTTGTAATTTATGATGTAAATCCTTGTTGGTAGACTACTCCAATAAGACGAAACGTGTCAGTGACACTCGTGAGACCATTGCAAATTGCCTATACAACTCTAAGATACAAGCCTGTTCACTGGAAGTTTTTATAAGTGTAAACCCCCCTTTTTATTCATTAAACATACCAAACAGTAACACAATATGTGCGGTTATCTGTTTTTTTATGCACACCATCACGGATTGCTGCAATATCTGATGCGGTTCACCACACACTTTAGCGTCTGTGCCTGGATACTGCAACCTCCTGTTTATCATGAGATGGGGCCCCATTCTATAAACACTAATTTCCTCACAGTGGATCCTGCTGAGGTGTATCCTCACATATGCCTGTTTGACTCGCGTGCTGTACAGTACATGTGCCCACCTTTTCTGGTAAGCGTGCTAACCTTATCACTTTGATCATACTTCTAGGATCACAGTTTATCTTCTTTGAACAAACAAGAGAGACTTTTATGTACACGTTTTATTAATTTTCACATATGGACTGCCTCATGGTGCTTATATATGAACTTGAATAATTTAAAGGGTCTGAGCCAGAGGTGGTGGAACTGAGTTCCCCCAAGTTCCCCCTGAAAAAAGCCCTGGATATATATATATGCTTCACCATTTGAATTTATTGCTAATTTATTCACCTATATTCACATTTTTGAATTCATTATATTCATGTATGTTTTTTCACTATTGAGCGCCACCAGGGCCACCATCAGGAATTATGGGGCCCCTTACACAGCTTAAGGCATGGGCCCCCTGGGGCAGAGAAACGGGGGGGGGGGAGTGCTGCTGGGGGGCTGTCATCCGAGCCCTGGGGATCTCCGGGCCCTTTAATAAAAAAAAATATATATATATTAAAAAAAATATATTTTTTTTATATAAAAAAAAAAAAAAAGGGGGGTTGCCATCCAGGGCCCTGGGGGCCCCTTACAGGTGTACTGCCTGTACCCCCCTGATGGCGGCCCTGAGCGCCACACTTTTTGGTTACTTGTTTTTTACACAAAAATATTTTTTTAAGAAAACTGTATAAAGTAAGGTGTGATGTCAGATGTTGGTAATATGTTTACTCATACTTTAGGGCACTATTATCGATTTCTGTGAGTGATCATAAAAATCTTTAGTTGTTAGACTTTATAATTTAGCATGAGAGCATCTAAATTGATACTGATACTGACACACACTTTTTATTTTACAGTATCCCTTCTCGTTCTGTATATGAATGATGGTACTGTAATTATTTTAATAAAAAACAATCCTAAGTACCCTTTTTCCTAATTGACATAGAGCTGTCATGTGACCCAGCTCTTAACCAGCCTGTCTGCAGGGAAACAGTGGCAGGAGGAGCTTCTTGTCCTCTGTTGCTGGTCACATATAAAAATTGTCATACATATATCTATTTGAAATCAATGTTTTATTATTGTTGGCAATAACATTGTGTCGGTGGATTTCTGCCAATTACAGACTATGTAACTCCCCTCCAGCCTGTGTCTATTGTGTGTATGTGCCTAGATTTAGAGGAAGGTGAAGCCTCCATCATTCAATATGTGATATCCCACCCTCATTGTATTTAACTGTTTAGTGGGTATGAAGGAGGAGGGAGAGTGTGTAATTTACCACTGTGTATGCGCCCACATGTGGGACTCTATTGTCACATGGGCGGCTCAGATGTTATCAAGGAGGAAACGCACTGAAATATGATCATGTGCAGTAGCTGTCAACAGCTGCTCTGCATAATCCCCAGCTGCATTGGGGACATGGATAGAAGGGAGGGATAGAAAACAGCAGGATCAGACAGTTTTTTGCAGAGTACAGAAAACAAATCCCAATGTGACTGAGTGAGTATGAACAGCTTGCAATATTGCTAGTTTTTAATGATGTGGGTTTAATTACACTTTTAACATGACATTTTTGGATTTTAGGTCCAGTTTTAGTTTGAATCCCTTCTGAAACCAATACTTGTCACTGGACAGTAAATAAGATGTTATCTCTTCAACAGAGACACAAGCAACTAAAGAAATTACATTTTATCACTCTCAAGGTTATTTTTTTAAATAAATAAATCAAGGGCATAAAATATCTTGCACGAACTTGACTATATTTTAGTATTTTCATCTTTTTCCCTGAATTAATTTAGTCTAATTTATTATTTTATTCCTAGAAATAATGAATTCCACTAACCAGCACAAAGTCGTAGAGTTCACTCTCTTGGGATTGACCAGTTTCCCTAGGCTCAGCATAGCCCTATTTCTTCTCCTTCTCATTACCTACATTCTTATATTGCTGGCAAACCTGTTGATCATAGTGGCAGTCCATTTTGAAGCACGTCTTCTTTCAGCCATGTACTATTTTCTTAGTAGGTTATCCCTTGTAGACTTGTGCTATGCTACAGTGACCATCCCCAAAATTCTAGCAGACTTTATTTCCAAAACCAACACGATCTCCATCAATTCCTGCATCACCCAGCTGTTCTTTCTGCATTTCTTTGCAGGAACTGAGTGCATTCTCCTAACGGTCATGTCCTATGACCGCTACATTGCTATCTGCCACCCCTTACGCTATTCCAGTATTATGAACAAGACTGTCTGTCATTGGCTTGAGTTTGTTTGTTGGGCCACCAGTTGTTTACATTCCATAATTCAGATCATCATGACATGTCAAATGACGTTTTGTGGACCAAATAAAATAGACCATTTCTTCTGTGACATCCACCCTTTGTCCGTTCTGGCCTGTTCAGATATTTTTATCATCGAAATAGTATATGTGGCCAACAGTGGCCTGATCTCTGTGCTATGTTTCCTTGTGCTACTTATGTCTTATATGGGTATCATTAACACCATACGTAAAGCCCGATCTGAAGAGGGCCTAGGAAAAACTTTTTCGACTTGTGCCGCACACCTCACTGTTGTCACCCTTTTTTTTGGGTCTGGTGTCTTCATATATTTAAGACCCTCTGTATCATATGCAGTAGATAAAGTGGTGTCTGTGTTCTATACAATGGTAACACCCCTACTGAACCCAATTATTTACACGTTAAGAAATAAGGAGGTAAAGACCGCCATTAAATCTATTTTTGGCAAAGAAATGATGAAAAGAGCAATAAATAGATGAAACATTGAATTTATATTGTATGCTGTCTATCAGAGATAAATATGAATATATATTCAGAGATATACTGCATAATAGCACTGTCTTAGCAAATACAGTAGTGTACAAACATTTTAGGTACATTTAAATCTCAAGTAAAATTCAGCTTGACCATTCTTAAATGTGGTGGCTGTTTTAGTTTTATCTTTTAGGCATTTATTATTTATTTTCACTAGCCGATCCAGTCAGTAACAAACATCTGCTATTAGGGATCGTTCACACATGTAGTGATTATGACGAATGAAGCAATGCTCATTAACCACTTGCTCCCACTAAGGCCGGGTACTAACGAGCAAACATGTACGATGAAACCGGTCCGTCGGACCGTTTTCACCATACATGTCTGCCAGAGGGCTTCTGTACGATGGCTGTACTAACCATCGTACAGAAGTCCGCGCGTAAACAATACGCGGGGCGTGTCCGCGTCGTTGCCGCGACGATGACGCGGCGATGACGCGGCGACGTGGGCGGGCCTGCCATTTAAAGGCTTCCACGCATGCGTCGAAGTCATTCGACGCATGCGAGGGACGGCGGGCGCTCGGACATGTACGGTAGGTCTGTACTGACGACCGTACATGTCCGAGCGGGCAGGATTCCAGCGGACGGTTTTAAAACACGTCCAGGAATATTTGTCTGCTGGGAAAAGGCCCGGCGGGCAAATGTTTGCTGGAATTCGGCCCGCTCGCGCCTACACACGACCGAACATGTATGCTGAAACTGGCCCGCGGACCAGTTTCAGCAGACATGTTTGGTCGTGTGTACGGGGCCTAACAGTACATCTACTGCAAAGTACTAAAAATGGGGGGAACTAATGCGCAAACCAACCTAACAAGGGCAACTAAACTAATATATGAAATACCAATTAATATAACTATTAAGCAGCAGCCATGACTCATGCCGCATACAGACGGTCGTTTTTTGTGATGAAAAAAAACGACGTTTTAAATCATGAAATAAAACGACGTTTTTGAAACATCATTTTCAAAAACGATGTTGCCTACACACCATCGTTTTTTCACAATGCTCTAGCAAAACGAGGTTACGTTTCACCACTTTTTTCCATTGAAGCTCACTTCATAACTAGCTTCTGGGCATGCGCGGGTTTAAAAACGTCGTTTTAAACGTCAGTTTTTGCTACACATGGTCAATTTATGTGAAACAAAAACGACGTTTTGAAAAACGACACCAAAAATTCGAGCATGTTCGAATTTTTTTTTGGTCGTTTTTTTGAAGACATAAAATGACGTTTTGCCCACACACGATCATTTTAAATGACGTTTTTTAAAACGTCGTTTTTTTTCATCACAAAAAACGACCGTCTGTACGCGGCATAATAGTGCTCACACACTGATAACAGATATAGAATAGGGGGGTGTAATGGCGCTTGAAAATATTAAAGTGAATCAAATAATATAATAATAATAACAATTCCTGTTAATAAAAAGAAAATAATTTCCCAAGAATAATTTGAACAAATCCCAATTTCTAGTGAGTAAAACCACCACTTGCTGTGTGTCTAGATGTGTTCCACTCCAGATATAATCAAGAATACCGCCCAACATCAATAAAATAATGTGAAGGGTGATGGGAGTGAAATAATAATAAAATTACCTAATACGGTAAACAGACGTGCCAAAAAAAGCACAGTGTAGGTACTGTCAGAATAAAACAATATAATAAAAAATTCAAATAGTAATATCAATAATTATTCTTAGACCTAAAATAAATAAATAATAATTCAATGTGAATATGCAAAAATCCATAAAGTGCTTCATCCACTAAAAGTGCAATGTGCAATAATAAATGAAATAAATAGTGAATAAAGTCCAATAAAACGGTTTTGTAAGAAAAATTCCTTAAAGATGAAATGTTCAATAACATGCATGGGTGAACAGGACACAATCAATAATTTTTCTGCAGTGAAGGTGTCCCATATAAGGGATCAAACACAAAAAAAGTGTCATAAAAAATAAATAAAAAGCGTGTCCAGTGCACAATCGTGCAGAATAAAATGAGTCCAATATTTAAACAGAAAATGTCAATCATAAATTTTCTAAGTGCATAAGTGCTCCACTCATAATAAAAAGTCCACAGATACTGCTTCAGTGCAAGATAATAAGCGTGCACACGTCATTGCAACCACAGACGCCAGGCTTTCCATAGTGTAAAGATGAGAGTTTTCGCAAGCCCCTTACCTTAAAGAGGCTTGTATTAAGCCTATAGGAATGCTGGTAAAAGCGCGTCCCACAGCCAGCCTGCTGATCCAATCCCACAAAAGAAGGCTCACAGGGTCCCAGCGTAGGCACTTAAACAAAGAATAGGGAAGCCTCCATAGCGTAAAATCATTTACAATTTATTATATAAAAGAACGAATAACACTCACAAATAGAGCTGGACAAACAGCATGTGTAGTAGCATGTGTCTCCGCTCTGCGGCCGCGAGCGGATGACGTCACCAGCAACCCTCCTTCTTCCTCACGTGCAACGTCACTTAGTCAATAGATCACATTGAATTATTATTTATTTATTTTAGGTCTAAGAATAATTATTGATATTACTATTTGAATTTTTTATTATATTGTTTTATTCTGACCGTACCTACACTGTGCTTTTATTGGCACGTCTGTTTACCGTATTAGGTAATTTTATTATTATTTCACTCCCATCACCCTCCACATTATTTTATTAATGTTGGGCGGTATTCTTGATTATATCTGGAGTGGAACACATCTAGACACACAGCAAGTGGTGGTTTTCCTCACTAGAAATTGGGATTTGTTCATATTATTCTTGGGAAATGTTTTTCTTTTTATTAACAGGAATTGTTATTATTATTATATTATTTGATTCACTTTAATATTTGCAAGTGCCATTACACCCCCCTATTCTATACTGCAAAGTACTGTTACATCGCACTGTACTTCCTGGTTTTCAGGCACGCATGCACGTCCCCCTACTAGCCTGTTCTGTGTTTGGACACAGCACAAGTTTGTCAGAAGGTTACAGCCAGTAATTTTGGGGCAGATCCACATAGAAATAGATGGGCGCAGCGTATGTGAGATACGCTACGCTGCTGTAACTTACTTTTGGCCGGTTCGAATCCCCAAAGAATTTGCGCCGTAAGTTACGGCAGCGTAGTCTATCTCTGGCGGCGGAATTCAAATCGGCGATTAGGTGGCGTGTTTCATTTAAATGAAGCGCGTCCACGCGCCAAATGAACTCCGTTTCTAAATTTCCCGCTGTGCATTGCGCTAAATGACGTCGCAACAACGTCATTTTTTTTAACTTAGACGTGAATTACGTCCATCCCGATTCACGGACGACTTACGCAAAGAAAAAAAAAATCAAAATAAACGCGGGAATGACGGCCATATGGCAGGTCTAACTATACGGGACGAAATACCAGCTTTAACTATACGCCGGAAAAAGCCGACTAGAGACGCCATAAAAAAATGCGCCGGCCGCTCGTATGTTCGTGGATCGTCGGAAATAGCTAATTTGCATACCCGACGCGGAAAACGACGTGAAAACAACATGAACGCCACCCAGCGGATGCCGAAGTATTGCATCTTAGATACAAAGGCGCACGAGGACGTACACCTGTCGGATGTAACCCAGATGCCGTTGTATCTTGGTTTGAGGATTCAAACAAAAGATACGACGCGGGTAATTTGAAAGTACGCCGGCGTATCAGTAGATACGCCAGCATACTCGCTCTGGGGATCTGCCCCTTTGACTGTATACCAGCTGCTTGGCAGTGACCAATCATAGCACAGATCAGTGTGTGTTTGTAAACAGAGCACACAGGACAGGCCAGGTTTCTTCCTTCCTGAGCACTTTTTTTGTTCAGGGAGAGAAAAAAGCCAGATCAGTGTGAATACAAACAGCACATATACACTTGCATAAACTTATTAGGCACATTTAACCCCTTTATTGCCCTCCACAGTTTACTCTTTGATTTCCCTGTTACAGTGCAATCAGTGTCAGTGTACAGTATTATCGATGGTTACTGCATTAGTGTCACTATTGACCTCAGTATCAGTTAATCAGTTAATGTCCCAACCAGTGTCAGTTAGCACCAGATAGGCCGCCACATTTTCACAGTCACACTATAAGTCGCTGATCACCACCATTAGTAGTATAGTGTCTGCATGGAACAGTATCTTGATCACAATCAGAACTACACTACTGTGCCCAATAGTAAATTGTCCCCAAAAATGCAGTGTTAGCAGGATCTGCCCTGATCAATGCCAGCACATAAGTTTAGCCACCCTCCCCCCAGAAAGTACAGTGTCAATACAATTTTTCTGATTACTGCCAACTCTGATACATTGTCCACAAAACCGCAGTGTTGGCAAGATCAGTCCTGATCTCTGCTAGTACTAGCAGTTAGTTTTTAATTTATTTCTAGCATGTGTAGCCAGGAGCTGGGTATTATGCCTGCCATTCAGGGACAGTGTACAGTGTTATTTATGACCCTATGATAGGCCTGGCAGCCAGAGCGCCACTATGGATAACACTGGGAGGAACAGGTCTCTCACACAGACCTGTCTCTAGGGCCCCTGCCACGGGCCAATTTCAATAGAGGACTTAGGTAAATAAGGACAGAGAATCCTCCCAGTAGACTTCTTTTGCAAATGGTCCCCGGATGACAGCAAGCATACCTGTCAGTGGTCCGGACACCCGACCCCAAACTAGGATCCTTTCAATAGGCCTCGGAACCCAGTGGAGCACTGGGGTCCCTTCTCCCATCAGGAAGAGGTTCGCTGCAAAGTTCAGCTCTGGCCAGGTGGGCCACGCCGGCAGAGTCCATGGATGCGCGTACCCTGAAGGTGGGTACCGCACCTGGAACGGGGACCCTGCGAAAAGTTTTCAACACATGACCTCTCTCACAGATATACCCTCCCCCAGCATGCCCCGCGAGGAAAAACATCCTCTAATTGGCTGCTGGGGGGAGATCTGTTCTGCCAGAACCCCTCTAGCGCCAGCTGCCGACCAGGGGTGGCACTGCACTCCCTGACCACAGTCTGACCCAGTGGAACTTCCAGAATGACAGAGATCATCAAATTTAGGCAAACACTGAATGGGAGCAAGGTAACTCTCCCGTTCCCCACTAAATTAAAGCGTAGTGCCCATGCTGAAAGCAAGGGGGCGCTACATACTCCCCCCAGGACAGATTGTACACATGGTAATAATATTCTTAAAACGGCCTAAGACATATGACATACACAACCCTGCTGACTATCTGTCCATTCTCCGCAGTGATCGACAACAGGTGGGTCCAGAACGGTCCTGCATAGGAGGAAAAAAACACAAGCAAAAAAAAAAAACATACAGGAAATACAATATCTCTCCTATTATTTACAATCTCTGAGGTTTGGATTGAGACTGCACGCTCCAGCCTGAACGCGAAGTCTCCTCCCCCAAAGAGCTCTAAGCTAACAAGTGCTGTGGAAGATTACTCTATGCAAGAATCATACAAATAAAACATAACAGTATTCCATTATGATGAACGATGCAGAACGCTGCCCCTAGTGGTCAGCGCGCTGGTACTGCAACAGTCGCAAATCCAAAAATGTCAAAAATAGCAGCAAAGGGAAGTGACACAAAAATGGAAGGGGAGAAAAAAAAAACACAGCTCTTTCTCCTGGTGAAATGTTCTGAAACTGCTATAGGAAAGTTGACCAAGTCCCCACTCTAACTGGCTGAACCCCAACCCTCCCAAGAGTTCTTGCACAATAGTTGAATGGGAGCAAGGTAACTCTCCCGTTCCCCACTAAATTAAAGCGTAGTGCCCATGCTGAAAGCAAGGGGGCGCTACATTTATAAACAGTGCTATATTGTTCAGATAAAAATACTGTTGCGATTTACAGTGCTATGTTTAACACTTTTATGTGTCCCTTTTTTCACAGTAAACAAACTTGAACTGTTTCATTGGCAGAGCCTTTTTTCTCAGAAAATAGGTGCAGGAACTCAACCACGACCCCGTTCAGATTTCAAAAACAGTAAAAGGGTCTTAAAGGGGCATTAAATACCAGGATTGCATTACATACAGAATGCAGAGTTCAGGGGGTTACACACAGCGTGCAGATCTGTCACTTGTAAACACAGAAACCAGACTTCTGTGTTTACAAGTGATTGTGGTTGAGCAGGCACCAAAGGGTCTGAGCCAGAGGTGGTGGAACTGAGTTCCCCCAGAAAAAAAGCCCTGTTCATTGGTATTGTGTACGTTTCTTATTATAGATGACAGTTGGTAAAAATGACTGAACCCAGGGTGTGAGAGTTGACGGAGGATTTGCAGATTCGGGGCAACCAGTGGGGTAAAGATTCTATCAGTGGCCCTCACAAGGGTAGCGCTACACAAGGAAGCAGTCCCTGATTGCTAGCCAAACACTCTTTTTCCCTTAGTCGCCGTTAGGTACCTGTGAAAAGTTAGTGCCCAAAATATCCAGAGAAAGACATACTAGTAAGGAGGCGTACAGGATTCTGACAGATGAAAGTGAAGAGGAGGCCTCCCTGTAAGAATCAGGCTCAAGATATGACCCTGTAGAAAGCGGTGGCACTCTGAGAGCTAGCTCAGACAATGGTGAAGAGGTCCTTGCTAAAACCAGTACCTGACCTCAATATGCTCAAATGTAGCAAGCACTAGCACTTCACTACTTTTTGGTGATCTGGCAAACACCAACAACATAGCACATCCTGCCCTTTTAAACACAGCACTGCAGAATTTTATGATGAAGTGACATGCACCAGCAGTGCAGTAAAAGCTGGTGAGGTTGCTAGCTACTGCAACCGCAGCCACCAGGAATTTGAGCACAGGCCCGTAGAGGCCAGAGGTGCTTGAAAACTGTAATTGGCTGCCCCCAGATTCAGCAGCACCTGTTATCTCCCCATTCACATCCCAGCCCAGGGTTCAGGTGGAAACATCCAACTAAACAACGACCCCAACATTTTTTGGAGCTGTTTTTCACTGAAGACCTCTATATATGTGGACCAATGTCATTTTTATGCCCAACAGCACATCGCCACCAACCCAAATTCACATCTTGCCAGGCCATTCCAGAGGAAACCTATCATGGTTTTAGAATTTGAAATTTTTTGGGCCTAACCCTTAACATGGACATTACAAAAAAGAATGAACTGTGATCATATTGGTCCACAGAACCGATTCATCACAGCCCATATTCTCTGCTGCAATTGCCAGGAGAAGATATGAGACAGTAATGCATTTTATGCATTTCTGTGACAATACCCTCTGTTGTCCCTGGGTGACCCTGACTATGATTGGCTCCATAAACTTTCGGCCCCTCATAAATTACCTGCCCCAGGAAATTGCAGATGTGTATATGTCCCAACAAAACATCTGCATAGATAAGTTCTTTTAAATGCCGTATTTAGCCGCATTTGCATTTATAAGATTTTAAAGAAAACTTATTTTTTTAAACGAAACGCTGCTAAATGCGGGTTACCACCTTCAGCTACGTTTTTAGTTGCGTTTGGCGTCTGAAACGTGGAAATCTTTTGCGTCTGAACCTATTTTTTCGCTTTCAAAGAAACGCTGTTAAACGCAACTGCCTAAAAACGGCAATGAACTAGACTGTGTACATGGTCACATAGGATAACATCGAATGAGTTCAGGGGCAGTTGAAAAAAACATCCAACTCCCTTCGAACGTACGTACGTACGTACGTACGTACGTTTAGCAGCGTCCCGTGTACATGGGGCCTTAGTGGCAGGCTTGCAATTAACCAATATCTCTCCAACAAGCATGTTAGATTTGGGGTCAAAAGGTATAAGTTCTTTGAGAGGGCCACAAGCTCTACATATCTCTTTAAAATTTATAAGGGAAAAAAAGGTCATACGGAGCCCCTGAACACCCAAACGATATGGGGAGCAGAGGTAAGATAGTGTGGGACTTGTTTTCACCCTTGTTGGGGTACAAATTGTACCTGGCAACTTTTATGCAAGTGTGCCTCTTTTTAGATATTTGTTCCTAATAAAATTGGCTGCTGTGATACCATGCTATCTAACCGCAGGGTCTTCCCCCAATGGCTTGTTAACACCCCACTTAGAAAGGAGGAGAAAGCCTGCTTGCGGAATTAAACACTACAAGCAGTAAAATGGAATGTGAAGTGTGATGTATTCATCCAGTCTTCCATTCACCCAGACATCACTGTTCAAATTCACACAGTGTTTGGTGTTGTTGACTATAATCAAAATATGGGAGGTATAGACTTTAATGACCAAATAATTAAGCTGTATTTAGCCTCCCGCAGAGCTAGTACAAAATAGTGCCTATGTATTTATTTAAAATGGCTCTATACAATGGGTTTGTTATTTATAAAGCTACTCAAAGAATTGGATCCTTCCTAAAATTCCAGGAAGCAATCATCTCATCCCTTTTGTATCCAGAAGGCACTGTGGCTCAAAGCCCAAATCCAGATGAAGTTAGGTTGCAATTTTCTGCTGCAATTTTCTCCAATCTATCCAATCACAAGTCACCCCAAAAAAGATGTTGTGTCTGTGGTAAGCAAAGAACATGGCATAACATCCATTTTTTTTGTCCCTCCTGTTCTGGCCAACCTGGCCTTTGCATCAAGGACTGCTAACACACCATAGTGGCCTATTAGTCTAGAGTACAGCATACAATTCTGCCAGAGAAGGGTCTCTAAATGCTAGGTAGTCAGAAAACTGTCTATCACATTTTGAAAGACCCTAAAATCAAAGGCTAGAAAATGTATTAATTAAATAAAAAAGAAATAGGCGTGTGTGTCCCCTTTTTAAATGCAATCACAAAACCTAAAAACATAAACATGAATAATGAGAGCAAAGCATAAATACAGATGTGTCAAAAAGCCCAACAATTATATCAAAGGTCCACCAGTGCCTCAAAGTGCTTTAAGTGACGTTCAAATGAATATGAGTGCTTACAGAGTTCAGGTGTGGCTCCCTAATGCAAAGCCTCTTATCAGTTGCCAAAAGTTTTTGGAAAATGGAGAAATAAAACGAAAATGTATTATTGTATTTTATTTTTCAAAACCTTGAGACAAAAAATGAGATCTGCAAAATAATCACCATGTCTTTTATAAAATACTTTGAAGTGTCTTCTTTCCAAAAAGGGGTGGGTGTTTGAACTATCTTGGCATTTTAGGACCTCCAAAACAGGAGTAGTCAGAAAATGAAAAGCGCAAGTTACGCCCTTTGAAAACTTGAAGAGGTGCTCATTGGATTTGGGCCCCATACCTGGCTAGACTCCAAAAAAATCTCAGACGTGTGGTATCCCCATACTCAGAAGAAGTGTAATGCCACATATACCCATAATATGTTTGAGAAATATCTCATTAAAATGATATTGTCATATAAAAAAACTTTTTTCATTTATATAATAAAAAATAGAGAAACCAAGTGGGGACAAAATAATAAGGCGCATTGGCGGAGCCTGACTGAGCGGTCATGCAAGATTAGAGCTCCGCTCCACAGGGAACCACACCGAAACCCTACACAGAGCATCGGCATTGCAAATGCCTCCTGTTGACTTCTCAACCTGCACAGAGACCACCAATCACAAAACCATGGTCCTGGGGGGGGTCACAAAACCAAGTACAAGCTGGGAAACATCAAGTACGATTTAGTCCGTCCCTCTGCCAAGATGGTGCTGGCTGCCTCCTCACAGCCCAGCACACCCCGCTCAGGTAAGGCACAGCTGCAGCTCCATAGCCTGAATTCCCAGGATAATGCTGGTGAGTCTGACTCTGACACAGGCAGCACTTAGTCTATCATTCAATCCAGCATGCTCAAACTGTTTGAACGGATGCTGCACAAGGCCCTGCATCAGACATCAGAACCAAATTACTGACAAGCTGATGCGTGAAATCAGGGAGCTGGGGCAAAGGACAGCAGAATTAGAGGTCAGAGTTGTAGAACTAGAGAACCACGCACGGATCTATACGGCAGAGTTGGAAAACCTCAAGGAGGAAAACATGATCCTACAGTCCCGACTCGAGGACCAGGAGAACAGGGGCCGTAGGTCTAACTTAAAGATCAGTGTGTAGGAAATGCCCCAGAGATAATATGGGCAAGAAGCAAAACAGGATATGAAAGGAGAGATACAAGGAAGTATAAAAGTATACATTTTATTCCATATATAAAAATATATATACTCATGAACATTTAAAACGTTGAATGAACATTTAAAATGTTGAATGAAAATACAGCTGCTACTTGTTGCCAACACACTAGACTTCTGAACATCAAGTCAAGTAGGAATTGTGGTCACTGCTTTGCTTCTTGCCCATATTATCCCATATTATCCCTGGGGCATTCCCTACACACAATTTCTAATTTAGGATGTGGCAAGATCTCTCAGGGTTTTTTTTAGTCAGTTTCTCTTCCACTAACCAATTTTCTATTATCAGGTAGTAGATACCCTATAAGTCCCCTTCTCTTTGAAACTTTCTCTGATTCTTTAGCTTTTGCTTTTGAACATATATATATTTTTTTAAATATGGCGGAATTGTATAGTCAATCATGGGACAACTTCGTGACCAAACTTCATCACGATTATGGTCAGAACGAATCCCGTGACTCTGAGTTGAGTTTTTCATTCTCGGGTCTTACCAAATGGCTTGAGAAAAAATCACTCTTATATTGGCATATAAAAACTTTTGAAGAGTACATAGATGATTTAAATCCTTTAGGACTCCAAGTCCAAATCTTAAATTTTTTCGAAAACATTGACCCTGTGTTTAAAACAGCTTGGGAGAGCAATTTAAAAGCATGCTCTACGGGAATGATAAAACTACTAATTGAGGAGTATCAGAGACGATTGACTGACATTGACGATAATATAAATACAATATACTCCAAAATTCAATTGTTACAGACCCAATCTTCAAGACTATTCTTGCTAAAAAAGAATTTAAATCTCTAAAAATATCTCTAAAAATGTAAATCTCTAAAAATATCTCTAAAAATGTAAATCTCTAAATCTCTAAAAATATCTAAGAGACCAACAAGCCTTTCAGAAGGGAAGAGCCTATGAATGGTCCCTGAAAACCGGGGGCAGAGGTTTCTACCTAAACCTACATTGTACCCCGATCAGTTAGATATATCGAATTCATCGTCTATGTCGTCCAATGTCTCTCACACTTCCTTCAAACAGTCTAGACGCTCTAGGAAACCTAAAAGACGACAAGATGGCAATCATTCTTTGGCAACTACTACTAAGAAAAGACCCTTTAAACACCAATCATTTACCCCCCTGCGGTTGCTCAGGGTGCTGCAGCACCAACAACAATGGAGAATGTTGGTGCAGTGACGTCAGCAGCAACTGCGGTGGCTCCACCCTCACTATTTGTCACACCCAAAATTAGTGTAATATTTTTTCCAAAATAAACAGGGGAAGCCCCTGGCACCCCCAATTCCAACACCCCCTTAAATTTACCATTTCCTTCCTCACAAATGCAATTAACCTTTCGGAACATAATCTCACTTCAGATGAAATCCCAGTCCTTTCTAAAGGTCTCACTTTTTGTCCAAATAATAAATTAGACAAATTTGCAGCCATAAAAGATTTACATTTATACACTAGGAAACTGTTGCTGAAAAGTATGTTTGAAAAAGACAAACCTGATACAGAAGGCTGTCGTACTTTTAGCGAACGTCAAGCCTTAGACAATCTAAACATTTTGTTGGAGGAAAACGAACCGAGATACCTCATTGATACAATTGATCTAGAGGTTCTCTTCAAACAAATTGAAGATCCATCCGTAGGTATTCTCCCCACAAAATCCTCTCTAAAGAAATCTTCATCTTTGTATCCTGCCCCCAGTTCTAACCATGGTGTCATGGCTTTTTTGAAAATGACCAGCCAGGAAATTAAGTCTCTAGACTCTACAAATCTAGACTCTAAAATCTTTCCAAAAATGAAAAGATGGCATTACAGAATCTATTGAAGAATCACACTATCACAATTAAACCCAGTGATAAGGGAGGAAATATTGTCCTTATAGACAATGAACAGTACAGCAGAATGTACACCAACATTTTAAGTAATCGTAATTGGTACCATCCAGGAGGCTCTGATATTGTTGCGGCTTTCAACAAAAAATATTTTGAACCACAACGTATTCTCCTTTGACAGACGTTTTTTCCTCCAGGTACAGGGTGTAGCCATGGGCACCTGTTGTGCCCCTGTTACGCCAACCTGTACCTGGGGGAATGGGAAAATACAGTCTTCAGTGACAAAGATCTCTCTATGTACCTGTGCCACATTGTTATGTGGCACAGGTACATAGATGACATCATCTTCACCTGGGATGGACCTCAATCCCTCCTTGACGAATGTTTGACTGTATTAAACATCAATGAGTTTAATCTTAAATTTACGATGAGTTCTGACATCTCAAAGGTTACTTTTTTGGATGTTGACATTTTCAAAAACGAGACCAATCTGCTATCCTGTAAGTTATTCAGGAAGGCTACTGCAAGGAACACAATTCTCCACATCATCTTCCCCTGTAATGGACCTCAATCCCTCCTTGACGAATTTCTGACTGTATTAAACATCAATGAGTTTAATCTTAAATTTACGATGAGTTCTGACATCTCAAAGGTTACTTTTTTGGATGTTGAAATTTTCAAGAACGAGACCAATCTGCTATCCTGTAAGTTATTCAGGAAGGCTACTGCAAGGAACACAGTTCTCCACTCATCTAGTTCTCACCTTAGATCACTCATCAACTCTATTCCCTATGGCCAATACTTGAGCATTAAGCGCAACTGTTCGAATTATCTCGATTTCAAACGTGAGGCCAATAATCTTAAGAAACGTCTACTAGAACGGGGCTATAGCCACAAATGTCTTAAAAGACCATTTCATTGTGCAGAGGCCAGTGATAGACATGCATTATTAGATCCTAAAAAGAAAAAAGTCTCCAATCAAAGTCACAGAATAACTACATTTACTAATGATCATTCTAAATTGGTGCAAATATGTAAAAAATATTGGCACCTCTTAACAGACCCTACGATAGGACCCCTCGTACCTCCAACCCCAATCATCACTTACAGATGGGTGATTTATTGGTCCAAAGCGAATTTCGCAGCCTAAATCGTGGTGATCAATGTAAAACAGTGGGAACATTCCCTTGTGGACTGCATGGAAAAATACATGGACTGCAGGAAAAATATTTATCTACCTAATGGAATGCGTTTCATTCCAAAACACTACTTAAACTGTCAAACGATGGGTGTGGTATACCTCATACTATGCAGCTGCGGCTACTTTTATGTAGGTAAAACGGTCCAGAAATTATGGCAGAGACTGTATCGGCACATCCGGGTAATGCAAACCGCCAACCCCGACGTTACACTGGCCAGACATGTGGCTCAGACCCACAATGGTATCTGCCGAGTGGTAACAGTCTTAGTCCTAGACCGAATACATCCCAGTGCACGTGGTGGAGACTAATAAATATCTCCTACAGCGAGAACTTAGGTGGATATCTAATTTAAATGCCAACTCCCCAGCAGGCCTGAACTAGGCATTTAACCTAAAACCAGGATTTGTAACAGGAGGTTAAGATAAAGAATTATAGTTCTGTTTATCAGTTCTCTATTTTTCTATCCTTTAATTTCATACTTTTTTTATTCATCTACTTTATGATTTGGTTTATTGCTTTAGAATATCTATAATGTATCAATTGGTATAATTTTTAAAAAGTATTTGCTGTACTGTTAGGTCATATATGTATTAAAACACTTCAAGCATCCTTTCGAATGTCAATATGTTTTTCTCCCTTTTTATCTATGTGTTCTTGCTCACCTGCACTATCTGTGCTCTAAGCAACTAATTAATTAGTATGTATATATTCATATGTATCCTTTGCTTCAAACAATAATTATATGTTCTTTTTTTTCTTTGCAGATTTTGGTCCATATTTCAAAAAGTATAATATGTAAAGACGGAATTCCCAGACTCTAGCATTACCACCTTATTCCATGTTTTTCCTCTTTTTTGTATACTCTTTTAATATAATTAAAACATTTTCTCGTTAATCGCTTGGTGGTGGATGGACATGGGTACATCGCTATGGCTGTGTGGCTTACCGGAGCTCCCCGACACAGGGGGCCTCTGTGTCTCCTTTCATAGGAACCGAAGACTGTTTCCCCTTTGTGGGCTGCAACATTCAGTGCAACCGCCGGGTGATACTATCATCCCACGGATGCGCACTGGCTGGTTTCCATCTGCCAGTAGTTGCCGCCCATGTACTGGCAGATATTAAACTTTTTTTTTTCCAAAAGATTTTATTTGTTTTTCAGCAAATACAGACATGGAATAAAATGCATTTTACAGAAATTACAAAATAGCATTTCGAGGAATCAAGACAGGCAACTAACTAAGCTCAAAAATCAATCAATCAAAGGAAGATATCATCAATCACAAAAGGCAATCAATATTGACAATCCGGACCCCATAAAGGGAACTTAGAAGGTAAAGGTATAAATTGTGCTGGTCAATAAACCTAGAATATGGGGGAAAAAGGGGGGTAGGGGACTCTACAACTTAAATATTGAAGTAATGGACAGGTGAGTGCCGACCCAGCATCCGCCCACCTCTAAAGGGAACACACGGCGGGAGGGTACCAAGGATATCACAACATTTATGAGTAGCGAACCAGGTCCTGTAGTGTGCTGAGTCCCAACATTTTAGGCGCGTACCAAGCGTAGTCAAAAGTGTAGTGAAAATTTATATCAACAATCATTCGCCAACCAATCTGGTTATCTGGGCAATCAACTAACCAGGACAGAATGCCGTGGGACCGACACTCATCTTGTCGGTGAAACTCCACTTAGAGTTAAGAAAGGGGATGGCCAGATCGAGGAGGAGGGGCGGGGGGGGGGGAGCAGGGAAAGAAGGATGTGACGGAGAGGCTATTTGGGGCATTTTTTCTGACCGTGTTCAGCAGCTGTGGTGGGCGGGAGGTGTGGGGGGAGCCGCGGCATTTAGGGTATCCCTATAGTGTGTCCAGCATGCCCAAGTATGCCTGAACCTGTCATGCATGTCTTTAGCCTGGTGGATAATCATTTCCATCTCCTCAATTCTGTTGACCCTGGACCGCCAATCTTCCACGGTGGGGGGGAGAGAGTACTTCCAACGAATAGGTATGCATTGGGAAGCAGCGTTAATGAGATGTAGCATCGAGGATTTGCGGTAAATCGATTTGGGCAGGGAAGTGTGGTGAAGTAGATATTGTGCTGACGTGAAGTTAGGTATATAAGTGGTAATTTGGGAGATGAGAGTATGCACCTCTCTCCAGAATGGTTGAATGATTGGGCAATCCCACCATACACGCAGGAGAGAACCTGTGTCCGAGTTACATCTCCAGCACATAGAGGGGACGTTGGGAAAAATGTTGTGTAGCTTGTCGGGGGTCCTGTACCATCGAGAATAAATATTGAATCTATTCTCCTGGGCAGAGACGTTGATGGAGCCCTTGAGGACATGCGTCCACACTGACTCCCAGTCCTCATCGGATAAGGATATGGAAAGGTCTGCTTCCCATATTGGATAGATGTCAGTGTTAGGTTTCGCTGTTGAAATGAGCAAAGAGTATAAGGCCGAGATCAGGTGTTTCTGTGGTTCAGCTTGACAGCATAATTTTTCGAAAGGTGTAAGGTCTCTATGTTAAAGCGAGCGTGATGGTACACTGTGAAAAAAGTGCCTGAGTTGAAAGAACTTATATAGAGGTATGTTAACACCTGGGAGTTTGGAGGTCATTTCTGAATGAGAGAGGAGTTTGCCATTATTGAAAAATAGATGGGCGCGCTCCGTGGGGTCGCAGAATAATCAGAGATATGAATATCAGCGGGGAAGTCAGGGTTCTGAGTCAGGGGCGTCATAGGGCCCGGGGAGGATACTATACCCATGGATTTACAAGTCACCCTAAAATTAGACAGGGTGGGTCCAATCAGCGGGTGACTCCTACAGAGTTTTGGGATCGATCTTGGTTCAACCCAAGGAAGATGTGAGACACATATTCCTGAAAAAGCTTCCTCCACCATCACCCATTCCTTGCTACCTTTATGTACATGCCAATCCACAATCCTCGTCAATTGACAGGCTTTATAGTACGTAAACAGGTCTGGCAAGCCTATGCCCCCCTTCTGTTTAGGGAGGATGAGTCTATCTCAACCCAATCTCGCGGGATGACCTGCCCATAGGAAGGATCTGCAAACGGTTTTAAAGGAAGTTAAAAAGGCAGGGGGAAGCTTTATCGGAATGTCTTGCATCAAATACAACAATCTAGGGAGGACGTTCATCTTTAGTATTGCCGCCCTACCGAACCACGAGAAAGTGCCCTTATTCCAGTTGAGCAGATCCCCTTTTATCGTCTGTAGGGCAGGCAAAAAATTCCTGGCATATAGTTCAGATAGTTGTGTGGGTAGTTTGATACCCAGGTAGGTGATATCGTGTGGCTCCCACTTGAAGGGGAAGTTCTGTTTACAAAGGTCGACCAAGGTCCCTGGTAGGGAGATGTTGAGTGCCGTGGACTTACTAAAGTTAATCTGGAGGTTCTAGAGGGTTTTAAATGTCTGGAAATCTTTGAGAAGATTGGGCAGGGTGATAAGCGGGTTGAGTGAGTGAAAAATATATATAGCGCTACACATGCGAACTGAATCGCCTCTGGGCGCTTGTTTGACCACTTCTCCCTTGAGCTCAGAAGAGGTGGGTTTTGATCTTTCTCCTAAAGGCCAAGTGGTTCTCCTCCAACCGAATGGAGGTTGGCAAAGTGTTCCAAAGTCGAGGGCCTTGGACAGCAAATCTTCTTTCTCCTTTGGACTTGTATCTAGTTTTGGGGATTTGGAGTAAATTTTGGTTGGAGGATCGCAGAGCCCGATTGGGGTTGTAGGCTTTTATTTTGTCGCATAGGTATTGGGGGGAATTACCCCAAATACATTTATGCGTTAGACAGAGTGCTTTGAAAGTGATTCGGTCTTTCACTGGTAGCCAGTGAAGGCTTCTCAGTGATGGGGAGATTGATTCCCATGTTTTTTTTCCAGTCACTAGACGCGTGGCCGTGTTCTGAACGACCTGCAGGTGCGTGATTTGGTACTTTGGGAGTCCGAGATAGAGGGCATTTGCATAGTCCAGCCTGGAGTTAACAATTGTTCCCACCACGACTGCTATGTCTTCTTTAGGAATAAATGGGATTAGTCTGCGTAATAAGCGTAGCAGATGGTGTGATCCGCTGACTACTGACCCTATTTGTGCATCCATTGTCATGTAGGTGTCAAAGAAGACCCCGAGACTTTTGACTTTGGTGCTAGGGGTGATGATTTTTCCTAGAATGGGCGGAGGTGTCCAGGTTGTTGCCAGTTGATTCTTCTGATTGGCGTGAAACAGGAGAAGTTCTGTTTTTGAGCCGTTGAGTTTAAGATAACTCTTTGTCATCCAGTTCTCTATCAAAGAGAGGCATTTCTCTAGAGCGAGATGGTGATCCTTTTTGTTGCAGATACGAAAATACAATTGCGTGTCATCTGTATAGGAATGGTAGAGCAGCTTTTGGCTGCTGATAATTTAAAAAAGAGGGCAAAGATAGATATTAAACAGCACCGGCGACAGAGGTGATCCTTGAGGCACTGTGCGTTTTTCAGAAGTGAATGGTCCCAGTTTAACTACTTGTGATCGGTTTTCCAAAAAAGAGGAGAACCAGGGTAAGTCACATTCTGCGATTTTGGCTACTTCAGCTAGCCGAATTAGCAATAGTTTGTGGTCAACCGTATCAAAAGCTGCGCTAAGGTCCAACAGTACTAGAAGACAAGGTTCTCCTTCGTCTGCGGCCTCAAGAGCATCATCCCATATTTTGAGCAATGCTGTTTCCGTCCCGTACCCTGGACGGAAACCTGATTGATAAGAAAAAAGGGCAAATTATGGGTGTCTAAATGCTGTTGCAGCTGTTGTACCACCACTTTCTCCATTACCTTGGAGAAAACGTTCAGGCCTGTTATGGGACAACGATGTTCATGGTCTTTGGGGTCAAGGGTGGGTTTCTTTAAGATGGGTTTGATTATCCCCTGTTTCAACAGGGAGGGCACTATGCCTTCCCTAAATGACTGGTTAATCAGCTGCTTGATGGGTGGTGCCAAAATATCGGCACATTCCTTCAGCAGTTTGGTGGGGATAATATTGTTAGGCGCTGTGCTATTTTGCAGAGTGCCGATGATATTTTTAGTGGCATCCAAGGAGACAGGTTTTAGAGTAAACATTGTTACTTGGGCCTGATTCCTGTGGTGATTGGGCTGGGGACTGCTGAGGGGGTTGAGGGGGATACTGTTTTGCAGAATGCTTACGCGGATCCTTTCAATTTTGTTCACAAAATGGTCCGATAATTCATTGCAAAATTCTTGGGTATCAGAATTGGGGGCTTCAAGACAGGCTGGGTTCATGGTCTGACTAACCAACTTGAAGAGTTCGCGAGGACGGTTTAGGGCATTGGTGATGATCTTGGAGAAATTATTTTTTTTGGGGTAGGAAAATTTCTTTGTGGTATTTCTTTGTTGTTTCGTTGTAGATGGCACGGTTTTCGTCTGTAGTGCTTCTTTTCCAAGCTGCTTCCGCTCTTCTACGTTCTTGCTTAAGGGACAATAGCTGGTCGTTAAACCAACTGGAGTTGTATTTACGGATACAGGTTTTAGGTTTAGGCGCTACCAAGTCGGCTGACTGCAGTAGAGCAGTGTTTATGGCATCCAGGGTTTCAGTGGCTGATTAATGTGAATGGATCGTTTTTATTTTATTTCCTAGTATTGTTTTGAAGAGCTCCGAATGAAGCTTTTTCTGAGATCTGGTCCAGTGCATTGTCACTGGTCTTGGCGTTTTTGTTAAAGGGGTATTTTTTGTAATCATAAATTTGATTACATGGTGGTCTGTCCATGGTAACAACTCATTTTCCTGAATTTTTACTTCCAGATTTTGTCTGAAAATAAGATCGAGGGTGTGCCCAGAAGCATGTGTGGGCCCACATACTAGTTGCTGCAGACCTAGTCCTTCCAAGTGGTCAATGCAGGCGACGGCCACGGGATCCTGTGAGGAGTTGGCCCAAAGGTTGAGATCCCCAAGCAGCAAAAAATGTTTGCTGTTTAGTGTATAAGTGGACAGAAATTCTGTCAAAGATGTGAGAAACTGCGATTTTGGACCCGGTGGTCTATAGCAGAGAAGGATATGGACGGTCTCCTGTGGATTTGTTTGAAGTTGTAGGGAGAGAGATTCCATGAGTAGAAGTGGGTTCTGAAGGACTGGTTTAGTGACCGAGAGGGAACTCTTATGGATCACTGCCAGGCCTCCTCCTCTTTGTCCTATTCTATTTTCTGTTATTATGCGATAGTTCTCTGGCACCAGTTCGTCGAGAATGGTGTTACAGTCAGCTGTGAGCCAGCTTTCTGTAATAAAGAGACAGTCTAAATCGCAGTGTAGGATGAGATCATGAATTTCTATTCGGTGTCTTACTGCTGATCTTGTATTGACCAGAGCGCATGAAATGGGCTTTGGTTTGGCTAGGCAGGTGTAGTGTTTGACTGTCGATCGTCGATCGATTCTCCACAGTCGTTCAGTCCTTAAGACTTTTTTGGTGTTGGCCGGCAATTTTGAGGCCAATGGCTTTAGTCCCCAAATAGTTGCTGGCGAGTACCTCAGTTTTGTCATAGTCACTGACGCACTGGGGGCAGAATGCAGTAGTGCTGGGAGTGATGATTCACAGAATCCCAGCTCCCTGATTTTTGATCCAGAGGAAGGCGAAAAAATTCCTGTCCGAGCTAAGCCAATGTGCCGTGGCAGGGGAAAAAAATTCCTTCCTGACGTCCTAATGTTGGTCAGGAACATTAGGACGTCGTCCGCATATGCCGCAATCTTGTATTGTTTGCGGTTAATCGTGACACCACCGATGTCCGGATTATCTCTCAGCCTACGGAGGAATGGTTCAAGGGACAAAATAAATAGTATGGGCGAAAGGGGGCAACCCTGTCTAGTTCTGTTTTTGACCGAGAAGGCATCTGATAGTTGGCCGTTAACCCTGACCCTAGCCGTGGGGGTAGAGTATAGTGCCATAACCATTTGAAGGAAGCGAGCGGGCAGTCCCGCTTTGTGCAAGGCTGCGGACATATAGTCCCATGCCACCCTATCAAACGCCTTCTCGGCATCAAGGGATAGCAGAAAGCCACTGGCGTTTTTAGTGGTCAACCAATGATGGATGTTGATGGCTTTGGTGGTGTTGTCCCTAGCCTCTCTGCCAGGGACAAAACCAACTTGGTCGGTCGATATTAGGTCGGGTAGAAAGGGAAGTAATCTATTAGCCAATACTTTTGCATAAAGCTTCACGTCCACATTGAGTAGGGAAATGGGACGGTAGTTGGAGACCAATGCGGGATCCCTGCCTGGTTTAGGGACTAAGGTGATGTGAGCTCCTAGCAAATCGGTCCCGGTGTGGGAGGGGAAAGGGATATAGTTAAACGCTTTAACAAAATGGGGGATTAGCAGCGTGGAAAATGCCCTATAATAGCCAGAGGACAGACCGTCCGGACCAGGGCTCTTCCCTGGTTTTAATTGCTTCAGGGCCCAGGGGGTCTCTTCGGCTGTCACTGGTGCATCCAAGTGTGTCATGTCTGGCGTAGGGGCGGAGGGTGAACCATATGAAGCAAGGAAGTCCTCCAAGAGTTTTGTATGAGCCAGGGCGGTATTCGGTGTGGGCGGGACAGGCAAGTTATATAGGGAGGAGAGGTCATTCGTAAATTGTTTAGCTATAAGGTCAGTTCTGGTAATCGCTTCCCCAGTGGGGGAGGTAATGGTATGGATTGTGTAGGCCGACCTCTTCTTTGGTAGGGCACTAGCTAAGAGCTTCCCCGACTTATTTCCAAATTCGTAGTATCATTTATGGGCGAGGGCAAATTTACGCTTCAGTCTCATCTGGAGTTCCCCTAGCAGGTCCTTCCTTGCAGTCAATAGGGCGTTGTGGGTGTCCGCAGTGAGGGAGCGTTTGTGGGCAAGCTCAAGGGTTTTGATCCGGCTCGACAGTTCGTCGATACAGGCCGTCCTAAGTTTGCATCTTTTCGCCATAAGAGAGATAATCTCTCCCCTCAGGACGCAGTTATGGGCAGCCCAAACAGTAGCTGGGGCTACGTCGGCAGAGTCGTTGTCAGCGAAGTATTGGGAGAGTCTAGTCGACAAAGTACTGGCGTCCCCAGGATCTAGAAGGATGGAGTCATCCATTCTCCAAATCTGAGACCTGAGGCGTTGCCCCGGCCATGTTAATGTCATGGTGATCGGGTGGTGGTCCGATAATAGCATGGGTTCGATAGTGGCGTCGGTGAGGAGAGCTAGGTCGTTTTGAGTGATAAAAAAAGGTCGATACGGGAGTATTTGTTATGCATAGGCGAAAAGAAAGTAAAGTCTTTGACGGTCGGGTGAAACGTGCTCCAGGAATCGTGTAGGGCTAACACGCTCAGCTGGGATTTAATGGCACGGTAGGTTAGACAGGTGGACCCGTTCGATGTATCTAGAAGGGGGGCTAATGGTACATTAAAATCCCCACCTAAAACAAGCATGCCCACCTGGAAAGCCGTGAGTAGGTGAAGGGTGTTACAGAAAAATTGCACATGTTGTGAATTGGGGGCATAGATGTTTGCAATGGTGACGGGTGTACCCTGTATCTTCCCTTTGATGAAGATGAATCTGCCCTGTGAATCCCGCTGGACATCATCTACCTGAAGTGGGCAGTGTTTGGAAAGAAGAACAGACACCCCCCTAGATTTTAAAGTGTCATTGGTAGTGTGGTACACCGTCGGAAAGTAGCGGTTGCAGAGTGTGGGGACGCTATCCGATCTGACGTGGGTCTCCTGTAGGAGTACAATATCTGGTTTGTCCCTCTGAAGGGAATAGAGCAAGCGGGAGCATTTTTCAGGCGTATTGAGCCCTTGAACATTTAGCGAGTACAGCTTGAGTTTCAGAGGGTGTGGAGCCTGCCCTTGAGCAGGAGGGGTCATGCTAGCAGTGTCCTTCATAGTCGACAAGGTGGTTAAGGGGGAGGGAGGGGCGTAGACGTGAAGTGTGAGGAGAGAAGGGGGGATGGAGGGACTATCTCACAGTTGATAAGTTGTGACAGAACAGGAACAAGACTAACCGATTAGGAGAGAGGAATAAGGGCCTCTCACCTAAGAGGGGAGGGGCAAGTCGAGAGGTACAGCGTACAGAGGGTGAGCACTCCCTAATATGGGATATGTCAACCACCGAGTACAACCGTGTGGAGGTTGGTCAGAACACGCCAAGAGACAGATTAACCAATTATAGAAGGCAAATGTGTAACAATTAAACACATCAACCGTGACATAGCGTGCCACCCCAGAGCAATAGTACAACAAGATATGCGATACTGGGGAGACTCGGATGTATACCAGAACTTAAGAGAAATGGTGCAAGTCAGGCGCATGGGGGATCGCGCACCTATCGCCCGAGGTGCAATCTGGGGACACGCGGTGCGTCATACACGAGGCAAGAGACCCGTGTACCAGGCACCACACAGCCACACCCCCCCCCCCCTGTGCCAAGGGGCGTTAGAACAGATATTAAACTTATATCTCCCCTTTTTGATCACTCTTCATCTCTCTCTCTCTCTCTTTCCGTGCTTTTTTGCATGATTCCTTTTAATACATTGGGAATTGTTTGTTTCTCTTTGGGGATTTTTATCCCCCTGGTGATTCAATCCATTCTAAATATAAATTAAATCTTTGTGCCCATTAGATTTTCGCCCTCTTGGCCCTTTTGGCGGCCCCTGTGAGGCCTGTTTTTTCCGCTACAGCAGTACGATTGGACTCGCTCTGGCCACCTTTCCAATTTTGAAATAGACCACATTTACTTATGACAAGAAACAAATTAACAGGTGAATGGTCTTACCATTGGTAATTATTATTCAGTGAGCTGCAGGACTGGGAATACCCTCTATTTATCTTCAATGATGTTGTGCAATCATGTTTTGAAGGAACATATAATTTGTGAGTATGAATACTCCAGGCAGCTCCTCCTAACCTCCCTCCCATTCTTCTAGAATGGTCTCCAAGTTTCTAGAAGTAGGGGGAGGTATCGGAGATGCTGCCTGTAAGTAATACCAGCCTCCCTGAAACATTCAACCCTGACCCAGATAAAAAAAAAGGCTTGACTGCCAGCCAAATCTAAACATTTTGCCTACTCTAACAAAAACCTACCAATTCCTATTCTAGCACACTAGAGGGTGCTACATTTCTTTGCTATATAAACAAAAAATACCAAATTATTTTAAAAAACAAAACACATTTTTCTTAGATTCTGTTAAGCAAATTTGCAAATAAATAATCGTTCTTCATACATTCAGTTTATACTGCTACATTTCTTTCATAAAAAAATAACAAAAAAATCTGTGTATATTATTTTACCTGTTTGAAAGTTATAGACACAGGGCCAGATTCACCAAGAGATACGACGGCGGATCTCCTGATCTGCCGTCGTATCTGTGAGAGCCGACGGTCGTATCTGTGAGATCCCACGGTCGGAGCTATGCGACTGATTCATAAGAATCAGTTCTGCATAGATCTCCCTTAGATCCGACTGGTGTAAGTGACTTACACCAGTCGAATCTAATGCCCCGTACACACCATCACTTTATGTGATGAAAAAAAATGAAATTTTTAAAAACGTCACTTTAATTGACCGTGTGTGGGGGAAAACGTCGTTTTATGTCTTCTAAAAAACGACCAAAAAAAATTGAAGCATGCTTCAATTTTATGTGTCGTTTTTCAAAACGTCAACTTTTACTTCACAGAAATTGACCGTGTGTAGCAAAAAACGTCGTTTAAAACTACGTTTTTTAACCCGCGCATGCCCAGAAGCTACTTATGAAGCGAGCTTCAATGGAAAAAGTTGTGAGAACGTAACCTCGCTTTGCTAGAACATTGTGAGAAAAACGATGGTGTGTAGGCAACTTCGTCTTTGAAAATTGAAGTTTCAAAAACGTCATTTTTTACTTCACAGAAAATGTCGTTTTTTTTCATCACATAAAGTGATGGTGTGTATGCGGAATTAGGCTGTAATCTCCCGCCGGCTGCTAGGTGTCGTCGCTTTTTTTTACACGTTGCATATGCAAATGAGGAGAACCGCCGATTCACGTCCGTACGCCCGCCTGTCGCTCTTTTTCAACGTCGTTTGCGTTCGGCTTTTTCCGGCGGATAGCTACCCCTGCTAATATGAGGGGTAGCTAATGTTAAGTATGGCCGACATTCCCGCGCCGAGTTTTAAATTTGTTACGTCGTTTGCGTAAGTACGTCTGGAATACGGATGGCCGTAAGTAACCTAGCTGCCGAAAAACAATGACGTCCTAGCGACGTCATTTGGAGCATGCGCACTGTGTTTTTTCGCCGGCTGCGCATGCGCAGTTAAATCGGCGCGGGAACGCGCCTGATTTAAATTGTACACTCCCCCTAGCCGCAGAATTTGCATTCCGCCGTGGGGAGTTAGGATCTGACGGTGCAATTTTGCGAGGTAAGTGCTTTATGAATCATGCACTAGCCTCGCTAAATTGCACCGGCGGATCGTAAAACAGGTAGATCTGGCGGATCTAAAGATCCGCTGATCTACCTAAATCTGGCCCAAAGTCAACAAACTATAATCTATACTGTATATTCAAAAGTTGATCAGTCCTGATGTATTGGTTGCCTATCCCATTTCTTGCAGCCCTGGACAGTACTGACCGGTGGCATCTAGTGCACTGAACAGAGACAGAGGATATGAGGTTGTTGCTCTCTCTCTGTGAGATCAGAAACCGAAAGCAACAAGGATTTAGTGACTTCTTGTTTGATGTTTACAAGCCAGATTGTACAAGCATCTGGTCAAACTGATCTCAGTTTGATAATGTACCATAGTTTGTTGCCATTTGATGGGCATGTTTAATTTTAAAAACGCAACATGTTTGGTATCTATTTACTCAACGTGACCCCGTATTTTATAATTTACCAAAAAATTGGGTATTATTTTGTGTTTGTGTGCACTAAAATCATTATAGTGTATTTTTTTTTTAAACTATGTTTGAAAAACCACTGTGAAATTACTGTGTAATAATAAAAAAAAAGCAACACCCATCATTTTATTCTCATAGTGATTTTCTAGCGAAAAAAAAATATTATTTTTACATGTACAGTGTATGGGAGAAATGTCAGAATTGGGCTGGGTTGCAATTGGTTAAAATTCAGTGATGTTTTTTTTTTTTTTTTTGCTGCAGTCAACCTCTGTCAACATACCGCACCTGCATATTGCATTTACTTGTTTTGAAAATCACAATAAAACACATGGGACCTGTCTATATGTTGGAAAATGAATTGTATTACTTTTGGGAGGTGGTGGAATTGACCATGTAAATACAAGGTGGGATTTGTCTGTGAAATTACACTGTAGGGAATGTCTCCCAAGCTGAATGTCTTGTTATGGAAAGACTATAAATTATCAACAAATCAAGACAATTAGCCTCTTCAGAGACTGACTGCCGACACAGATATTTCAATTCAATTATTTTCCAGGACAATAAGAAACTCACTACATAATCGTCCATCACTTCTACATGAGCTGAACCCTTTTCTACATAAATAAATTGTTTCATTCTAATACACGGTTAATGGAGAATTATTTTACAATTATTTTACAAATACTTCTAACAGATTTTCAGTGAAATGTATTTTCATACAGACATAAAAGCTGCACTTTGTGTTCAGAAAATCTATATGTTTGTATGTGTGGGAAGGCTATTATTATTATTATTATTTATTGTAAATTGAGTTTTTACTATTGTTATACAAATTCTATTACCAATAATGTTCATACGTCAATGGAAAACCAATATATCGTGAAAAAAATAAAATATTTGAGTGTCAACACTTATAATATGTTTAACTGCTTGCCGACTGCCCACCGTCATATTACGGCGGCAAGTCGGCTGCTCTCGCGCAGGCCACTAGGGGCGCCCGCCCCCCTCTTGCCCCCGACTCCCATGCGCGTGCCCGGCAGGCTGATCTTCTACAATGTATGAACAGAAGATCAGTCATTTCCCCTAGTGAGGCCACCCCCCCTACAGTTAGAACACACCCAGGCAACATACTTAACCCCTTCCCCGCCCCCTAGTGTTAACCCCTTCACTGCCAGTGGCATTTTTATAGTAATCCAATGCATTTTTATAGCACTGATCGCTATAAAAATGCCAATGGTCCCAAAAATGTGTGAAAAGTGTCCGAAGTGTCCACCATAATGTCGCAGTACCGAAAAAAAAAAAAACGCTGATCGCCGCCATTACTAGTAAAAAAAAATATTAATAAAAATGCCATAAAAATACCCCCTATTTTGTAAACGCTATAACATTTGCGCAAACCAATCAATAAACGCTTATTGCGATTTTTTTTTTACGAAAAATATGTAGAAGAATACGTATCGGCCTAAACTGAGGAAAATTTTTTTTTTTTATATATATATTTTTGGGGGATATTTATTATAGCAAAAAGTAAAAAATATAATTTTTTTTCAAAATTGTCGCTCTATTTTTGTTTATAGCGCAAAAACTAAAAACCGCAGAGGTGATCAAATACCACCAAAAGAAAGCTCTATTTGTGGGAAATAAAGGACGCCAATTTTGTTTGGGAGCCACGTCGCACGACCGTGCAATTGTCAGTTAAAGCGACGCAGTGCCAAATCGCAAAAAGTGCTCTGGTCTTTGGGCAGCAATATGGTCCGGGGGTTAAGTGGTTAATTATTAGTTAAACTTAAATCAAATTATTAAAAGCTCGCAAAAACTTAATAATAATAATGCATTTTTAGAAGTGGTTTTAATTATTTGAATCTGCAACTTTTATTAAGATAATACCAGGTGATCCTTCCATGAAGTTCCTTGCTTGGGTACCTCCTATGGCAACTGTCTCCCATTTGTGCCCCTATATTGTTACTGGTGTTACTGTACATGTGCCCCTTTTGGAGATCACAAGTTAGAATGTTGCTGTTTTCATCATCAGAAAACCCTTTCTGAGAAATGGAGACAAGTAGATGCAAAAGCCCGAAGAAGATCAGCAGCACGGAAATGCTAAATTTTAAAACAAAAGTGTTTTAGGGAAAAAATAATATTTATGAAAATATTTATGATGTACAGTGCTCTAGCCATATACATTTCATCCAGTTAGGGTTTAGGTCTACATTAACACTTGCTGACTGCTGTACATATATATATATATGTGTGTGTGTGTGTGTGTGTTATTTAATACAGTAAATACAGTACTGTGCAAAGGTTTTATGCAGGTGTGAGGAAATGCTGTAAGATAAGAATGCTTTCAAATATATATATTTTTATTGTTTATTTTAATCAATTTACAAAAGTGAACAATTAGAAGAAAAATCTAAATGTAATTAATATTGTGTGACTATCTTTTAGCTTCAAAGCAGCAATTCTTCTAGGTACAGGTGTACAGAATCTTTGATGGAACTTGGCAGGTAGGTTGCTTCAAGCATCTTTGGGAACCACAGCTCTTTCGGGGCTATAGGTTGCCTCAAATCCTTCTGTCTCTTCATGTAATCCCAGATAGACTCAATGATGTTGAGAACAAGTCTTTGTGTGGGCCAAACCACAGAGCTTCTGTGGCTATAGGTTGCCTCAAATCCTTCTATCTCTTCAAGTAATCCCAGACAGACTCAATGATGTTGAGATCAAGTCTCTGTGTGGGCCAAACCATCAATTCCAGATCTTCTTGTTCTTCTTTATGCTAAAGATAGTTTTGAACAATGCTGGGGCCATTGTCCTACTGCAGACAAAAATGTGGTGCCAATCACACACCTCCCTGATGGTATGATGGATAAGTATTTGCCTGTATTTCTCAGCATTGAGGACACTAACGATCAAGCAATGTTGAGGGCTGTAGACTCAGCTATCTGCCAAGGAAACCTAATTCTGCAGATTAAAGTCACACCATGCTTAGTTCCCTTTGACAGAAGATGCCCAGTAGTGCCATCAGCACAGAGCTGGTGGACACCAGTAGGACCCAGGTACACCCATCTATTGTCTGGAGAAGTCTGGTCAGAAGTGGTCTTCATGAAAGAATTGCAGCCAAAAAAACGAATCTCTGATGTGGTAACAAGGCTAAGCGACTCAAATATGCATAAAAACATAGAAACTGGGGTAAAGAAAAATTGCAAATTTGTTTGCCAAAGGGATGGAGAGCGATACAAAAATGAGTGTCTGCAGCCAACAGTGAAGCATGGCGGAGGTTCCTTGCAGATTTTGGGCTGCATTTCTGCAAATGAAGTTTGAGATTTGGTCAGGATCAATGGTGTCCTCAATACAGAATAATAGATGCAGATACTTATCCATCATGCCGTACTATCAGGGAGGCGTGTGATGGGCCCCAAATTTATTCTGCTATAAGATACTGACCCAAAACATACAGCCAATGTCATTATAAAGGCATAAAGAAGAACAAGGAGTCCTAGAAGTGATGGCCTGGCTCCAAAAGAGCCCAGATCTCAACATCATCGAGTCTGTCTGCGATTAGCTTAAGAGACAGAAGGATTTGAGGCAGTCTACATCCATGGAAGATCTGTGGTTAGTTCTCCAAGATGTTTGGAACAACCTATCTGCAGAGTTCCTTAAAAACTGTGTGCAAGTGTCAAACAAATACAAGGAGATTTCCATGCTCAAACTTACCAACCAGCCAGCAACCAACCAGATTGACCTGTCTAACGATATGCTTTAATAACAGGGGTTTAGTCTGCACACATTTGCAAACACGTGCATAAGCTACATGCCCCATCAAGGCACCCTGTTTTCTGTAGTCCCTAACCCTGACTTCTGGGTCTCTATAATAGGAGCACATGCATATTTATGGAGACGTGAGGATTGGTGGCCTGGAAAAAGCCCAGACCTCCTTAAAGGTACAGGGGTACACTGAACACCCAGCACATAGCACTAAGGCAGCAAAGATGTCAGTGTGTTGCCTGACCAATATAATCAAAATACAAAGTGGCCACTGCCCTCACCTATAACTGGTTTGTATATTGGTCTGGTCTAAATGGTCTAAACTGGTTTAAATATGCCACTTTTGCATTTTGGCGCAATGCCTGCTTCAAATTCTAAAGTAAAAAAATAACAGTTTGAGATCAACTTTCTTTATGGCATGCAGAGAGAGACCCTTGCAAAGTGTCTCCTGTACATTCTAAAAAGCGGCGCAGCATGCTCTAAATTCAAGTACAAGTTCTAGACGATTACATACATTTTACCCATTCTCAAAATCTGTCTGCATTATAAATTCCAGAGTGAGTGTCTAATTGGACCCCTGATGTCTCCATAAAGAGGACATATAACCTGCCCAAAGCAATCACACAGGGGACTTGTTTAAAAGTTAAAAGACAAAAATTTAAGAAAAGTGTAAAAAATGAAATTTTTGTAAAATAAATAAAAATCATTTAAAAATGTAAAGCACCCCGTAACCTCCTGCGCATACACACAACTGCAAATGTGCATGTAGGTTCTGCATGCATATGTACATATACTCTGTAGCAATGCTGTATCCTGGCCTAGGCCAACAAGGGCCAGACCTAGGGCAGCACTTTGCAGGGGGGCAGCATGGAAAGAGTCCCTGCTGGCTTGCGCTACACTGTTAGTGTAGTGCCAGTCTTATTGGGAGGACTGGGCTCAGAGGAAAATTAGTCTAGCTCCCCCATAAAGCAGCCGCACTGCTTCCGGTATGCGGGCGGCCGGCATTCCGCAACTGTGGTGGGGGGGGGGGGCGGTTTCTAATTTTGACTGTCCTATCATCCTGCAACACAAACCTTCCTCACTGTGCTATATGTTTTCTGCTGTACTATTGGCATGGTTATATCTTCTTAGTCCTCTCCATAAAATTATCAGAAATTTGTGCTTAAAGTAGAACTATAGGCAACACTTTTTTTTTCATTTTGGATAGAGTAAGGGAGGGTTATAGCCCCTGTCAGTTTATTTTTTACCATCCCTGTCGCATTGCAGAGATTTTCCTTCACATCCTGCCCCATAGCCAAACAGGAAGTGAGAGGAAACCTATGCAAATTAAGGGAATTCATTGCCCCCCCAGGCCCTCAGAACTATTGTCCCGATTTGAACATTTCAGGGGTGTGGCCTTCGCAGAAAGGGGTGGGTCATATTTAAATTAGGGGGTGCACGAGTTTAGTCAGGCCTAGGGCAGCACAGAACCTAAATACACTACTGCTCTGTAGGGGTGTAGTTGGGAATAATATGGCCTAATTTATATACTATTATAGTTAATATAGTTAACCATTTCTTACTCCGTTTTGGGCGATTACTATCCGGTGAAGTTAGACATAGTGGAAATGTGTTCTTATTTTTCCCTGTAGTGACGCTTTTCCCCTTTCCTGTTCTTTACCACACTGTTTTTTAAATAAATAATACATTAAGAACATCAAATATCTTGCATGAGCTTGGCTATATTTTAGTATTTTCATCTATGACCCTGAATTAATATAGTCAAATGTTTTATTTTATTCCTAGAAATAATGAATTCCACTAACCAGCACAAAGTCGTAGAGTTCACTCTCTTGGGATTGGCCAGTTTCCCTAGGCTCAGCATAGCCCTATTTCTTCTCCTTCTCATTACCTACATTCTTATATTGCTGGCAAACCTGTCTATTATAGTGGCAGTCCATTTTGAAGCACGTCTCCATTCAGCCATGTACTATTTTCTTAGTAGGTTATCCTTTGTAGACTTGTGCTATGCTACAGTGACCATCCCCAAAATTTTAGCCGACTTCCTTTCCAAAACCAACACAATCTCCTCCAATTCCTGCATCACCCAGCTGTTCTTCCTGCATTTCTTTGCAGGAACAGAGTGCATCCTCCTAACGGTCATGGCCTATGACCGCTACATCGCTATCTGCCACCCCTTACGATATTCCAGTATTATGAACAAGACTGTCTGTCATTGGCTCGAGTTTGTTTGTTGGGTCACCAGTTTTTTACATTCCATAATTCAGATTATCATGACATGTCAACTGAAGTTTTGTGGACCAAACCAAATAGACCATTTCTTCTGTGACATCCACCCTTTGTCCGTTCTGGCCTGTTCAGATACTTTCATCATCGAAATAGTATACGTGGCCAACAGTGGCCTGATCTCTGTGCTATGTTTCCTTGTGTTACTTATGTCTTATATGGGTATCATTAACACCATACTTAAAGCTCAATCTGAAGAGGGCCTAGGAAAAGCTTTTTCGACTTGTGCCGCACACCTCACTGTTGTCACCCTTTTCTTTGGGCCTTGTGTCTTCATATATTTAAGACCCTCTGTATCATATGCAGTAGATAAAGTGGTGTCTGTATTCTATACAATGGTAACACCCCTACTGAACCCAATTATTTACACGTTAAGAAATAAAGAGGTAAAGACCGCCATCAAATCAATTTTGAGCAAGAAATTACTACGAAAAGAACAATAAATAGATGAGATATCAGAGATAAGTATGAATATCCAGTATATTTAGAGATATACTGCATGTTAGCACTGTCTAATAGCTATGGTTCTTTACTACAGTAATATAGTACTCTACAAAAGTTTTAGGCACTTGTAAATTGCAAGTATATTTTAGCTTATCAGTCCTTAAATGTGGTGGATGCATTAGTTTTATTTTTAGGCTTTTAACCCTTTATTTTCAACAGGCATCCCAGCAGTTAATAAGCAGTTAATAAGTCAAAACATTTTTTTTCCTCACTTTAGGATGATACGTATTCTTCTACATATTGTTGGTAGAAAAAAATTGCAATAAGCGTTTATTGATTGGTTTGCGCAAAAGTTATAGCGTTTACACAATAGAGGATAGTTTTATGGCATTTTTATTAATAATTTTTTTTTACTAGTAATGGTGGCGATCAGTGATTTTTCGTGACTGTGACATTATGGCGGACACATCGGACCCTTTTGACACATTTTTGGGACCATTATCATTTTCACAGTGAAAAGTGATATAAAAATGCACTGATTACTGTGAAAATGATACTGGCAGTGAAGGGGTTAACCCATAGGGGGCGCTAAAGGGGTTAAGTTTGTCCTAATTTGTGTTTCTTACTGTAGGGGGGCATGGCTGGGCGTGTGATGTCACTGATCGTCGTTCCCTATGACAGGGAACAGAAGATCAGTGACACTCTCACTAGGAAGCACGGGGAGAGGTTTGTTTCCACTTACCTCTCCCCGTTCTTCCCTCTGTGACCTGATCGTGGGACACCGGCGGTGATCGGGTCCCACGGGCGCAGTCACCGAGCACAGGACTGGGTCGCGACCCACGGCTGAGCTTCTTAAAGGGGACGTACCTGTACGTCCATATGCCCAACCATGCCATTCTGCTGACGTAAATAGTTGTGCGGCGGTCCTTAAGGGGTTAATAATGTTTATAATTTATTTTTATAGTCATCTTTTTTCCTTGTTTTATTTTAATTAAGATCTCCTGTTTTTTTTTATTATATTAAAACTATTTTCTAATGATCTCCATAATTATTTTTTTATTTTTGTGTGTTACCACAACAACATTATTATCTTGTATTTTTTAACCTCAAGGAAATTTGGTTGGTGTCCCTTGTTAATTTGACATTGTATTTTTGAAATGTACCTGCCTACTCACAAACAAACTGTCCTTTTTTTAAGAAAAACACAAAACAGTAATACAGCAAGCTGCCTTTTATATTTTACATTCTGTTTTAATTTAGTTATTCTGCATCAAAGCATGAAAGCAGCTTGCTTAAAGCGGACCTTCCGTATTTTTTTCAACTTTCCATCTATAAGTTCTTCTGCCCTTGTTGTTTTAACTTTGGATAGTAAAACCTTTCTTTTTTTTCTGCCAGTAAATACCTTATGCAGCCCACTTTCTGTTTGTTGTCTGGTCATTAGCCTAGGCTTATGACATCATAGGCTTCTGTCAGGAACCATGAATCAAACTGGGACAGAAGTGAAGTAAGAATCACACTATTTAATAAAATGGTAAAATGGTATAAACAGCGCAAACGTAGTCAAAAACAGACAGAGTTTGGTAACCAGGACAGGTAGTCAGAACACGCCAGAGAAACGGGAGTCCAGAGATCAGCGAACTTGGGTGCAGCAAACAGGATCTGGAAACAGAAGGGAAGTCATCCAAGCAAAGTCTTTCACAGGAAAACACAGCAGAGAGAGTCCGGATATGTTGACCAAGGCGAAGGCACAGCAGATCTGATCCATGCAGGAGTTGTTTGGGACCACTCTTCTACACACAGCTTCAGTTCTGCAATTTAACATATCTGAAGGCTGTGTTTGGTACTACTGTCCTGCACACAACCTCAGTTCTGTCAGTTTACATGCTCTCAGCAGACTAGTGCTGCCATACGGATTACGGATTAACCCATACGGATTTGGCACTCTTTTCCATTTCTTTGCATCCCATGTGGACAACTGCACTCTTGGTTTGCTTATCCTCTCCATGTCTGCTAACAATAAACACCTAGAACAGTGGTTCTCAACCTGGGGGTCCGGACCTCCTTGGTGGTCGAATGACGATTTGCCAGGGGTCACGAATCCTGGGCTGTTCCTGAAGCCCGCGCTGCTCTCCCAGTCTTTTCGTAGCCACCCAACAGGGCTGTTCATGGAGCCTGTGGCCGCCCACTCAGCCTCTTGGCAGCTGCCTATTCAGTTTACGGCATTGATGGGGGGCAGAGAGTAGAGGTAACCTGACTGGTGAGGAATGTGAAGTGGGAGGCGCTGGAGGAGACCCTATCTCCTGATTTCGGCATAGGTGTCACTGCTACGAGACAACACAAAGTTGGAGACACAGTGAAGCCAGAGACACAGTGAGTAACTCTACCTGTGATTATAGTTACCATTACCATCAGCAGATGACCTTGATCAAGAGCACCTAAGTTGACTGATCAGAACTCCCCCCAGTACTGCCACTCATCCCAACTCCCTACCAGCACTGCCACTCATCTCATCCCCCCCACCAAGGAGTAAGAGAAGGAATAAAAAGAGAATACATAGAAGGGAGAGGAAAAGAGGGGGAGGAACAAAGAAATAGGGAGAGAAATAATCAAAAAGATGGCTAGAGAGAGGGATGGGGGGAAAAAACAAGAAATTTGTATAAAGAGAGATAAAAGGGAAAGAGTGGTACATCCTATATACCATAAGGGGTTTTAATACCGTGCGATTGGAAGGGACTCAGAGCGCTAAATGTCCATGGGTTAGGGGGGTAAATTACTTGCCTTGGGTGCTGACAACCCACGCTATGACAATAATTTTACTGTTTGGGGTCCCCACAACTTGGGAAATGTTATCAATAGGTCACTACACTAGAAGGGTTGAGAACCACTGACCTAGAAGGTTATCATTTTCCTCTGCAAATCGTAAAACTGAAAAATATCGTTCAGTTCTATCACGCATGGTCTGCAAGGTATTTAAACCCATTAGGAGTACATGGCGTGCAATAAAATCTCTTACCTAATCTAATCGATATCGCAAAAGCATTTAGGCCTGATCTCTGCTTACAGCCATCCTATTTGGCCGGAAAATAACCCCTTCTCCAATTCACAATTTCAAAATCTACACATAATTTATAAAATCAGACATGACCAAGCTTTATTACTATTGATTATATATTTGAATGTGAAAGAAAATACTGAATGGATCAAGATCACAGTTGACTATGCTATTGTATACACAAGGCAAGATAGCTGTACACACGTGTACACACGATCGGAAATTCCGACAAGAAAAGTCCGATGTGAGCTTTTGGTCGGAAATTCTGACCGTGTGTAGGCTCCAACTGAATTTTTCTGTTGGAATTTCCGATCGCTCAAATTTTCCGACAGGAAAAGTTCATGTCGGAAATTCCGATCGTCTGTATGCAATTCCGAAGCAGAAAAATCATACTCATGCTCATAATCAAGTCAACGCATGCTCAGAAGCATTGAACTTAATTTTTCTTGGCTCGTCGTAGTGTAGTACATCACGTGTTCTTGACGGTCAAAATTTGGTGTGACCGTGTGTATGTAAGACAAGTTTGGGGCAAAATTCCGTTGGAAAAAAATCCACGGTTTTCTTGTCGGAATTTCCAATCGTGTGTACACGGCATGAGATATAAAGTTTAGTATCTCTGGAATGGAAATGTAATGCTGGAAAATAATAAGTTACCAGTATGCAACCTGTAAGTATTCAAAATTAGTGATATCTGTATAAAGCTGCATTTTAGGGAGTGGCCGCTACATGGTCGTAAACACAAACAGCAAAAAACACATTTCAGCGCTAAATGGGTTAACAGGTGTCGGGATAATATAAACTCATGAACAGATTAATCATAATCAGTGAAGAAAACAATTGTCCCAGAGCTGCTGGAAAAAATCATTCCAAAAAACAACAATAGAAAAAAACACCACACTGCATTCTCCAGGGGACAGACTATCTGGTGTGTGGGGGCCCTCCAACACACAGGGCGCAGAAACCTGCAGCGATGTCTGCCTGTACGGGAGATCCAGGAAGCTCCGTGCCGAGACAGGAAATTACGTCAGTGGCAGTGCCCTCAGAAACGTCCGTCCTAAGGCTGAATTACCAGCTGCACGATGTTATGCCGTGAAGAGACCCTTCTCTGCACTGTGAAAGACGGCTATACTCTGCTGCTCTCTAGTGGAGAAAGCCTCGAGGTACAACCACTGTTTCAGCTTCCAAAGCACGTCACAAAGTCAGCTTTGCTAAAGGGACTGTAATAAGGCCAATTCACTGCTGGTGTATTCCCATGTTCAAAGGGACACAATGGGGGTCAAGTTGCCTTGACAACATGTTTTGCGCATCGTGCGCTTTTTCGGACGGACGTTTCTGAGGGCACTGATATCATCTCCTGGCTCGGCACGGAGCTTCCTGGATCCCCCTAGGGTTGCCACCTTTTCTTCAAGCCAAACCCGAACACTTTAGCGGCACAGGGCATGTTTTTTCCCGTAATATACACAATCGGATAATAAAAGACCTGGGGCACCTTCGGGTGCCTCAAGGACAGTGGTATTGCAGCTTGCTGCGGCATACAGTGGGTGTGGCCAAACTGCTCTTGCTGACATCGTGGCTCCCCCTCAGTGATGCCAAACCTGCCCCCAGACAGCGGCCCGCATCTCCCGAATGGCAACAGATTTTTGTGTGACTGCCTCAGTTACTTGGGGAGCCACAGCCCAGTCTAAATAATGTGTCCGGGTTTCAGGCAGACTGAAACCCGGACACAAGATCCCAAACCCGAACTGTCCGGGTGAATCCTGGACAGGTGGCAACCCTAGATCCCCCATACAGGCAGACATCGCTGCAGGTTTCTGCGCCCTGTGTGTTGGAGGGCCCCCGCACACCAGATCGTCTATCCCCTGGAGGATTTTCAGTCTAGAGGTAGCAGTGTTCTGTGTTTATTCATTGAGGTCATATTACCAGCATTGATCTATGGGGGGGGGGGGACACAAGTGTTTTAACTTCTTTCATCATTTTATTGGAGTCTTTTATGATTGGATATTTATCCTAAGTGAAGCCTGAATAAACTGTTGATTTCTTTGATACTACCCAGAGACAGTTCATTCATTTATTTGTTTTGTTCCCATGAGCGCAGGAATGCAGTATGGTCATAAACACGATGACATCCCGGACCTTCTCAGAGTTTCTCATTGGTCATACCATTTCTGTCCACAGTCTCCTCAAGGACCAGAAAACAAGGTATAAACACACCTTCCCCATTCTTCACAGTGGCAGCTTCATTGATCGTGTGTTCCCTGATATAGGGAAACACGATCAATGACGTCACACGTCCAGCCCCACCCCCCTACAGTTAGAAACACATATGAGGTCACACAGTGGTTAACTCCTAAACTGCAATTGTAATTTTCACAGTAAACAATGCATTTTTATAGCATTTTTTTGCTGTGATATCGACAATGGTCCCGAAAATGTGTCAAAATTGTCCGATGTGTCTGCCATAATGTCGCAGTCACGAAAAAAATCGCTGATCGCCGCCATTAGTAGTAAAAAAAAAATATTAATAAAAATGCCATAAAACTATCCCCTATTTTGTAAACGCTATAAATTTTGCGAAAACCAATCGTTAAACGATTATTGCGATTTTTTTTATTTCAAAATTGTCACTCTATTTTTGTTTATAGCGCAAAAAATAAAAACCGCAGAGGTGATCAAATACCACCAAAAGAAAGCACTATTTGTGGGAAAAAAAGGTCGCAGTCACGAAAAAAATCACTGATCGCCGCCATTAGTAGTAAAAAAAAAATATTAATAAAAATGCCATAAAACTATCCCCTATTTTGTAAACACTATAAATTTTGCGAAAACCAATCGTTAAACGCTTATTGCGATTTTTTTTATTTCAAAATTGTCGCTCTATTTTTGTTTATAGCGCAAAAAATAAAAACCGCAGAGGTGATCAAATACCACCAAAAGAAAGCTCTATTTGTGGGGAAAAAAGGACGCCAATTTTGTTTGGGAGCCACATTGCACGACCGCGCAATTGTCAGTTAAAGCGATGCAGTGCCGAATCGCAAAAACTGGCCAGGTCCTTTACCTGCATAAAGGTCCGGGTCTTAAGTGGTTAAGCCGCCAATGGCATGTTCTAGGTGGCAATGGCAATTTCAGAGGAGACCGTGGATGTCAATAGGGGAGAAGAGACAAAGAAGTGGTCTAGAAGTGGTCTATCCTGAAATAAAGCTTATGAGGGTTGGAGTAAAATGTATACTGTTTTTGTGTGGGGTGTTTAAGTCTCCAGACATCAAGGAGATTACGTGTTCTAATAAGTTTGCGGAAAGATGTCGAGAGGCAATGGGCTGTGGAGGCTTTTGCGGAGGGAAAAAGTAAATGCCTATCCTTACCAGGAGACATGGTCATATTAAAATCGCCTCCTATGATAGTAAAAGTTTGGGAGACTGTCTAAATTCTTCAAACACAGTAGAGAGAAATTGGATTTGGCCAGAGTTGGGAGCATAGAAATTTACCAGAATAAGGGAGTAAGAGAGGAAAGAGAATAAATCTTCCATGGGGGTCCAAATAAGAGGATTTGATTCACAGGGGGCAAGAACGTTTGATTAAAATTGCCACTCCTGCTTTCCCAGAAGGATCAGAAGCCATAAAGGCCATTGGGAATTGTTTACTAGCAAATATGAAGGATCCCCCATGGATCTCTTGTACTATTATCACATCAGCCCCTGAAGATTTAAACTCTTTCAAAGCTATCTCTTTTGAACAGAGTTTAAGCCTTTAACATTGCAAGTAAGGAACTTCAACGCCATGTTATCTTAATACATTTAAAGAGCAATTGAAATACAGCATAGAACATAGTGGGTAGGGGGTTCCATGGTGTGTGGAACAAGGGAGGGGGAAGGGACGCTTCAGAAAAAGATTGAAAAACATCAGAACAATAATATACATACATTGGCCCGGATCCACAAAGAAGTTACCTCAGCGTATCTTTGATACGCCACGTAACTTCTAGGATGCGCTGGCGTATCTTTGTTTTGTATCCACAAAACAAGATACGCCTGAATGTGGTCTAGATCCGACTGACGTACGTCTTAGTATGCCGTCGGATCTTAGGTGCATATTTACGCTGGCCACTAGGTGGCGCTTCCGTTGATTTCCGCGTAGAGTATGCAAATTAGCTAGATATGCCGATTCTCAGAACGTACGCCCGCCCGGCGCATTTTTTTACGTCGTTTACGTAAGGCTTTTTTCGGCGTAACGTTACCCCTGCCTCATGAGGCGTACGCAATGTTAAGTATGGACGTCGGGACAGCGTTGAATTTTCCGTCGTTTACGTTGTTTGCGTAAAACGTTCGTGAATAGGGCTTTGCGTAAGTTACGTTCACGTCGTCTCGGCATTGAGCGGGCGTAATTTAATTTGAAAATTCGATGTGATACTGAGCATGCGCCGTTTGAAAAAAGCGTCATTTACGTGGGGTCATGCTTAGTTTACATAAAACACGCCCCCCTGTTCCTCGTTTGATTTTGGCGCGCTTACGCAGGCAGATTTTTTTTTTTTATATAATCTTTATTTTCAAAAAGGTTTTTTTTTCACAGGAAAAACAAACATACAGATGGATGGCCAACATGGCCTGATAATTGAAGTACAAGAAGTACAACCATCATATTGCAGTGCACATCAAAACGGATCTTATCTCGGGCATTCGAGCGGAACATACTGCTAAAACATATCTTCTAGGGCATGCCCATGCCAGGGCGCACGGCTGGGGGAATAAGGAGCATCATATACAGGGTATATTATAAGCTAATTCCATTATGGATCACCCCGCCCGCACCACTGAAGCACCCCCCTAGGGGAGGGATGCCCCTCTACCCGCTAGAATTATCTGAACAAGCCTCCGAGCTTCGGGTTAACGTGCAATGGGAAAGCAGAGAGAAGAAGGGGGGGGTAGGAGAGGGTCACATACATAACAAAACAAAAAGAACAACAAAAAAGGGGGGGGGGGGGTTTCGGTACAAGTGCATCCACAACAAAGAGACACTAGATAGACTGTAACATCTCTACTATGGCTACATCAGTCCACTGTTTCATTAGGGTCATCAGCGGCACCTCCTCCAACAACGTAGGGCCCCCTACCAGAGGGGTTCACCCCCTGGGGGGGCCCAAGCCCAGGCAGCTCCTCAGGGCCCGTATAGTGTATCCAGGTCGCCCATATCAGGTAGAATTTGTCATATTTATCTTTGCACTGCGCCATCCACTTCTCTGCTTCCATAATTTTGTTTACCATATCCACCAACTCGGAGCGGGACGGTACCTGAGGTGTCTTCCAATGTATTGGAATCAGCCGCCTGGCCGCATTGAGCAGATGGGGCAGTGCAGACTTGCGATAAAGGCTGACTGGGATGGTGGGGAAGTGGAGCAGGGACTCCAATGGGGAGTCCGGAAGTACCACGTCCAGAATGAGTTTAATCTGGGCATGGACATCTTGCCAAAAGGGGCGTAGCTTGGGACACTCCCACCAAATATGCAGGAAAGTGCCCCGTTGGCCACACTCCCGCCAGCATGCATCTGATAGGGAAGGGTATATCTGAGTGAGCCTGGTTGGGACCCTGTACCATCTGGTGAGCACCTTATAGCTATTTTCCTGCATCTTTGTGTCAACCGTGCTCGAATGTGTGAGCTGGTACATGTGGTCCAGCTGAGGCTGAGTAAAGTTGTGTTGCAGGTCTCCCTCCCATTCCCGTATGAACCTTGGCTTCCCGTCCTCCCGCAGGGAATAGATCAAGGCATATAACTCAGAGATGGCGTGAGGGACAGCCGCCGGGGACATGCAGAGGCGTTCAAAAGGGGACGCTTGTGTGGGTGACCTGACTACCTGGGGCAGAGAGGCGAGAAAATGACTAAGTTGCCGATAGCGCCACTCATCCATTAGGAAGGGGCCATATTGTTCCCTCAGCGTGGCCAGAGGCAACAGACCCCCATCCTGGACAAACCTCCCACACCTGGACTCCCCATCCGCCGTCCACGTCCGGAAAAAGGATGGGTGTTCCCCCGGAGTAAACCAGGGGAAGCCCCCCAGGGGCGCCAGCGGAGAGGTAGGCAAAGCCAACTCCCCCGACTTGTTTAGGGCATCCCAGATCGCCAGGGCATGGACAGCAAAAGGGGAAACCAGTCCAGACAACCCCCTATGCTCCCCGGGCACCCACGGAGCGTGGGACAGGTTACGCCCAGCCAGGAACTTATCTAGAGGCACCCACATCTTGTGCTGGACACTATGGTTCCAGTCCAGAATGCGCTGAAGGGCTATTGCTTCATAATATCTCCTCACCACTGGGACTCCCAGCCCACCCGCCGACTTAGGGCGTTGCAGAATGCGGAGAGCTAGCCGAGGACATTTCCCACTCCAGATATATTGGATGAATAGGCTATTGAGGCTTGAGAAGAAGGCCCTGGGCAGAGCAATCGGAACCATCTGTAGGAAAAACAGAATTCTGGGGAGCACATTCATTTTCAACACACTGACCCGGCCCATCCACGAGAAGGCCGCCTTATCCCACCTTCCCAAGTCCACCCTGATGGTCGAGAGCAGTGGGGCGTAGTTATATTCATACAACCGAGCGCAGCTCGCTGGTAGATGAACTCCTAGATACTTCAGTGACGATTGACACCATGTGAATGAGAACGCAGCTTGCAGCTGCGCACGCAGTCCCGGGGGAATGGTCAGTGATAGGATCTCCGATTTGGCGTAGTTTATCTTGAAATTAGATAGAAGGTTAAATTCCGCCAGCTCTGCCATAATGTTGGGCAATGACACCAGAGGTTCAGACACATAAAACAATACGTCGTCCGCATAGGCGGACAACTTATGTTCCCTGGGGCCGACCTTTAACCCCCTACGCAGGCAGATTTACTCTACGCCGCCGTAACTTTAGACGCAAGTGCTTTGTGAATACAGCACTTGCCTCTCAAAGTTGCGGCGGCGTAGCGTAACTACGATACGCCACGACCGCATAAATTTACGCCGATCTATGTGGATCTGGCCCATTATGTTTAAATAAAATAGCATTGACAGGTCAGAAAAAAAAGACCAGAAAAAAGGAGAACAATAAAAAACAAAAAATAAAAGTTACCAAAAACAATCCTGGAGGCCTCGGACCGGGAAGAGGAGCATGGAATCTCCAAAGATGGGGGAGAAGGCGGTGTCCCTCACTGTCTTCTGGAGTGAAAATCCTGGAATATGGATTGTTAATAACCAGGGAGAAAATGAGCCTGGAGGTGGACTGTCAGTGGGCGAAGATTCCTCCATTTTGCAAGAGTAATGGGTGAAAGTCCCCCTTAGCCCCCGTTGCTCTCTGCCCTCTCCCCTTCTTGTTTTACATATAGGTAGCCTCCCTATGCTCAGTCATGGTGTAATGTTTTATCTGATAGTTTATATTTACCTGATTTTATCTGATATGTATTTATCTATCATCTCACTCATGCCATTTCTGGTTCCATATATGCCTCATCGTCATAATTTTAATTATTCATTATTAAATATGTCTCCACCCCCCCCTTTTTTTCGTTTTAAATAAAATTTGAATTAATTTATTTTTAGTCTGGCCCAAGAGATGCCATATTTTTAATTGTAATTGTTTTCTTGGCTGTGCGTCAATCAGTTTTCTTTGTTGCCATGTCAACCTTTGCGGACGGCTTCCGCCCTAGCTTTGTGCAATAGAGCTATTGTTTACATCTTTTTGCTCCGAGCTCCAACTGCTATAAACTATAAGAACATGGCCGCTGCCCCACTTCCGTCGCTCGGAAAATGGCAGCTTCCCCACTCCTGGAGCCCGCTTCTACAAGAAAATGGCGGGTGTATACAACATTGAACTACACCTATTTAAGACACTTCCACCTTGCCTCTAGTTATTCCTGATGATGTCACGTGATCGTGACGAACACGTGTCGAGACACCAGAGGCACCGTAGGTGATATGTGCGAGCCTGTCGCTCGTTTTTACATGCCTTCTTTTAAGCTACTTATGTGAGTACCCTATCTGTTGTTTATGCCAATAAACAATTTGTCATACAGTACAGACCAAAAGTTTGGACACACCTTCTCATTCAAAGAGTTTTCTTTATTTTCATGACTATGAAAATTGTAGATTCACACTGAAGGAATCAAAACTATGAATTAACACATGTGGAATTATACATAACAAAAAAGTGTGAAACAACTGAAAATATATTTCATATTCTAGGTTCTTCAAAGTAGCCACCTTTTGCTTTGATTACTGCTTGGCACACTCTTGGCATGCTCTTGATGAGCTTCAAGAGGTAGTCACCTGGCGCAGCACCCCATCACTCTCCTTCTTGGCCAAATAGCCCTTACACAGCCTGGAGGTGTGTTTGGGGTCATTGTCCTGTTGAAAAATAAATGATAGTCCAACTAAACGCAACCCGGATGGAATAGCATGCCGCTGCAAGATGCTGTGGTAGCCATGCTGGTTCAGTATGCCTTCAATTTTAATTAAATCCCCAACAGTGTCACCAGCAATGCCCTCTACACCATCACATCTCCTCCTCCATGCTTCACGTTGGGAACCAGGCATGTAGAGTCCATTCGTTCACCTTTTCTGCGTCACACAAAGACACGGGGGTTGGAACCAAAGATCTCAAGTTTGGACTCATCAGACCAAAGCACAGATTTCCACTGGTCTAATGTCCATTCCTTGTGTTCTTTAGCCCAAACAAGTCTCTTCTGCTTGTTGCCTTTCTTTAGCAGTGGTTTCCTAGCAGATATTCTACCATGAAGGCCTGATTCACACAGTCTCCTCTTAACAGTTCTAGAGATGTGTCTGCTGCAAAAGGTGGCTACTTTGAAGAACCTAGAATATGAAATATATTTTCAGTTGTTTCACACTTTTTTGTTATGTATAATTCCACATGTGTTAATTCATAGTTTTGATGCCTTCAGTGTGAATCTACAATTTTCATAGTCATGAAAATAAAGAAAACTCTTTGAATGAGAAGGTGTGTCCAAACTTTTGATCTGTACTGTACATACTATTGGCGTATTTATCTCCCTGTTGTGAGGCTCACTGCTGTCATATCAGACAGGGATCCCTAGGGAGATTCTGTTTACAGACAGAGAACAGTTAACAATAGGAGACACCATATCTGGAGTACATGCATACACACGTTGTTGTTTGTCTATATCTTTTTTTTTCATTCAAATTTTAAGTTTATTTTCAATAAAAGTAGAAGATACAAGTACATTAAAATAAAATACGGAAGGTATATCATTAGCATACATAAATAAAATCATTAAAATACAATTCATATCTAATATTCCCACTTCATTATCATCCTTCTACACCCAACAAGTCTATACAGGGAGTGCAGAATTATTAGGCAAATGAGTATTTTGACCACATCATTTATGCATGTTGTCTTACTCCAAGCTGTATAGGCTCGAAAGCCTACTACCAATTAAGCATATTAGGTGATGTGCATCTCTGTAATGAGAAGGTGTGTGCTCTAATGACATCAACACCCTATATCAGGTGTGCATAATTATTAGTCAACTTCCTTTCCTTTGGCAAAATGGGTCAAAAGAAGGACTTGACAGGCTCAGAAAAGTCAAAAATAGTGAGATATCTTGCAGAGGGATGCAGCACTCTTAAAATTGCAAAGCTTCTGAAGCGTGATCATCGAATAATCAAGCGTTTCATTCAAAATAGTCAACAGGGTCACAAGAAGCGCGTGGAAAAAACCAAGGCGCAAAATAACTGCCCATGAACTGAGAAAAGTCAAGCGTGCAGCTGCCAAGATGCCACTTGCCACCAGTTTGGCCATATTTCAGAGCTGCAACATCACTGGAGTGCCCAAAAGCACAAGGTGTGCAATACTCAGAGACATGGCCAAGGTAAGAAAGGCTGAAAGACGACCACCACTGAACAAGACACACAAGCTGAAACGTCAAGACTGGGCCAAGAAATATCTCAAGACTGATTTTTCTAAGGTTTCATGGACTGATGAAATGAGAGTGAGTCTTGATGGGCCAGATGGATGGGCCCGTGGCTGGATTGGTAAAGGGCAGAGAGCTCCAGTCCGACTCAGACGCCAGCAAGGTGGAGGTGGAGTACTGGTTTGGGCTGGTATCATCAAAGATGAGCTTGAGGGGCCTTTTCGGGTTGAGGATGGAGTCAAGCTCAACTCCCAGTCCTACTGCCAGTTTCTGGAAGACACCTTCTTCAAGCAGTGGTACAGGAAGAAGTCTGCATCCTTCAAGAAAAACATGATTTTCATGCAGGACAATGCTCCATCACACGCGTCCAAGTACTCCACAGCGTGGCTGGCAAGAAAGGGTATAAAAGAAGAAAAACTAATGACATGGCCTCCTTGTTCACCTGATCTGAACCCCATTGAGAACCTGTGGTCCATCATCAAATGTGAGATTTACAAGGAGGGAAAACAGTACACCTCTCTGAACAGTGTCTGGGAGGCTGTGGTTGCTGCTGCACGCAATGTTGATGGTGAACAGATCAAAACACTGACAGAATCCATGGATGGCAGGCTTTTGAGTGTCCTTGCAAAGAAAGGTGGCTATATTGGTCACTGATTTGTTTTTGTTTTGTTTTTGAATGTCAGAAATGTATATTTGTGAATGTTGAGATGTTATATTGGTTTCACTGGTAAAAATAATTGAAATGGGTATATATTTGTTTTTTGTTAAGTTGCCTAATAATTATGCACAGTAATAGTAATATGCACAGTAATAGTCACCTGCACACACAGATATCCCCCTAAAATAGCTAAAACTAAAAACAAACTAAAAACTACTTCCAAAAATATTCAGCTTTGATATTAATGAGTTTTTTGGGTTCATTGAGAACATGGTTGTTGTTCAATAATAAAATTAATCCTCAAAAATACAACTTGCCTAATAATTCTGCACTCCCTGTAGACTCAGTATCATGTAAAATGAGAATGGGAATATAAATATTGAAAAAGACTTTAGTTACCTAAAACAATAAATTATATTAAAAAAAAATGTCTTCATATATCAAGGAATCCCCAGATATATCATGAACACCTAATATATTATAGGATATAATGCATACACCAGATTAAATAATGGGATATATTTAAAGGATAGATTTCTAGAACATTTCCACCTCTCTGACACCCCCAATGGGATCATTCTGTGTCTAAGAAGTAGAGCAATCCTTTCAATCTCACCTCCCTCCAAGTATTTAAATTGGAACAATCTGGCATCCAAAAAAAAAACCAAACAAACATATTCTTAAAGTCTTCAACCAACCGAAATTCCCAAAAGGAAAAAAGGAATTTTACAATCATGTTCATATAAACATAACTTTTCAAAACAAAACGTACTGAGGATGCTTTATTCTAAGGAAATCATCCTCGTAGGACAAATAAAAAATAAAATAAAAGAAGAATTAAAGACTAGAAGAGAGAAGAATGAAAGTAAGAAAGAGGAGTGAAAGAAACAAGAAGAAAAAAAGAGAAATATTCAACCTGCCCGCCAACATTTCACTGCAATCCGGAGTCACAATTATCATCAGTATATTCATCTGGTATAAGATATCCCCATGTATTTCAACCAAGGTTCCCAAATGTCATAGAAATGAGTAGATTTATCTAACATGGAACATACCCTCTTTTCTTGTTCCATAATCCATGAAACTTTTCTTTTCATGTATAAGATGGAAACAGTTGGTTTTTTCCATGCAGCTGCGATAGTGATTCTGGCTCCAGTCATAATAAATAGGATGAGCTGTCTGGTGACCTTGGAAATTTGAGGTAACATCCCATTAAGTAAAGCAATTGTAGGAGATTGATGTAAGTTACAGCCCATGACTCGTCTGACAATAGTAAACACCTTATTCCAGTATCCCCTTATCTTAGAACATTCCCACCAAATATGTATCATAGATCCCAATCCTTGGCAATCCCTAAAACATAATGGTGAAGATGACAGATACATGGAGACCAGTTTAAGAGGGACCAAATACCACCTAGTATAAATTTTTACATTAGCTTCTATAAGAGATATATTCATAAAGCCTTTAACAGATCTGGTATAATTTTTACACCAGTCTGTGAAGTCCCATTCATCATTAAGATCTCTTTCCCAAGCCAGCATATGAGGTAATTTGGTGTCATTTACAGCAAGCGATTTATAAATAACTGAAATATTACCTTTTCTGAGTAAATTCTGGTCACATTTAGTTTCATAAGGGGTCAAAGGTCCAGAGATCAAATCACTATTCCATAGACTGTGAGTGTGGTCACTCAATTGAGAAAATCTTATTCTCTCTGAAAGAGGAAGGCCATAATTATCTACAAAATGTTGTTCAGGAAGGGGACCTGAACGTGAAAAGAAGCGCCCTATACGATACAACCCCTTATCATGCCACCATTTGAAGGAATCCTTGTCAATTTTAGAAATAAAGGATGGATCTTGAAATATACTCGATAAAGGTCTACCCTTAGAGATTAGAGAAGGATTGTTTTTAAGTGAGTCCCATAAGACCAAAGCTTGAGATAGAGTCGGCGATAATATAGAAGGTCTATTTTTGGTAGAACTCCACATTAAATTCTCTATCATAAGATATGGCGAAGCCTGTTCTTCAATTTCAATCCAATCTGGACGGTCATGCTTGAGATAAATTTCTGATAATTGCGCTAATCTCGCCGATTGATAGTACCAAAATAAATTTGGAACCCCCAGTCCACCTTGTTCAGGTAAATTAAAAAGAGTACGAGATGGAAGGCGTGGACCTTTTTTGTTCCAAATAAACTTTGTAATCTTACCTTGAAAGGACTTTAAATGACCTTTTATTATTGGTATAGGTAACGATCGAAAAAGATATAAAAGCCTAGGGAGAAGAGTCATCTTGACAGAATTAATTCTACCAATCCAGCCTATATTCTGAGGACCCCATTCATTTAGATCCTTCTCAAGTTTCCTATACATAGGGGGATAATTGGCCAAATATAAATTCTGAATATTGGGGGTCAAATTAATACCCAGATATTTGATATAAGAGGTGTCCCATTTAAATCTATATTTGTCTTTCAAAAGAGAAACTGTGGATTCAGAGAGCGATATATTGAGGGCTCTAGATTTGGTTAAATTCACAGCAAGTCCCGCAACCATAGAGAATTTATCCAGAAGAGAATATACTTCGGGCAGGGATGTTTCAGGGGTGGTCAAAAAAAGTAAAAGGTCGTCCGCAAATAAGGCGCATTTATGTTCCCTCTTGGCACAACGAACTCCCCTGATATTTGAGTTTTCACGAATAGCTATAGCCAGAGATTCAATAACAATTGCAAATATCAGAGGAGATAGAGGACATCCCTGCCTTGTGCCCCTATGGATCCCTATAGATTCCAAAAAAATACCCTATAAGCGTATCTTAGCCTCAGGGGCAGAATAAAGTGCAGATAGGACACCTAAAAATTTAGTGCCAAATCCCCAACGTTTCATCACCGTGAACATATATGACCAAGATACCGAATCAAAGGCTTTCTGGAGATCAATGGAGAGAAGCATACCTTTTTGACTATTATCTCCAGTCCATCCTGAGTTCAATATAGAAATCAGATCAACAGCTCTCCTGACCTGATCCGGGCCTTGCCTTCCAGTAATGAAACCCACTTGATCTTTACCAACATACTGACTAATGAAAGAAGATAACCTATTGGCCATTATCTTAGTAAGTATCTTAAGATCATTATTGATAAGAGATATTGGTCTATAGTTTTCCACCAGGCTATGATCCTTTTCCAGTTTAGGGATTACCGATATATAAGCCGAATTGAGTTGTCTATCTATAGGAATACCCTCAGTCATGTGATTGAAAAATCTCACAAGGTAGGGTATCAAAATGCTCGAATATGTTTTGTAATATGAACACAAAAATCCATCAGGACCCGGGGCTTTATCTAATTTTAAGTTTTTAATCACTGACAAAACGTCTTCAGCCGATATTGGAGTCTCCATCACCTCCTTATGTATTTTAGATAATTTAGGAAGGTGTAAATTATGAAAAAATTCATCCATCTTCTCTGAAGAAGAATTATCAGTGAAAGCATAAAGATTGGAGTAAAAGTCATGGAAGACCCCCAATATCCGCTTAGGATTCAAAGTGAATGACCCATCAACCATCTTTATTTTAGGGAGTGTTCTCGATTGAAATCTAGGCGACAATTTATGTGCTAACATTGGACCTATTTTATCTTTCAATTTATAGAATTTAGCTCCAGTCCATTTCATATCTTCCCCCGCTTTTGTCGTAAGTGCCAAGTTTAGAGCGGATCTGGCAGCATCAAGTGCGTGAGTAGGGAAGCCAGAAGGGTCAGATTTATGTTTTCTACACAAGTCCAAATAGGCAATTTCCAATCTTTTAACTTATAGGTTCTTTTGTTTCTTGAGATTGGCGGCAACTTGTATTATTTTGCCTCTAATAGAAGCTTTGTGGGCAGCCCATAAAGTTTCAGGGGACACATCATCCGTATCATTGAGATCAAAATATTCCTGTAGAGATCGTTCAATATCCTTCATCAGGACAGGATCTTTTAAAATTGACCGATTAAGTGTCCAATGAGACTCTTTAGGAGAAGTATCCTCTTTCCTCATTGACAAAAGAACCATTGAGTGATCAGACCAAGAAACATCCACTATATCAGATTTGATGGCCGCCGGGACATGATGATTAGAAATCAATATATGATCTATACGAGAATAAGAACTGTGAGGATTAGAATAATGAGTATAGTCTCTAGTTTTCGGGTTCAATTCCCTCCATATGTCGGTTAACCTGGATTGATGCAGAATACGTGCTGCTTGCAAACTAGCTTTAGTCGGCCTGATGACTCTGTCGGCGTTTGGTTTAGACTTATCTAATCCAATGTCGAATGCCAAGTTGGCATTGGGAGCCCCCATGATAATGATACCCTCCATAAATGGTCGGAGGGTATCAAGCATCTGAGAAAAAAAAACCTTTTGACCTCTGTTAGGTGCATAAAAGGAAACAAACGTGTACAGTTTTTCATCAAGGGTACCTTTTACTAAGACAAACCGACCTTCCTGGTCTCTATATTCCTTGATCAAGTTAAAATTACAATACCTAGAGAACAAAATGGCCACACCTTTAGTTTTGTTTTCTGCTTTAGCTAGATAAAATAATGGAAAGTGAGCATGCAAAAAAGAAGGGTTGTATCGTCTAGGGAAGTGGGTTTCCTGAAGGAGGACCACATCTACATGGAGAGATTTATAAACCTGAAGAGCTTTACGTCTCTTAATAGGAGAGTTCAACCCCTGAGTGTTGTGAGTTACAACACTAAGGGGTTTAGATACATTACCTGATCCAGCCATATGTCTCGATAACATCTATATTCAGGCACGTAAGTGAGGATAGCAACTGTAACCCCGGTAGTACACACATTGGCAGGCAGGTTGAAGAGAAGCAGAAGATGAAGCGACAATAAAAGGAATAGAGAGAAGAGACAGAAAAATAAAAATAAAAATAAAAATACAAACTGCACGTCAAACTGCACGATAAAATACAATATCGTGCAAGGTCAATTTGTAACCCAGAATGAGGGAAGAGAATGATACTCCTTCCCTCATTCAAACAAAAAATCCTAGAATAGTCCATTAAAAGGACTATATTCTCACCCATTGGGTCGACAAAGTGTCGCTCCAAGAGGTAAGTCGAGGTATCAAAACCTCACCGTCGTCAGCATGCGACAAATCGAAATTAACATCTTAAAATATTATCAAGAAAAAGACAGTCGATCCATAAGTTCCATAAAAAATGGCAATCAACCATAACTGAGATCCCAGAATGAAAAGGAAAAAAAAAATGTTTACAAACACTCTGAACTGTATACTACCCCCATTAAAATAACCAGACAAATAAATTAGTTGTCCTAAAATCGATGAGAGAGAGGGGAAAAAAAAAAAAAAAAAAGGAAAATACAAATTTCCTGAGAGGAATTAAGAGAGATTTCTTCTGGGATGAATTAAACCAATTCTCAGGTGACGGAGTCATTTCCAACTTTTCTGTACTTGACTTTATTCCAAGGATTCAGAGTCGGACTAGTAGGCGTATTTCTTTTGGCGGAGGGTTGTTGAGGTGGAGTAGTATCCATAGCCGGTCCTAGTGAGATAATTTTCAGATCAAGTAAAAGTTTTTCACCGTCTTGGAAACTATGCACCACATGGTGTCTGCCATTAAAATTGAACTTCAAGGCGAATGGGAAGGCCCAATTATATTTGATGTCATTGCTTATGAGGGCAGACAACAGCGGTTTCATCGCTCTCCTCCTCTGAATGGTGTAAGGTGAAATGTCGGAAAATATTTGTATCTTAGCACCTTGGTATTGGAGATTCTCCTGTTGTCTAGACATTTTCATAATGTCCACCTTAGTGGAGTAATAGTGAGGCTTGACCACCACATCTCTGGGTAAACCATCTCTTCTCAGTGGGCCCAATGATCTATGAGCCCTGTCTAGTTCCAGTTTTGGAGCAAGCATAGATGGAATCAGGATTTTCATAATGTCCTGTATAGGCGAGTGAACGTCTATAATGGATTCAGGAAGACCCCTGACTCTGAAGTTATCTCTCCTCGAACGGTTCTCCAAATCATCAATCCTAGCCTGAGCAGCCTCCAGTTGTTCTTGCATGAAATGTAGCTGGTCATCATGTTGATCAATTTTTGAAACGTTAACATCCAACTTATGCTCTATAGAATCAATCCTGTTGCCAAGACATTGAAAGTCAGCCCTAATATCTTTAGTGATTTTCTAGGCAGTTTGTGTTAAACCTCTGTCCAGCATTTCAGAAATCCTGTTATACAGGTCAGTAACATTAAAAGAAACTTCAGGAGCAAGTTCAGTGTTAGCATTTACATGTACAGGGTTTTGAGAGGGAATCACAACAGGAATCATGTGGTCAGCCATTGTAGGTATTATTCCCCCCCTAACCACAGAGGAATATAGAGCTGTAGGCCGGGCTGAACCCAAAGAAGGTGGTGACGTGGTAGGCAGCAATTGAGATGAGAATTGTTCGCTGGACATAGAATCACCAGTAGGTGTCTGAGTACATGCATGGGGAGGGGTTCCCATATCAAAAAGACATTCGTTGATGACTGAATTTGTGTTTTTCTTGCCCTGTTTCCCCTTCATGTATAATAAGAGCAATAATGCGTTTGTATCAACAGGCGTTAAGTCGCAATATATTATAACATCATGAGCACATTCCTATAACAGTCACTAAAGGAGCAACCCCACCATATCAACTACAGACAGTTGGTATCAATCCAATGATCAGTCCAGACTCAGCTGTTATTTAACTGAGCACAGTGAGAAGTCCAACATCATGAGAATGCCACAAATTATGTAACATGCATGTGTCATACTTGTGGTAAAGTCTGCAGTTTTTGTCAACACATATCAGACGGTGAGCAGGTATACCTCATTAAGTTTCCATTGTAGGAATTACCTCAGAGTTGTTCATCAGTGTATAGCACCGACCCCGAGCACCGTATCTAGTCAGATCATATGGCATTGAAATAAGTTAAAATTATGGTTATACACTTCTTGCCCTTGGAGATCCTAAGATGGCTTTGGATTCCTCTCGGCCTCTGACACCCTTTCAACCGTGTCAAGTATTTATCAAAGGACACTATTCATTAAAGCAAATTAAAGTTCCATCCACTTTGAAGGGCAAAGGGGAAGTAACACTGAGCCTTGAGGAGAAAGGACTGTTCGTGAGGTAAGACAGTGGGTGAAGCAAGATGGCTGCCGTTATATGGATCATGTAGATCTTTGGGTGTTTATTAGGACCCTGAGGAGAAGGCCTTAAAAAAAAAAAAAAAAAAAAAAAAATATTTATAAAGTATACAGCTCAAACCCCCACACTGAGCTTTTAGGAACTGGAGGGTGATTTTAGGAGGAAAGTTATTAAAAAGCCAGCAGCTTTCACCTCATAAAAAAATATATGCTGCAATAAGTGCGTAGGCCACAAGATGGCGCTGTCACCTCAATGGATGAATTCCAAAGTGCATCTGAGGGCCTCCGGTAAGAAGAGCGGGTGCTTCCTCCAGTCACCATTCGGTGGTTGCTCCGGGCACCCCTCTCAGAGCAGCATATCGCTGGTGAAGGTGGACGGGTGACCCGATCGGTCCGCTGTCCCCGCCGTACTCAATCGCGGTGTCGTCCGCAATTCACTAGGCCCCAAGATGGCGATGGAGTTCCTATGAGGGAGTAGGCCTCGGTTCACACCGATAAGTGGGCAGACGTCCCGGGCAGATAAAAAAGGTATGGGACCGTACAGGGAGAATCCCGGGCACAGGATGAGGGTATTTTGGGCACTAAAATGACAGTACCAACGCTGGATGGCTGTAGATTAGATCGCCACAGTCAGAGCTCATCCAGAGTACGTCCAGCGCCATCCTCGTCCGGCCACGCCCCCCCCCGTTTGTCTATATCTTATTCACCGATTTGTATTTGAAGCCACCTTTGCATTTAGTGGCTACGTTTTGGAGGACTGTTTTGCCAGCAGTGCATGTCTGCACTTTATCACAGTTTGTTAATAGCGCTTTATCTTTGCATAGTCTTATTCACTTTGGATTTTATTTACTTTGGAGTGCCATCCACTTTTAGAGTTTATCTATTTTAGGATTTATCTATTCATTCATTAATTTTACAGATGTACCTTTGATCCCCTATTTTGCCCATGGGGTGCGGGAGTGTAGGGAGGTGACTCCCGTGGCTGGCAGAGCTGTGTAGTGGGCAGCGGGAGTCGGCGATGTAAGGTAAGAAGCCGCGCATGCGCCAATGCAGTCCCCTTTTTATCACAGTGTCCCCTTTACGTTACAGTGTGGAGGTCCGACTTTGTGAATATCCAATCACCAACTGCCACTGCGAATGCCTAATCCCTCCCTCCACCCTAGAAAAATTGTCTGCTCAGCCTTAAATGCAAGTCTGGCAACAGGACAATAATCCGCCTATACAGCGTCAGTATCTACTAATCTAAAATAGTGTCACTTGTCATTAAGTAAGGAAAATCACTGCGGCCCACTAAACAGTGCTCTAAGTGCACTAACCTGTCCCCGTAGACAAATAAATCAGTAGAGGAAAGGAAAAGCAAAGAAAATATAAGGAAACTGCAGGAAACAATTTTGCCCCAATTTTGCCTAAAAGCAAAGCTAACACTGCACATCACCCTGAACACACCATTCCCACTGTGAAACATGGTGGTGGCAGCATCATATAATATATAATAATAATATAATATTCCTTTAAATATGGTACCTGGGGGTGTCCTTAGTCTGCCTGTAAAGTCGCGCATATTTGCTGTGTTTAGGACAGTACCACAGCAAAATTAAATTTCAGGTATGATATGTATTATAAGGGGAACCCCAGGCCAAAATAAAAAAAATGGCGTGAGAATCCCCCCAAAATCCATACCAGACCCTTATCCAAGCACGCAACCTGGCAGGCTGCATGAAAAGGGGGGGCGAGAGAGCACCCCCCCTCCTGAACCATACCAGGCCACATGCCCTCAACATAGGGAGGATGCTTTGGGCCCCCCCAAAACACCTTGTCCCCATGTTGATGGGAACAAGGGCCTCAACCCAACAACCCTTGCCCAGTGGTTGTAGGGGTCTGCAGGCGGGGGGCTTATCGGAGACTGGAAGCCTTCTTTATTTAGGGGACCCCCAGATCCTACCCCCCTATGGGTTTCAGGTACAGTGTACCCCTACACATTCACCAAAAAAAATTGTAAACATTTTTAAAATTACAGTAGACAGTTTTGAACTTTATTAAAAAAAAAAAAAAAAAAGTGTCCCGCAATGTGTATTAATCTTCGATCACAGCGTCCGACGGACCAAAAAATTAAAAATAAAGAAACAAAAAAAAACAGAAACATAAAAAAAAAACGCAAGCCGGGAACCCGGGAACGGACCAAAAAATAAAAAATAAAGAAACAGAAAAAAACGCAAGCCGGGAACCCGGGAAAAATTCCCGTGAACACCCCATAATGTTCGGTATTCGACAAACGGGCGAACACCCAATGTTAGAGTCGTACCTCGTTCGACTCGAACACTGGGCTCATCACTACAAACCAGTAGATATAATTTGTATTTTACAGGCTGAGTCTACCTCCTGAAACTTTCCTTTGAAATTACTTTTAAAAACATTAACACATACCGGTACATTAAAATGTGCTAATTGAATAGAAGCCTTTCAATATGTTTTGAGTAGTTTTATACATGGCATGCTGAGTAAGATTTAAACTAGGTTGATTTGTTATGTAGTGCTTGTTGTACATGATTAGGGTGACTGTCAGATACAGATGATATCCAGGTTTTACGCATATCACCATGCCTAGAATACAGGAAATCCCTCATTATTTTAGACATTGCAATCCAAGCCATTGAACATTTAGACATCTTGGATAATTGCCATTAAACTCTATAACAGGACCATATGGAATGTAGATTACCATCTATCATCGACCTTATGAAGACAAACCTATTTTTTACTCCTAACCCACAATGACATAATGCTGTTTCACTTCTTGCCCCTCCTCGAAATGTGTGTTAATGCTCAGTTTACTGTGCCCTGTTCTTTTAATAGCAGACATTTGAGCTTAAATTACTGGGTTCCAAAGACGGCAACATTTGGCTCAATTCCATTATGTATCTGCTTACTATCAAGGCCTGCATTAGCCAAAACCTTTATAACTATTTCATTAGGGACACTCAAACTATAGGTAAAGACCTATTCCTCTACATAAATGTTCCCTAATCAGCCCTTGTGCAAAATCTACAGATAGATTTGTCAAAACACAAAATCAGCTGGGGCGTGTCCTAGCTATGGAGGAGTGAGGACGTGTCCTGACTCAGCTCTGCTCCGTCGCCGCTTCCAGCACAACTACAGCGGGGGTTACTAACTGCTCACAGCTTCATCCATGTCCCAGCAACTGCGGCAGTCCTCCCAGCCGCCAGGGACTGACTGCACACGGCAGGGACAGGGCCGCGAGGCCTCCAAGATGGCGCTGACCGGGAAGGCCCAGAAAGCCACGAGATCCTCCCAGCCAGCAGCGGCCGCGGCTCGGCCACCGAAAGAGGACACTTCTCAGTTTCCCTCCCTAGGATCAGTGAGTGATTCAGCCCCTCCAGTCTCCCCTGCCTCCCCAGGTGGTCGTTCTGAGGTGTCTGACTTCCTTGGGGATGAGGACATCAGGCGCCATATTATGTCCCTCCCCACCAGAGAAGACCTGGAGCGCTTAACCTGCAGGATGGAGAAAGCTTTTACAGAGGACATTGCACAGTTTAAGGCAGATACCTTGAACCTGGGCAACAGAGTAGAATCCTTAGAAGAGAAACTGGAGGAGGCTCTCCCTGTTATTGCTCTGCTGCACTCTAAGTGCCGCACGCAAGATCAACAGATTGAAACCTTACTGTCTTACTTGGATGATGTTGAAAATCGCAGTAGGAGGGCCAATATTAGGATCCGGGGTCTGCCAGAGGCCACAGCTTCAAGGGACATTATCCCCATGCTGTCAGATATTTTCAGGGACAAATAGACTGCACACATAGAGTACTAAGACCCCCATCTCAGGATGTGGACAATCCAAGGGACATAATTCGTAAGCTCCACAAGTATACCCTCAAAGACCGCATCATGCAAAAAATGCGTAGCAAGCCCTTTTATGATTTTGATGGTGCGCGTTTATTTTTCTACCGGGACATTTCCAGGTGCACCCTCATGCAGCGCAGTGCTCCTTTTGACTGTGCTCCAGGAAGCAGGGTTGCCATATCGCTGGGGCTTCCCCTTCTTCTTAGGCGACTAGAGATGGAAAACAGGTCACCCTACGTAATAATGACCTCCCACACTTTCTCTCTTCTCTCCGATTGGACCCAAAGGATTTCCCAGACTGGAGGGGGCCGCCTGACGGTCTGGCCTCAGAGGCTGCCCTGGAGGGAGTCTCTGCACGCCCACTGCACTTGAGATGCTGTTCCCGGTCCATTGCTGGATGAATATAGATGCTTCCACCGGGGCTATGGCTGGGGCACCCCAACTTTGCCACTTTGGCCCCCCACTTGGAGTTTGCGAACATTTGCTCTAACTAAACTAAACAAATTATCCGATCTTAGCACCTTGCAAGATGCGGTGGACAGGGATGGGACTTCCTACCTTCCCCCCAATGTTGGCACACGTTCCCAACGTAGGCCCCCCTTTTTGGGTACAGTTCCCTATTGGGACTCTGGGTCGTGGTCTGAGTCCCCACCCCTAGAGTGGAGGGCCTCACACCCAGCCTACAGATGTTTTGTTTATGGTTAATACTATTTATCCTTTATCATGTTTTTTTGCCTTGATTGGTAACTTTCTGTGTTTGTTCTTTTTTCTCTCCTTCCCTTTCTCCTCTCTCCCTTCTTCCCTTTTCTCTTCCCTTCCCAGGAGCATCACTCTGCCTCACTGTCTGCATCGGGCGAGCTGGAGCATTTGGCAACCCCCTGTCCTCCAGATCCACCATGACTACACTTAAGGTAATTTCCTATAACGTACGAGGCCTCTGCTCCCCAAGTAAACGTAACAAATTATGGTGGGAACTTAAGAAGTTAGGGGCACAGGTGGTCTTCCTACAGGAAACCCATTTTACTACCCATTTCATGCCTAGGCTACCCACACACCTATACAATCAGTGGTTCCACAGTGCCTCCCCAACCTCCAGGTCCAGGGGTACTACAGTCGTGATCCACAAAACTCCAGCTCACGGGAAGCAAAATAGACTCACAGGGTCGTTATGTTTTTTTGAAAGGTACTATTGCTGGGAAGGTACCGTATTTATCGGCGTATACCGCGCACTTTTTTGCCCTGAAAATCAGGGCAAAATCGTAGGTGCGCGATATACGCCGATACCCGCTCCCTGCACCGTGTTTGAATGCCTGCGCCGACATATACCGAGCGCAGTACACTCGGATACATTCTGCCAGGCTCGGCTTCGCTCGTAGTCACGCTCTGTGACGTTTATGCGTGAGAAGCCGAGTGTGGCCGAATATACCCGAGTGTACTGTGCTCGGTATATGTCGGCGCAGGCATTCAAACACGGCGCGGAAAGCGGGGATTCGACATGAAGACAGCGCGGGAGAAGTCGGGAGGACACCACCGAGGCCGCAGATGGACGTCGGGCTGGATGAGGCATCGGTCTCGCCGATTGACGCCGGGCAAGACACCAAAACTGTAAGTAGTAAAATGTAATAAATTTTTTTTTTTACAGGATTTTAGGGTCAACATTAGGGGTGCGCGCTATACGCCGGAGCGTGCAATACCCCGATAAATACGGTATATACTTTTGCCATAATTTATGCCCCCAGTACCAATCAACTAACTTTCATAGATGCAACCCTCAAACTATTGGCAGAATTTAAGGAAGGTTTTGTTGCCCTTGGAGGGGACTTCAACGTCAGCCCAGATCCCCTACTTGATCCTTCTAGCTCCCGACCCTCGTGCTCCTATGCTTTTCTCAAACACTTCCGCAAAATCCTCCGGTCGCACCTGCTGCTAGATAGCTGGAGGGTTCTCCACCCTACCAGTAGGGACTTTAGCTACTACTCCGCTGTACACGTGTATTCTCACATAGATCATATCTATGTAGACCATCCCACACTGGAGCTCCTGCAGTCTGCGTCCATTGGGAACATCACCTTATCCGACCACCATCAGGGAAATGGCCGCGGTGTGGGCAATTCCACCAGTAATCGTCATGGTCGCCCCAAACATGTTCATGTGCACACGTACGCACGCAGATGCGCGACGGCAAGGATACACCAGCCTCTAAGCACTTCAGCGCGAGCGCACACCGTAACAATTGTAGGCGCATGCCGTGGTCTATTTAAACCTGCCACTGACACTTCAAGTTTGCTGGATTATCATCAGCTTCCTGTGTCCCCTGTGTCTCCTGTATCCTGTGTATCCTGAATCTCTGGTTTGACATTGGCTTACGTCTGGACCTGTGACCCTGCTTATCTCCTCGCATCTGACCCCAGCTCGGCTGACTATTTCATTATCTTCTGCTCCTGTGTATGACCCAGGCTTGTTCCTGTAACCCTCTTGGACTGATTCCTGTGTATGACCCCTGGCCTGGATACTGACTCTGTTCCTGGTTTACTTACTGTTCCGCAGCAGAACCCCTCCAAATAATAATGGAGAGAGTGGGCATCCTTGCCTAGTCCCTCTCTCAATATTACATGGGTCAGACTTATATCCTGCATATTTGACATATGCTTTTGGTTTATTGTATAAAGCCACTATCCAATTTGTGAAGTTTGGGCCAAAACCCAATTTTTGTAAGGTGTATGTCAAATAAGGCCAAGAAATAAAATCAAAGGCTTTTTTGATGTCCAATTAGAAAAGACATGAGGGGATACAACGTGTTTTAGCAATATGCGTTAAAAGGACCGCTCTACGTACATTGTCCCCTGCCTGGCGAGAGGGAATGAAGCCAACTTGGTCCATAATAACGTTTTCTAATCACACTGCACTACTAGATTTCACTAGCTATTTGCTGCTAAGGTTAAAATCCTATATTCAGCCCTGGTTCACACTGGGTACGATTTGGAACGATTTGAGATGCGATTTGACATGTCAAATCGCATCTCAAATCAGCGGCAATTGTCGGCAATGGCACTGTCCTAATCAGTGCGACGCCGCAGCTGCGATTTCAAAAAGTAGTTCCTGTATTACTTTTTGCGATTTCGGGCCGCGATTTACATTAAATTGCGGCTGAAATCGCGGCAAAATCGCAGCCACGAAATCGCGGTAAAATCGCGCATTTTACCGCGATTTTGAATTCGCAGCAGTGTGAACCTAGGCTAAAGGGCATTACTTCAGATTAAATCATGGAGCTGTGGGAGGAGGTCTTATGGGTTAACACATGGAGTGGCCAATTTGAATTTCTACTTTTCCTAGAAAATCTGCATTATGAGTCAAATATTTGACATATGCATGACACATTTATTTTTATTAGAAGGATTTGTTTATCCACAACTGACATTCACAAGGAGCTTTTATTATTTGTGTTTCATGGCGGATTTTTCATAAATTTGATATTGCAGCAGTGCGATGAGCAACAGTGAGATGTGGCAACTGACATTAATCAATCCACTTTCAGATAATTGTAGATAAGTGAGTTACTAGCTATTCATTGCACACTGCTAGTGCCTACCACTTGGTGAATAAGATTATTGTGATGGACTGAGACAGACAACCGTACATTTTGACTGCCCTTAAAGTTTCACAGGTCTGGCATACTAGGTTCAGCCATTAGGGACATTATATAATGCATAGAGTTGTTCTTTCTAGGGTTGCATGGAGTTCCTCTGGTGCTCAGGTTTCCTCTAGTATCCTAAATAAACATACCAATATCTAAATTAACCCTAGGTTGGATTTCATGTGCAGAATAAAGGTCAGGTGATTTGTTTACATATCTTCATTTTGCCTAGCAACCACAGTAGAAATGTATGACTTGATGACACAAAACTGACCTCTCATGTGGTTACCGGTAATTCATGCCCCATGTATCATCTTTTCCATGGACTAGCTTGCCGTAGCAATAACTCCATTCTTACTATAGGTTATTCTGTACAGACATTTTTTCTTCCTGTTCATAGAATCTGACCCATCGATGATGCTCTGTGTGCATAAGCAGTGACTCCAACTGCAGAGCTCAGTCTTAAGACAGTCAGCAGTTTGAGCAGCTTTAAGGAAGAGGACAGCTGCTGATATCAGCTCCCAAATGCCAATATATTAGATTTCAGAGCTGAGAGTAATGCCAACCTTAAAGCCCCCTGCACACTAACCCTCCTCGTAACCTAACACTGACACACACCCTCACACTAATCATGTAACCCCAACCCCTAAAACTAACCCTCCCTAACATAAACTTAACCTCTTGTTTGCATACTGACCTCTCTTGCGCTGAGGACCTTTGTGCATAAGACTAACCTTCCTGTGCAGAAAGATACAAGTGCCAGCATCAAGGTTTGGAACCTACTGTTATGCTGAAAAGCAGTACTTGGCAAAATCTCCATGATGATGACATGGCATAACTCACAAGAACAGCCAAGGGTAACAAGTTACATTTATTGGTTAGTGGTGTTTTTTTTTTAAAATTTTACATATAACTAGGGCTTAATATTATTGGGCCATATTCTCAAACAAGTTACACCGGCGTATATGGAGATGCGCGGCGTAAGTGTAAAGATGCGCCGTCCTATCTATGCGCCGTAGTCACAGAACCAGATCCGCCAGAAATCAGGCTACTCCTGTCCGTCTTAACTAGTTTAAGTTTACGCAGCGTAGGCGTATATTTCAGCTGATGGCATCCTAGGCTGCCATAGAATTAGTATTCAAATATGCAAATGATGTAGATGCGCTGATTCCCGAACCTACGCGCGATCGGCTTAGGCTACGCGCTGTGCGCGTAAGACGATTGTCCGGCTGAAAGTTACCCCTTATAAAGCTCGGTTAACTTTGCTCCAGACCTGAGTAAGTTAGCTTGAAAAAAGCAAATACAGCAGCACCATCCCGGACGAGCTGAGCAACCAAATTTTGCGGACAACACATTCGTATGCCAACATGCCAGGGGCAGGCGTGGTCTTAGCACTGCTAGTGTGTGAGGAGGAAGAGGCACTTAGAAGGAGGAGGGCACGGAGGAGGGCACGTGAGAGGATCTACCCACAGCGCATTAGCCTCTTTGGCATGGCTGATGTGGATGTGTTTCACCGTTATAGATTCAGCCCTGATGCCATCCTTGAAATTACCAGAGCCCTGAAGAATGACATCAGCAGCCCAACACAACGATCCCATGCAGTGCAGCCACTGGTGAAGGTCCTGGCAACATTGCATTTTCTTGCCACAGGCTCTTTTCAAAGAACCAGTGGAGACGTGGTTGGGATATCCCAAACCAGCATGAGTAGATGCGTGCACCAAGTTGTCCCCGCAATACTCCGACGCATGTCGCACCACATAATCAGACCCACCCAGGAGGACATGCGGCTGAAGGCAATGACAGATTTCTGCCTAATTGATGGTTTCCCACGCACTGTGGGTGCAATTGATTGTACCCATGTGGCAATACAGCCCCCCCACGAGACCGAGCACATATACCGCAACAGAAAACATTGGCATTCTATCAATGTCCAAGTGATCGTGGATGCACATGGCCTCATATGGCACGTCCGTGCAAAACACCCCGGATCCAGCCATGACAGCTTTATATTCAGGCAAAGTGACATCCCAAGACAATTTGAGCAGAATGTGTATGGGGACAGTTGGCTGGTTGGTGAGTGACATGGGTGTCAGGTATGACTGTCCCCCCCCATGATGCAGACATCACGAGGGGCACATGCATGACTAACATCCTCCTGTCTTTTCCCTTCCAGGTGACTCTGCCTATGCCCTGGGACCTCATCTCATGACTCCATTCCGCAATCCGCAAACACCAGGAGAGAGAAGATATAACGAAGCACACGCACGCACCCGTGCAGTGGTTGAGCGAACATTTGGCCTCCTTAAGTCACGATTTCGATGCCTGGATAAGACTGGGGGTACCCTGCTGTATTCCCCCAACTTCGTGTGCCAAATCATCGCTGCATGTTGCGTGCTGCACAACTTCGCAGTGAGAAAGGGCCTGCAGATTGACCTACGTGATGACCTGACCCCCCAACCACCATGTCCCCCCCTAACCGAGGCTACCCCGTCTGCTGATGGTACAGCAGTCAGGAGATGTCTCGTGGAGCGAATCTTTGAACGTTAAACACAAACATTAAACATGGCACACAGAAAATGCACGCATGCACACCACTGTGGTCCCTAACACACACCCCACATGCACAGAACATTGGATTAGACCGAAGTACACCGCACGGTACTAAGGAGCAGCAACGCCGCGTCAAGGCCCCAATGATGTTGCTGTCCATTCATACGTCATTCATACGGACCTGGGGAGAACTTATCACCAGCGCCCGAGGGTGACACCCCTTACTGGCAGGAATGTCACCACCCCACATTCACACACCATTCACACTGTACTCTGCAACACTGCCTGTGTGCAGCACCCAAACTTAAAAAAAAAGCTCTTAACCAGAGCAAATAAAAAAAAAGCTCTTAACCAGAGCAAATAATAAAATAAGCTCTTAACCAGAGCAAATGAACAATAAATAATCACTTGCCCCGGCGCGGGCTACGCCTGGTGCCCAGGTTCCTGGCCCTCACTTGCCTGGGGGGAGCTGGGGCATCAGGTGGAGGAACATCTCCAGGTGGAGGAACATTCCCAGGTGCCTCCCTGCCTGCCTGTCTGCCCTCCAAAGCTAGTGCTATGCGGGTGAGCAATGACTCCTGGGTAGCTGTCTGGGCCTGAACAGCCCTTCGCAGGCACCTGACCTCCCCCACAAGTTCGGCAGTTGTAGTCTGCAGCTCACCCAGGCTGGTGATTGTGGCTGCGCAGTTTCCAGCCACATCTTGGAGAGCATCTGGTACTGCTCCCGAGGAGGCCAAGCTGTCGGACAGGCGCCTCAACTCCACCAAGATTTCCCCCATATGACGGGTTTGCTGGTCCTGCTGCCTGGCCAGATTCTCATGAAGCATTTCTGCCGCACCCCTTGTCCTGTGGGTAGCCCTCCTGGGGACAGGAGTGGCTGGGCCCCTTGCATAGAGTGAGGACCTGGAGGGGCTGGAGATGAGGGGGATGGGACGGGAGGGACTGGAGAGGGTGTTGGAGGACCCTGAGGGGCTGGATATGCGGGGGCTTTGTGATGGTCCTGCCACCACATGCGACTCCTCCAAAAAAAGGAAGAGCTCCTGCTCGCTGTGGACCACCTCTTCCTGGACCACCTCTTCCTGGACCTCCTCTTCCTGGACCTCCTCTTCATGGACCTCCTCCTCAACAACCTCCTGCGCGGAGGACTGACCACTCCCCTCCACCAAGGCCTGTTGGCTTCCCAGGAGGTCAGTCACAGAAGCAGACTGCTCAGTGGATGATGGTCTGTGACGGCCACTGGCAGCATTGGATGGCCCCGCTTCATCCTGCTCACCTGTGGATGACACAAAACAGTCACATGTTGGTGGACCAACACACTTGTCACATAACCCACCACCCCCACCACACATGCAACACACCAGAAGATAAAACACACTTACCTGTCCTCATGGGTGGCTCACTTGAGTCATGGCCCTCCAGGCCCTCCACCTGCTCCCTCCGAAGGCAGTGGGCAATCACTTCCTCCTCTTGAGTGAGCCGGGTAGAACAGGGTGGCCCCCCTCCTGTGCCCCTGGCATGCTTTGCAATGATGGCCATCTTGTTCCTGACCACACCACGCAGGTCATTCATTTTTTTCAGAATTTCCTGGGGGGTCCTTGCCTCATGGCCTAAGGCATTGACCTGGGCAGTCACTTTCCTAAGGATCTCCTCCTTTTTGGTTTTACTTGTGCTGCCACTGTCAGCACCATGGAGTCTTGAATCGTATCTCTCCATGGCAGAGACTACGATGGCCCTCTCATCTTGGCTGAAATTTTTTTTTCTCCTTTCCTTCCTGGGTCCAGGCATTGCAAAGCTAAAGAGAAAAATCTCGACACCACCAACAGAATAAATGGAGTCACTTTGCACTCGTTGGGCGCATGTGGTGACGCTTTTATACACTGGGCCGGCCCAACTCAGCAGGGATTTACGCCTACTGTTGTTTTGCGCATGCGCAGAGGGTGGGGCACGTCCGGCGCATGCTCCGTTCGGTCTGGACATCATTTGCATGGGGTCACGGTTCATTAGCATTCTTCACGCCCACATCCCTCCTACCGTCACTTGCGCCTACTTACGCCGACACATTTCAGCTCCGCGAGCGCAACGTAGGACGCATGTGGTACGGGAATATGGGAGAGCTCTCTCCAAGTTAAGCCGGCGTAGCGCAACTATGATGCGCTACACCTGAGTAAATATGCGCCGATCTACGAGAATATGGCCCATTGTCTTTTAAAGCAATAAATCCAAGATCAATTTAAATAGGACGTAATGAACATTTGTCCAATGCTCTTGATGTGTTTTTTAGGCAGGTTTTGTGTTTTTAAACCATTGTTTTTTTTCCGTGTTTTTGTATGGATTTTGCCACCCCAGATTTTTAAGTTTTGTTTCTCTTTAACCACTTGCCAACCACCGCATGTACATATACTGTACGTCGGCAGAATGGCCCATGTGGGCAAAGCAACGTACCTGTACGTTGCTTTGAAAATCCTGTCGTGCATGTGGGTGCACACACGCCACCAGCGGCTCATGCGTGCTCCCGCCACGAGCTCCGTGACCATGCCTGTTGGACGCACGGACTCGACGTCCGCTGGTGTCCCACAATCGTGTCACGGAGCTGCAGAACGGGGCAATGCCCTTGTAAACAAAGCATTTCCCTTTTCTGCCTAGTGCGATGACAGTGATCTACTGCTCCTGGTGATCGGAAGCAGTGATCACTGTCGTGTCACTCGTAGCCCAGCCCCCACACAGTTAGAATCACTTCCTAGGACACACTTAACCCCTTTCTCGCCCCCTAGGCGTTAACCCCTTCCCTGCCAGTGTCATTTACACAGTAATCAGTGCATTTTTATAGCACTGATTGCTGTATAAATTACAATGGTCCCCAAAAAAATAAATAATAATAAAAATGCCATAAAACTATCGCCAATTTTGTAGACGCTATAACTTTTGCGCAAACCAATCAATATACGTCTATTGCGATTTTTTTTTTTACCAAAAATATGTGATAGAATACATTGGCCTAAACTGAGGAAAAAATAATCTTTTATATATATATTTTTGTGATATTTATTATAGCAAAAATAAAAAAAATATTGCTTTTTTTCGCAAAAAAATGCAGAGGTGATCAAATACCACCAAATAAAAGCTCTATTTGTGGGAAAAAAAGGATGTAAATTTTGTTTGGGTACCACGTTGAACGACCGTGCAATTGTTAGTTACAGCGAAGCAGTGCCGAATCGCAAAAAGTGCTCTGGTCAGGAAGGAGGTAAATTCTTCCGGGCTGAAGTGTTAAACCCACTGTAAACACGCTGTACATTGCTGGTTGCTAAGAAACGGCACAGAAGATAGCCACTGCAAGGTTCCCCGCTGACAGCTGAATGTATAAAATAAATTGTCCGCAAAAATAAAAAAATTCTGAAAAAAACAGCATCCCCCCCAGGTCAATACCAGGCTCTTTGGGTCTAGTATGGATTCAGACCCTTATTAAAAAGCCCAGCATACTTTAATTCTTTAAAACCTTAATAGATTCCATTTAAGAAAACATAGTAGGAAATATAACAATGATTGTCACCTCCATTATGGGGGTGTCTAAACAGTTCATACATTGGGTGAATATATCACCTAAACCTGGTTATGTAATGTGAAAGACTGATCCTGCTCCTGCAAGGTACCAACCATATTCAGTTGCCACTGTTCAATATAACGTTAGTGACTTTCACAAGGCTGAAGTTTCTGTCTGAGGTAAAGCACTCATATAAAATATGATCTAAATCAGCCTTTTTTTAACCAGGGTGCATTAAGGTTTCTTTAGGGGTGCCTTGGCAAAATGCCTAAAAATGTCCCCAAAATTGTATACAAGCCAGCAGATGGATGAAGACTGCCTTTTAGTAACACAAAGTCACAGGTTTTCATTGTGCACCATTACGACCTTCTAGGCGTCAGCATCCTAACAACCAATGACCCTCCCCTGCCCCTCTCTGTCAGCACTGGGGTCACATTAGCTGAGTGATGCAGAAAATCTGAGGAAGATGAGAAACATTGGAATACTAGTGTGCCAGTGTGAAAAAGTATTGAATTTGGAAGAATAAATCACCTCCAATGTAGGGTGTCCTACGTGTGGATGTTGCAGAATTGCGTAAAACTATTAGAATACTTTTTTCTTTTTTACATTTTAGATTGGGGTGCCTTGAGATTGTCCATAATTTTAAAGGGTGTCTTGACTGAAAAAAGGTTGAGAAACACTGATCTAGATAGTTCTCACAAGGGGGAGTTTGTTCCTGATCACTAAAGGCAGTGGGGTCATGATACACGCCCCCCTCCAAGTCATTTGAATTAGGCACCCTTACGCCCGCTCGTTTGAGGCTACGCCGCCATAGATTAGCAGGTAAGTAGATTGAAAATCACTACTAGCCTAGCTAATTTACGGCGGTGTTGCCTAAACAGGCTAGGCTACACCGCCCTAAATGTATTCCAATGTACCTGAATCTACCTAATTATCTCTATGTTATAAGGAGATCAAATGCACTTGTGAAAAGGGTTAAACCCCACCTAATCCGCTATATGCTTCCACATGTTTCTCCTTCTAGAACACAGAAAAAACTCTGAGATGCACAGCTCACCCAAGGAATAATAGGAATAAAAACAAATCAGAACAACTTTATTAAAGCAGAGTTCCACCCAAAAGTGGAACTTCTGCTCATTTGTCTCCGCCCCCCTCCGGTGTCACATTTGGCACATCACTTCCGGGAGTCTGGCCACGACAAATTACACCAGCAGCTCGGCTCCCTCCTTCTCCTTCTCCCTTCCTCCTTCCCCCACCACCGGGCCAGTAGGAGAGAAGAGGGGAGCAGAGCCTCGTTAATGCTCAGTAGGGTTCCCAGCGTGAAGCTGTAAATATCAGCTGCGGTGCCAACATCGCTGTACTCCAGGACAGGTAAGGGTCCTTACAAAAACATAGAATATCCAGGCTCAAAGTTACCGACCAATCAGCAACCAACCAAATTCACCTGTCTAACTGAGTGCGTTAAAAACAGAGGTTTAGTTGCACGCATTTGCAAATGCATGTGTAAGCTGCAGGCCCCGTCAAGGCGCTCTGTATACTGCAGTCCAGGGGCGTTGCTAGGTAGCAAAAAGACCAGGGGCTTCAGCCCGAAGCCGGAACCGGGGGGGGGGGGGGGGGGGGTTACACGGTGCGACTCACCTGACCTACGCGCGCGTGTGTCAGTACACACACTGACGTGTGTATGTATGTCAGTTACACACTCCATGAGATCAGCATGTAAGAAAGCTCTTAGGCACACTAGCATGTCGTTCAGGGTTGTTTCTGACACATGATCTACATACACCACTGACCAGACCTACTGACACTGACCTGTCCTGTCCTACATACACTGACCTGTCCAACACTAACACTGACCTGTCCTGACCAACACTAACACTGACCTGTCCTGACCAACACTAACACTGACCTGTCCTGACCAACACTAACACTGACCTGTCCTGACCAACACTAACACTGACCTGTCCTGACCAACACTAACACTGACCTGTCCTGTCCTACACTAACACTGACCTGTCCTGTCCTACACTAACACTGACCTGTCCTGTCCTACACTAACACTGACCTGTCCTGTCCTACACTAACACTGACCTGTCCTGTCCTACACTAACACTGACCTGTCCTACACTAACACTGACCTGTCCTACACTAACACTGACCTGTCCCACATACACTGACCTGTCCTGTCCTGTCCTACATACACTGACCTGTCCTGTCCCACATACACTGACCTGTCCCACATACACTGACCTGTCCCACATACACTGACCTGTCCCACATACACTGACCTGTCCCACATACACTGACCTGTCCTGTCCCACATACACTGACCTGTCCCACATACACTGACCTGTCCCACATACACTGACCTGTCCCACATACACTGACCTGTCCCACATACACTGACCTGTCCCACATACACTGACCTGTCCCACATACACTGACCTGTCCCACATACACTGACCTGTCCCACATACACTGACCTGTCCCACATACACTGACCTGTCCTGTCCCACATACACTGACCTGTCCCACATACACTGACCTGTCCCACATACACTGACCTGTCCCACATACACTGACCTGTCCTGTCCCACATACACTGACCTGTCCTGTCCCACATACACTGACCTGTCCTGTCCCACATACACTGACCTGTCCTGTCCCACATACACTGACCTGTCCCACATACACTGACCTGTCCCACATACACTGACCTGTCCTGTCCCACATACACTGACCTGTCCCACATACACTGACCTGTCCCACATACACTGACCTGTCCTGTCCCACATACACTGACCTGTCCCACATACACTGACCTGACCTACATACACTGACCTGTCCCACATACACTGACCTGACCTACATACACTGACCTGTCCTACATACACTGACCTGTCCTACATACACTGACCTGTCCTGTCCTACATACACTGACCTGTCCCACATACACTGACCTGTCCTGTCCTACATACACTGACCTGTCCCACATACACTGACCTGTCCTGTCCTACATACACTGACCTGTCCCACATACACTGACCTGTCCCACATACACTGACCTGTCCTACATACACTGACCTGTCCTACATACACTGACCTGTCCTACATACACTGACCTGTCCCACATACACTGACCTGTCCTGTCCCACATACACTGACCTGTCCTGTCCCACATACACTGACCTGTCCTGTCCCACATACACTGACCTGTCCTGTCCCACATACACTGACCTGTCCCACATACACTGACCTGTCCCACATACACTGACCTGTCCCACATACACTGACCTGTCCTGTCCAACACTAACACTGACCTGGCCTACACTAACACTGACCTGTCCTGACCAACATACACTGACCTGTCCAACATACACTGACCTGACCTGCATACACTACACTGACCTGACCTCACTGACCTGCATACACTACACTGACCTGACTACACTACACTGACCTGACTACACTACACCGACTACACTAACCTGACCTGCATTGCATACACTGACCTGACTACACTACACTGGCCTGACTACACTACACCGACTACACTAACCTGACCTGCATTGCATACACTGACCTGACTACACTACACTGGCCTGACTACACTACTTTTGCCGCCCCCCCCCCCCCCAGCATGCACACACAGCGCCGCATAGTGCCGCAAAAATGACAGTAAAGTGCTGCTAAAATAGCTGGACCCCTTTTACATTACACAGCACTGCACCTCTGGACCCCTTTTACATTACACAGCACTCTGGACCCCTTTTACATTACACAGCACTCTGGACCCCTTTTACATTACACAGCACTCTGGACCCCTTTTACATTACACAGCACTCTGGACCCCTTTTACATTACACAGCACTCTGGACCCCTTTTACATTACACAGCACTCTGGACCCCTTTTACATTACACAGCACTCTGGACCCCTTTTACATTACACAGCACTCTGGACCCCTTTTACATTACACAGCACTCTGGACAACTTTTACATTACACAGACAGCACCGCACCTCTGGACCCCTTTTACATTACACAGACAGCACCGCACCTCTGGACCCCTTTTACATTACACAGACAGCACCGCACCTCTGGACCCCTTTTACATTACACAGACAGCACCGCACCTCTGGACCCCTTTTACATTACACAGACAGCACCGCACCTCTGGACCCCTTTTACATTACACAGACAGCACCGCACCTCTGGACCCCTTTTACATTAGACAGCAACACTCTGCACCACTAGACCCCTTTAGATTTACACAGACAGTCCCCCCCCCAGCTCTGCCCTTTCCTACATTAACCATGCAGATGGAGAGAGACAGTGAGCAGCGCTGAACAGAGGCCAATCACCTGCTGGTTTACTTACTTTAGCAGCTCTCTACTCGGCACTGCTCACTGTCTCTCTCCCCTGCGGTACAGGAGAGAGTGATTTTTGCTTACCTTGGCTTGCTGCTTGGATTCTCCAGATGGAGAAAATCAAACTTGGCGCCGCCGCTGCGCTGTACACGTCATGGCATGATGGATATCCTATCCCATACGGCCAATCAGCGCACCACAGAGGCACAGCGCCTCCCACTCCACCGCCCGCCAATCGCTGCCTACTTCACTTGGGCTCCTGCGCCGTTATTCTGTTATTTTCAGCCCTTCCGCCTGGTTGGCTGGTGTTCCCCGCCACTCCCACATTGAGGGAGACAGACAGTTCCACCAGCCAATCAGGCGGAAGGGCTGAAAAAAAAACAGATAACAGCGCAGGAGCCCAAAAAAATGTTCCCTGCTCGGCGGGACTCGGGGCTATGTGTGACATCCCTAATGGCCGAGACTCGGGGCTTTTCACGGACCCATTCGGGGCTCCAGCCTCCCCAGCCCAACCCTAACAACGCCCCTGCTGCAGTCATAACTATAACATTGCATTTTAAGTCTCCTCAGTAGGAGCACATGACTGCTGATGGACAGATAAGGGGCAGGTGACTGGAGGTAGCCCAGCCCTCATTAAAGGGGCAGGAGCACACTGCACACTCAGCACATGGAAGCAAAGGTGCCAGTGTGCTGCCTGACCACAATTACATAAATACAACAAACAAAAGTCACTGCCCCTACCTATGACTGGTCTATACAATAAGGAGCGCTGGAAAGGGCGGATATACATACAAAAACAGAATATCCAGGCTCAAACTTACCGACCAAGCTCTGTGCAAGCTCTGGCCAGTGATCCATCCTCAAGACCCAGTAAGCCAGAGGTTTTTCGGTGGGAAAGGTGTCCAAGTCTGATCTTGGACACAGACGCTGGTAATGGTTGCTGGAACCGGTCATACCTTTGGCCTGCGTACCTGCGTAGCCCCTTGAACGCCTACAGAGCACCGCTGGTTCCGAGGACACATCAGCAAAGGAAGAGACCACAGAGGAAGAAGAAGAGGAGGGGGTGGAGGAGAGAGGTGTGTCACAACCAGTAGTAGCATTTTGGAGGCGTGGTGGCAGAACAACCTCCAACACTACTGTACCTTCCCAGCTGCCAGTCACCCAATGCGCTGTGAAGGATAGGTAACGTCCCTGTCCATGCCTGCTGGACCATGAGTCAGCGGTAATATGCACCTTACCACTAACCGCCCTGTTCAGCGAGGCATGGACATTGCCTTCCACATGGCGGTAGTGAGCCAGAATCGCCTTCCGTGAGAAAAAGTGGCGTTTGGGAATGAGGTACCACACATTCCACAAACTCACGGAAGGGGGCAGAATCTACCAACTGAAAAGGCAGCAGTTGAAGTGCTAGCAATTTATCTAAGCAAGCATTCAACCGCTGGGCATGTGGATGGCTGGGAGAGAACTTATTTCGGCGCTGCAGCAGTTGGGGCAGGGAAATTTGCCTGGTACAATCCAAACAGCTGCTATTTGCAACATATGTCTCAAGCGTATCTCGCGTGGCCAAAACATCACCCGCTTGGGCACCACATGCTTGACCAGACATATGTCGACCTGCCATGCAGTTCGTTGGCAAGCGTACCTCAAAAACCCACACCAAAGAACAAAGCGGACCTCCCCTTGCCCCTCATCAGCTGGGATCTCCAACCCCACTATACCCTCAGTCCTCTCTGAAGCCTGCACTGATAGGACTGAAGGTGTAGAATTAGGTGTGTCACAGCCTAGTACATGCGGGCAATCTACTATCGGTACGCCGAATGCTGGACTCAGGAGCCTGCCCGCAAGGTAACACCCAGGATATGATTCTAAGAGGAGCTGATAGTCGCCGGGGGACCCCAGAAGAGGAGGACCGGGGCCACTCTGTGCAAAACGAACTGCACAGTGTAGGTAAGTATGATATGTTTATTTTTTTTTAAAACACAAAGCTTTACAATCACTTTAGTGAAACAGAAAGCCGTTTGCATTCACTGAGAAAATGCAAAGGGTGCTCTAAATGGTGCCCATGCCGAGCAAGTGACTTCCTGTGTTAATTAAGCACAGGACTGTGAAGCTAGCAGAAATCTGTGTAGTAACAATGCCAACGAAAGTGATTTCTAGCTTCCATGGGGATTGGCCATGTATGGCACAGTTACTAAGCCACACTTTTGGCAAAAATCATAATCTCATGATCTCAATTACAGTACATACTGCAAATATGCTCCACCTTTCTCTTAGGCCTTGTACACATGATAGGTTAACCAGAGGACAACGGTCTGAAGGACCGTTTTCATCAGTCCAAACCGATCATGTGTAGGCTTCATAGGTTATTTAACCTTAGGTTAAAAAAATGGCAATTTGCTTTAAAATTTAACCGATGGATTGCTAACCGATAGGTCAAAACCGATCGTTAGTATGCAAAAGCATTGGTTAAAAACCCGTGCATGCTCAGAATCAAGTCGACGCATGCTTGGAAGCATTGAACTTTGATTTTTTCAGCATGTCGTTGTGTTTTACGTCACCACGTTCTGACACAATCGTTTTTTTAACTGAACCATCAGTCAGCTTCATAGGTTAACCTAGGACAACGGTCCTTCAGACCGTTGTCCTCTGGTTAACCTATCGTGTGTGCGAGGCTTTAGGCCTCGTACACACGATAGGTTAACCAGAGGACAACGGTCTGATGGACCGTTTTCATCAGTCCAAACCGATCGTGTGTAGGCCCCATAGGTTATTTAACCTTAGGTTAAAAAAAAGCCAACTTGCTTTAAAATTAACCCATGGATTCCTAACCGATGGGAAAAAAACGTTCGTTAGTAGGCACGTCCATCGGTTAGAAATCCACGCATGCTCAGAATCAAGTCGACGCATGCTTGGTTAACCAGAGGATAACGGTCTGATGGACTGTTTTCATTGGTCCAAAGCGATCGTGTGTAGGCCCCATAGGTTATTTAACCTTCGGTTAAAAAAAAGCCAACTTGCTTTAAATTTTAACCGATGGATTGCTAACCGATAGGTCAAAACCGATCGTTAGTACGCACAACCATCGGTTAAAAATCCACGCATGCTCAGACTAAATTAGGGGACGGGAGGCCTCGTTCTTGTAAAACTCACGTTTGTTTTGGAGATGACACATTCTGCATTTTTAAAATGAGTGCTTTGTTTATTGCAGCGCATTTTTTTCTTTGTTCTATTGCTAGAATAAACACATTGTTTTGCTGATGCTATTTAGACAGAGTTCTCCCATACTTACTTTTTTGATTTTTCGCTTGTGATCTCATGTTTTTATTTTTTTTGTTTTAGAAAGCCAGATCTCCAAAATAATTTTTTGTACTCCACATATTTTTTTTTTTTGAGAAATTTCATTTTTATTTTTTTACCCCCCCCCCCCCTCAAGGAGGTTGTGACCTTTGTTAATTACACATTGTATTTCGGAAATGTTTGATGGCTATTCACCAGAAAAACACAATAGACAAGTATTTAACTTCAAATAAATCTCCATTTATTCTGGTTAAAAAAAACAGCATGAAGGGCAACAATAGACAAATATATGCAGACTTTGGACACCAAAGGCACATTCCACCATGATAAACAACAAAATCAATAACATCAGGAGTCCCTCTAATTTGGGTCACAATGTGCTCCCCAAATCCCAGATACCAGAAGAAGCAGCAGATGTCATACATGACCCCAAGCTGTGGTACTACAACAACCTCATTTTTATGGCAAATCAGCTTGAAGCCAGGGAATCACTTTCTGGTCTTCCTTGCAGCCTTCCTTCCACGGCTCCTTGCAGGTGGTGGAAATGTGGCAGCAGGAGGAGGAGGAGGAGACTGGGCCGGGTCACTGAATTGTGTGGTCTCAGTCAGCAGGCCCCTTCTTCCCCTCTGTATCAAAGATGCTATCATATCCTGGGCCAGGCCCCTTTGTCACTGCTTAATTTCTTGCAGCTTGTTTGCAATGTATGAAGCTGTAGCCCTCAACAGTTAAGGGGGCCCTCATGATTTCAGCTGCCTCCCTAATAATGCGCAGAGACTCCTACTCTAGTTGGGACATGCGTTTCTGTTTTTTTGGTTTGGCGCATCTGGAGGGGAGGCACCTGACACACAGTGCTGCACCTGGGCCTGGGCACCTGCTGACTGCCACTCACCCCTTCCTCCTCCTGTCTGCCACTCACCCCTTCCTCCTCCTGTCTGACACTTTTTTGAGCCTCCTCCTCTTGGCTGATCTCTTCCTGTGTCTAAAAAAGGGACATTTTTTTTGCTTCATCAAACACACACATTTTAAAGCTTACTGGATTCTGAGCATGTATGTTTTCTTCTCTGTCGGAGTTCCATACAGACTAATGGAATTTCCGATTTTCCGTAAAAAAAAAAAAAGAGAGAACATGTTCTCTTTCTAAATCCGTCGAAATTTCAGAGGGAAAAAGTCTGATGCGGCTTAGGCCCCGTACACACGATAGAATCCATCCGCAGATAAATCCCAGCAAATGGGTTTCTGCGGATAGATCCTATGGTGTGTACACGCCAGCGGATCTGTTTCCGCGGAGAAATCTCCTCTGGGATGGATTCCAGCAGATCGGATATTTGCTGTGATGCACAACAAATCCATCTGCTGGAATCCATTCCAACAGATGGATCCGCTCGTCTGTACAGACTTACCGGATCCATTCGTCCAAAGGGATTCCCCGCACGCGTCGTAATGATTTGACGCATGCGTGGGAATTCCTTATATGACAGCGTCGCGCCCGTCGCCGCGTCATAATCGCGGCGACGGCGCGACACGTCATCGCCAGAGGATTTCCGCGCGGATTTCAATGCGATGGTGTGTACACTCCATCGCATCGAAATCTGCGGAAATCTTTGAGAGGATTTATCCGTGGAAACGGTCCGCTGGACCGTATCCGCGGATAAATTCTCTCGTGTGTATGGGGCCTTACACTTGTAAAGCGGAGGAATACAGTACGGCCAGTGTCCAGGCCAGTCAGGTTCTCGGGTGATTGAAAGGTAGGTCTCTGAATGCCTGCGCAAAAAATTTGGAAAAATGCAGCAGGAAAAGTGACAGTGTTCAGTTTATAGTGCACCATGTGGATGGGTGTCTGGAACAGGTGGAATCGTCTTGCCATTATGAAGGCATTCTCGACAACCCTCCAGGCTCTGGCCAGCCGGTAATTCAAAACCCTCCTCTCCGGGGTGAGAGTCCTCATTTTTTAAAAACGATGGTGTGTAGGCAACATCGTTTTAATGATGAAGTTGGGAAAACGTAGTTTTTTCGACATGCTGAAAAACTGTTTTTCTTTCATGCTGAAAAATGATCGTGTGTACGCGGCATTAGTGCTTTTTGCATTTTGCAGATTTGCATTACCGTCCATTTTAGATGGTTTCCTATGGAACACATTCTGTAGTTCAGATCTGCAAAAGTAAAAAGCGCAAAAATGCATACAGTAGGTGTGAATCTAGCCTAACACTGAACTTCTCTTATATGATATCTTTTTGGAATGTCAAATGTACAATTGAAATAGTATCTTTATATCTGTTTGACAGGTTAACCCCTTAACGCCCGCCGCATGACTATTTACGTCCGCACAATGGCATGGACAGGCAGAAGGGCGTATATATACGTCCTTGCCTTCTAGCGGGTGGGGGGTCCGATCGGGACCCCCTCCGCTGCGTGCGGCGGGCGGATCCCCTCGGGGAGCGATCCGGGACGACGGCGCGGCTATTCGTTTATAGCCGCTCCGTCGCGATCGCTCCCCGGAGCTGAAGCACGGGGAGAGCCGTATGTAAACACGGCTTCCCCGTGCTTCCCTGTGGCGGCGTATCGATCGAGTGATCCCTTATATAGGGGAGACTCGATCGATGACGTCAATCCTACAGCCACACCCCCCTACAGTTGTAAACACACACAAAGTGAACACTAACTCCTACAGTGCCCCCTGTGTTTAACTCCCAAACTGCAACTGTAATTTTCACAATAAAGAATGCAATTTAAATGCATTTTTTGCTGTGAAAATGACAATGGTCCCAAAAATGTGTCAAAATTGTCCGAAGTGTCCGCCATAATGTCGCAGTCACGAAAAAAATCGCTGATCGCCGCCAATAGTAGTAAAAAAAAAAAAATTATAAAAATGCAATAAAACTATCCCCTATTTTGTAAACACTATAAATGTTGCGCAAACCAATCGATAAACGCTTATTGTGATTTTTTTTACCAAAAATAGGTAGAAGAATACGTATGGGCCTAAACTGAGGAAATTTTTTTTTTATATATATATATGTTTTTGGGGGATATTTATTATAGCAAAAAATAAAAAATATTGCATTTTTTTCAAAATTGTCGCTCTATTTTTGTTTATAGCGCAAAAAATAAAAAACGCAGAGGTGATCAAATACCACCAAAAGAAAGCTCTATTTGTGGGGAAAAAAGGACGCCAATTTTGTTTGGGAGCCACGTCGCACGACCGCGCAATTGTCTGTTAAAGCGACGCAGTGCCGAATCGTAAAACCTGGCCTGGGCATTTAGCTGCAAAATGGTCCGGGGCTTAAGTGGTTAAAAAAAAAATACCTGCTGATCGAGCACTTCATGTGCTTTCTGCCTGTTCTGACTGTTAACAATTACATTGTTTTCTGAGGACCACTGACCCATGCCCCTCTATGTTATGGACAATATGAGAGAGACGAGGTTCTATAGTTTCATCTTGGTGTCATATACAGAAGGGCAAGTGAGTTACTAGCACTTAGTTACTAGCAGAATCAAATTCTAAATAAAAACAAATCCTTGGATTACATTTCTGCAAAATGCACATATTTTTCTTTTTAATGTTTTGATAGCCACTTATATTTAAGTCTAGAAATGATATGTTCCCAATTAAAGAGAATGCTATTTTAAATCAAAATGATTTTGCCTAGGCTGTGTAAGTTGCTGATGACCAGGATAAATAAGTGCTTGACCTTGAGTGTATGAAGAGTAAATATCTCTGGCAGGGGAGCAGCTGTAATTTCTCAGCACGCTGCACATTCATGAGGTGTTAAATGCCTTTCTGGAGAGAGCCAGACATTGTGGGGGTTGAAGATAGTGTTTAACAGAGTTAAGGATTGGACATGGTGCCTTAGTGTGAGTATAAATATGGAAATAAATACATAGTGGAAACATGAAGTTGTATTTGGTATGACCGAGCTATACCTTTGTAGCATCACTATTAGCAGGGGACAGACATTAAAGGATTGTAAAGGTTCTAAAGCTATTGCATTGTTGGTTCACTTTTATTTTTCTTTGTCTGAATTTCTCACTTCCTGTTTCTCCTCAGTAAGCTTGCCCCCATCATCTGGCTGGGGGTTAGTCCGCCCGAACAGCTTACTGAGGAGGAACAGGAAGTGAGAAATTCAGACAAAGAAAACAAAGAAAAAAAACATTTAGAAGGGAAATCGAAGGAAAAGGTAGGTGAACCAACAATGCACTAGCTTAAAGGAACCTATTTCGAAAATAAAAAACAAACCTTTACAATCCCTTTAACCACTTGACCACCAGGCACGTAAACCCACTTAATAACCAGACCAATTTTCAGCTTTCGGTGCCCTCACAATTTGAATGACAATTACTTAGTCATACAACATTGTACCCAAATTAAATTTTTGTCCCTTTTTTCACACAAATAGTGCTTTCTTTTGGTGGTATTTAATCACCGTTGGGTTTTTTAATTTTTGCGCTATAAGAGAAAAAAGACTGAAAATTCTGTAAAAAAAATGAATTTTTCTTTGTTTCTGTTATAAAATTTAGCATTTTTTCTTCATTCTTTTGCATAATGTGAAAGATGAAGTTACGCCGAGTAAATAGATACCCAACATGTCACCCTTCAAAATTGCACACGCTCGTGGAATGGCGCCAAACTTCGCTACTTAAAAATCCCCATAGGCGACGTTGCAGTGTATTGTGGAGTATTGTGGGGTATTGCAGAGTATTGTGGGGTATTGCAGAGTATTGCACAGTTTGGTTATTTTGCAGAGTATTGTTATGGGGCAGGGATGGCTGAGCAGGGATGGATGGCTGGATCTGTGACTGCATTTGTCACAGATCCAGCCCACAGCACTCGTGCTGCATCCGCTCTCTCCCCTCTCCTCTCACACTGTACTGTTCGGTACAGAGAGGGGAGGGAGGAACCGGCGTCATCACATCACGTCGGTTTGTTTACAATTGATCGCTCCGTCATTGGACGGAGCGATCACGTGGTAAACCGCCGCCATCAGCGGCGATTTACCGTGATGCGCGGGACCGCGATTCTGGGAGGACATCCATGGACGTCCTCCCAGAGTTAAGGAACCGCCTTGTAGACGTCTTTCATCTATAAGGCGGTGATTAAGTGGTTAAGGGAAAATCCAGAATATTATTGTTGGCAATGGGACAGGTTTGTAGGTGGCATGAGAGGATATCTGTGGCATTTTCCCGAAAATTGGAAAGAATTACACTCACTTTCTGGGATATGTCTGGTAAAGAAAGAAAGGGGCAAAGACAGCTAAATTAAACCCTTACAGTGGTTCAACCCTTTGTAATTTTGTTTAAAACTTTTCGATGGAAAATCGGAAATTCCATTAGTCTGTATGGAACTCCGACGGAGAAGAAAACATACATGCTCAGAATCAAGTCGACGTATGCTTGGAAGCATTGAACTTCATTTTTCACCGCTTATCGTACGTGTTGTACGTCACCGTGTTTTTTACGGTCGGAATTTGGTGTGACCGTGTGTATGCAAGACAGCTTGAGAGGAATTCCATCGGAAAAAGCCGCTGGAGTTTATTCCGATGGAAAAAAACAATCGCGTGTACAGGGCATAAGTGAAAATGTCCAAATTGGGCCCAAAGTGTCAATATTTTGTGTGGCACCATTATTTTCCAGCACTGCCGAAACCGTCTTGGGCATGGAGTTTACAAGAGCTTCACAGATTGCCACTGGAGTCCTCTTCCACTCCTCCATGACAAAATCACAGAGCAGGTGAATGTCCTGCAGATGCTCAATAGGGTTTAGGTCTGGAGACATGGTTGGCCAGTCCATCACCTTTACCCTCAGCTTCTTTAGCAAGGCAGTGGTCGTCATGGAGGTGTGTTTGGGGTCGTTATCGAGTTAGAATACTGCCCTGCAGCTCCGTCTCCGAGGGGAGGGGATCGAGCTCTGCTTCAGTATGTCACAGTACATGTTGGCATTCATGGTTCCCTCAATAAACTATAGCTCCCCAGTGCCGGTAGCACTCATGCAGCTCCAGACCATGACACTCCCACCAACATGCTTGACTGTAGGCAAGACACACTAGTCTTTTGACACCTCACCTGGTTGCCACCACACATGCTTGACGCCATCTGAACCAACTAAGTTTATCTTGGTCTCACCAGACCACAGGACATGGTTGCAGTAATCCATGTCCTTAGTCTACTTGTCTTGAGCAAACTGTTTGCAGGCTTTCCTGTGCATCATCTTAAGATGACGACAGCCATGAAGACCAATTTGATGCAGTGTGCGGCATTTGGTCTATTTCCCAAAGACAACATTTGGAAATGATGCTGAGCACGTGCACACAACTTCTTTGGTCGACCATGGCGAGGCCTGTTCTAAGTGGAACCTGTCCTGTTCACTGCTGCATGGTCTTGGCCACCATGCTGCAGCTTAGCTTTCACACCTGAGACCTTGTAACACTAACGAGTCACGTGACATTGAGGAGGAAAAATGTCTAATTGGGCCCAGGGGCGTCCCTAGGGGGGGGCTAGAGGGGGCCCTGACCCCCCAACATCATGCTGTGCCCCACCATGTGCCCCCCCCCCCAACAAAAAAAAATATATTTTTTTTGTGCAATTTTTGTATTTTGCTCCCCGAGAGGGAAAGCGTCCCCAGTCAGCTCTGCGGGGGATTCCTCCCCCTCCCTCTGCTCGCCATCACTGCATAATGCGAGCGCTCACACAACCAGATATTCTAGCCTGGACCGTGTTTAAGTGTGTGCACTGCAGACTGCAGTACACTGTAATCACTGAACTACATTATCTCCATCCCTTCTCTCCCCCCCATCTGTCTCCCTCCCCCTCTCCTGTTCTTTCAAAACATTCACAATTTACTTTCACTTTCAGTTAGGCAGATAATATACGGTGCAAATTTCTTTCCTGCATCCACAGATTGCAGGAAAGAAACTTGCATGATTCCCCCATCAACAGACAGTGGTGACAGGGGAATATCCCTCCTGCCCAGCAATTATATTCTCCCGACAAACAGTGATTATCACCAGTGGCTATACAGCAACCACTAGTGATAATTATAAGAGAATCTGCTAATTAATGGTTCAAATCTCAGCCAGTTTCTGCTGAACCAGCTGAGATTTAAACTGTCTATGGCTGGTCTTAGCTCTTAGGCAGCCCATACATTGATTAGCACTGTGGAGTGTCGGCTTCTTGGCGGGATCGGGCATGTGGGATTTCAAACACACCCGAGCCCATCTCTATTGGTTGTAGACAGTTGAGCTTCCTGCAGGTTGCTTAGCAGCAGTGGACCCTTCTCTGACATGCTGATCGGGATGCAATCTAGGTGATGCTCTTAGTCAAATCCTAGTCATAAATATCAGTGATTTTATTGATCAAAGCCCACACTTTACAGGCATAGAGCCCACATGGCTGCGGAACATACGGTTGATTATATTCATGTGGTTGTACTCTTGATGCTAATAAATACTGTGTTTATTAGATCTGACTGGGAGCATCACCTGGATCACATGCCGATCAGCATGTCAACAGAGAAGGTTATACAGCATTACTGCTGCTAGGTGACCAGCTGGGGGCTCAGCTCTCTATAACCAATAGTGCCAGCCTTCCCCTGCATGCACCCATAATGTCACCAGCACTAGGTCCTAATAGACTGCCGCCGCTGCCAAGGAGACAGATGCCAGACCAGCGCTGTAAATAGCAGGGACAGGACAGCTGGGGATCCCCACTGTGGCAGAACACCAGGGCCCGGTGGCAAGACAATCTTTGCAACAATGATAGTTCTCCCACTGCTTTGGACCCTTATATTTTCTTGGTGTGCTGGTGACATATATCTCTTGTTTTCTGCCACCCTGGGGGGGCCCAGTATAGTAGGAAGGGAGCTCACTGCAGAACATATGAAAGGGCCCATAGTGGGATCGTAGTAAAGGGCACCAGGATATATATATATATATATATAATTGCATTTTATAGTTGGCCCCCCTACTTTTGTCCCTGTCCCCCCATGTGCCCCCCCCTAAATATGAAAGCTGGAGACGCCACTGATTGGGCCCAATTTGTTTTTTTGTTTTACTTAGGGGTGTACTCACTTTTGTTGCCAGTGGTTTCGACATTATTGGCTGTGTGTTGAGTTATTTTGATGGGACAGCAAATTTACACTGTTATGCCGCGTACACACGGTCGTTTTTAGGCATAAAAAAAAATGACATTTTAAAAACGTCATTTAAAATCATCGTGTGTGGGCTTCACATTGTTTTTCGGCTTCTGAAAAACGACAAAAAAAAATTCGAACATGCTGCATTTTTTAATGTCGTTTTTTAAAATGTAGTTTTTCGGGTTGTAAAAAATGATTGTGTGTGGGCTAAAACGATGTTTTAAACCCGCGCATGCCCAGAAGCGAGTTATGAGACGGGATCGCTCGTTCTGGTAAAACTACCGTTCATAATGGAGTAAGCACATTCATCACGCTGTAACAGACAAAAAAGCGCAAATCGTCTTTTACTAACACGGAATCAGCTAAAAGCAGCTCAAAGGCGAATAGAACTTCCCCTTCGGAGTGCCGTCGTACGTGTTGTACGTCACCGCGCTTTGTTCATCATTTTTCAAAAACGATGGTGTGTGGGCAACATCGTTTTTAATGATGAAGTTGGAAAAATGTCGTTTTTTGGACATGCTGAAAAATGTCATTTTTTTTCATGCCGAAAAATGACCGTGTGTACGCGGCATAAGGCTCCATGCACACAGAAGCTGATAAACTGCAGTTTATTGGCGTTTTTTTTAAAAGCCCATAAACTGAACTCTATGTTAGCCTATGTGCCCATGCACACATGGGCGTTTTTTAGTGTTAATGAACTTTGGAGTTTATTGGCTTTTTTCTGAACGCCCGAAATTTGCGTTCAAAGTGCCGTTTTTCAACGAAAAAAAAAGCTAAAAAACGCAAAACGCTGAAAGACACTCAAAAACTATCAAAAAACGCTGCTCGCCAGTGTTTTTTAGCTTTTTTTATCCATTGAAAACGCTAATAAACGCTATTGCAAAAACGCTAAAAAACTTTGAAAGGCTCCCTGCAAAGCTACTGCCGTTTTTTTATAGCTTTTTTTTTTTAGCTTCTGTGTGCATGGAGCCTAATACAAGTTGTACACTCAATATTTTACACTGTTGCAAAGTGTAATTTCTGCAGTGTTGTCACATGAAAAGATATAAAAAAACATTAACAAAAATGTGAGGGGTGTACTTAATTTTGTGAGATACTGTACATAGTAGTAGAAACTGATTACTTAGGAACCATAAAGGCTTGTAACCCCAAATCTTCTTTACTCGTCATTCTTCAGGTAGTGTTGATGAGTCTTTGTTATGGAATGAATGGAAGATAGGTATTCTCCTCTTCAGGAATTTTCAGTTTCACCAAAAATACTCCTTAATTTACTCTCTCTTGGCTTACTAATCGGTTCTCTGAGCATAAGTACAGATCTTAGATGCAGACTTACCCATGCATGAAGAATAGAGATAAAGGTAAAGAAACTGGGACTCTTGTATGACCCATATATTTTCGGTCTGCCTGAATTCCACCAACAGAGACCAAATCTCCCTACAGATATACCATGTATATTATATTATATGAATATGAATTGTTGGGTCCCGGCAATACAGATCAAAGTCATAAAAAATCATTGAAAAAAAAAATGTGTGGGGGTCCCCCTAAATTCTATTACCAGGTCCTTATCCGAGTAAGTAACCTGACAGGCCGCAGGAAAAGAGGGGGGCGAGAGAGCGCCCCCCCTGAACCGTACCAGGCCACATGCCCTCAACACAGGGAGGATGTCCCCATGTTGATGGGGACAAGGGCCTCATCCCCACAAACCTTGGCCTGTGGTTGTGGGGGTCTGCGGGCGGAGGGCTTATCAGAATCTGGGCAGGGCCACCCGTGACGTGGATAGGTGACCCCGCCCCTCTGACAAAATGGGGGTTTCCAATGACGCATCAGAGGGGGTGGGGTCACACGTCATGTGTGACCCCACCCTTGGTTATAAAAGAGCTGTCAAAGAGCTTGCGCGTCATTCGGAAGGGTGGAGGTCGAGGCAGGATTGTGCGTTATTCATCACTGGAGAGAGCATCGCTGAAGAATGGATCATCGTTGGACATCGAGAATGGATTACAATGCTGGACATCGAGACTGACATCGCTGGAATCGTTTTTTTTTTTTAATAAAGGACTTGTCCCAAGCGTCTCCTGTCGTTTTAAACATTTTTATTCTTTTTGTGTGAAATGGTAGGGGTACAATGTACCCCTTACCAATTCACATGGGGGGCAGGATCTGGAGTTCCCCTTTGTAAAAGGGGGCTTCCAGATTCTGATAAGTCCCCCGCCTGCAGACCCCACAACCACCGGACAAGGGTTGTGGGGATGAGGCCCTTGTCCCCATCAACATAGGGACATCCTCCACATGTTGAGGGCATGTGGCCTGGTACGGTTCAGGAGGGGGGGGCACTGCCGTGCGCTGCAAAAGTGTTTGGGTTTGGCTTGAAGAAAATCCAGTCTAGGCTTTTCTTTTTTTATATGCGTGTTTAGCTGTTTATCTGGCATTCAGCTTTACATGCAACTTTCTGGTTCTGGGATTCTAAGGTGTGTAGCACCCCAGTGTTTAGATAGTTGGTTAGTGTAGGTAAATTTAGCTTGGCTTCAATATAGCCATGAAGACAGAGTTATTTGGTGTCATGTATTGTAGAGTGCTGGAAGGCTCTGAGGGATGAGCCTCTGTCTCCTCCACCTGACTCCCCCTGGCTTCTGAAAGCTTCCAGAAAGTTTCAGAACTTAGTGAGCAGAGGGATGGAGATAGAAGCCTGAATATTCATGGGTGTTCTACCAATCCCTGGTTAAGGATGGCCCAGAAGGGTGGAGAGTTTGCCCATAAATGTTTAGGAGCCTGGTCATGTGGGGAGAGGATCCAGAGGCCTTGAGGGGACCCCTGTGCTGGGGGCTCTGCCTCCAGGCAGAAGGTGCCAGATGGAGAGACAGAGATGGTATAAGAGCAAGGAGGAACCCTCACCCCCTTCAGTCTCATCTTGACTGATTGAGACACCCTGGCAAGAAAATGGGACCTGAACAGCTGGAGGACTGGAGATAAGTCACCATCTATGCTGCAGGATTTAAAGGGACAGAGTGAGTAACCTCTGCCTGTTTCGCCACCCAAAGCCTATAGGGGAGAGGCAGCCAGGTCCAATACCCAGCTAGCCATTCAGGAGGGACAGCTACTGCCAACCTTCAAACCTCTGCTTGGTATAATCTTGTGCTAATGTGCAAGAGTTGGGATCAGTATTGGAAGTGCTTTGCCAGTCTGTTTAAAGTAATCTGAACAGACTGGGAACACTCTGGAGTCTGGAGTTTAGTGCTAAGAAGTCTGTGATCACTCAAGTTGTCCTCAAAGTTCTACTTTAAACAAGTTCTGGGCATCCCATAACCACCCTAACCCCATCTAAATTATTAACCCCAATAAAAAACAAAAACAAAGCCCTTAGACGTTTTTTTCTGACTATGTGTATCTGCTGAAAACGTGTGTTGTCTGGCTGTGCAGACAAAAGGGGGACCCAAAATCCAGAGGCTCCTGAGGGGGTATCGCTACAGGTGTTTTTATGTTATGGCTTGAATTCGATCGGCATGTGTCTTTTTTCAACTAAACTTTGAGCTACGTGTTGTAGTCTGATCTGAGTGATTGCCATAGATTACCCAATTTTGTGCAATCTTATTGCTTGTAGTGAATAAGGATACATATTTTTTAATAAAGCCAAAGTAAAGGTCCAGATGCTTAAAAATTATAATCACTGTTCTGGACTCCACATGTATTCATACATTTTTATATTATATATTTATATATTATTATATATAATCTGAAATATTACATTTTGAAAGGACATAATCCCTTAATTTGGAGGAAGCTACTTGTAATATATAATTCAATGAATGCAGCAAATCCATCTATCTATCTATCTATCTATCTATCTATCTATCTATCTATCTATCTATCTATCTATCTATCTATCTATCTATCTATCTATCTATCTATCTACCTATTTATCTATCGTACTTTTTCATGTAATGGCCACCCTACCTATATATAACAAAATACTGAAGTGTACAGTATGCTGCTTTGTTCAGTCCAATGTGTTTTAGTTTAGGTACTAGTCAAGTTGTAATCATTTTCACTGCGCTATCTGATTTAGTACGTTGAGATATGATACAGTCTATACAGCACTCTGTTTGCATATTTAGCAGACATTTGTGATGCCTTTGATTTACTACTACTCTCAAAGAAGTATGAATACTTATCATTCACAGAAGCCATATACACTATTTGCACGTTTCCTGCTTGTAAATAGTATTTGTATTATGTACTGTAACTCATTTATAACACAGCCTGACATGATTTAGAAGTGCTACCTTGGGCATGTGTACAGAAAGTCACAACTTAACAAACTATATTTAAAGACTTCCACACACCACTAATATGATTTAAACTTTCACCATGTAATTATTCACAAATTGTGCAAAGTAAACTTATCAAACAATTAAACAATCACAGTCTATATCCCAATACTGTTTTTTTATTCTCACTCACTGCCATGCCATATGGCCATAGATGCATTATGATTGCCTGATTAACGGCTGTGGTGACTGTAGCCATGCTAGTGCATTTGCAACAAACACAACGGAGTACCATAACAGTTACATTTTTGGGACATATTGATAATATCTAAATGGGCTTTAAGGGACATAGTTTCTCAAAACACTATGTAGCTTGTCATTACAAGTATCTTACAAGAACACTCTTCACAAGTATAGACAGGCACACCCCACATTGGACAGGGAGAGCCATAAGAAGAGAGATTTCAAGACTGTAAACTAAATGGATCTATGGGCTGCAAGTGTTTTCCCCATATGGAATAAATATAGAGAGGGACGGTAAAGCCTGTATTAATAATATGTGCAAAAACAGTGTAGCGCTGGACAGCATATACCACATAAGTATCTAAAGCAACAGGTGTAAACAATGTTAATCTACAAGTGGTAACAATCTTTTGAAACTTAATTCAATATGTGAATACACAAAAGCTATAAATGCATAGGTTGTTATAACACTGTGCCAATCATTATGGCACTGAGCATAAATTACTTATAAATATCAACAGATGAATAAACAGTGTAAAATAAAGTGACCAATTCAGCATATGAGGTGCAAAACAAAAAGAGTCCACAGAAAAAAGCTGGAAGTTCACAGAAAAAAGCTGGGAGTTATTAGCCCCTTCCAATGCAGGTGATGAAAAGATGCAAACAATGAAAGTCCAATTAGGAGATCCACAGGTGAGAAAGGAGGGAGATTTCAGACATCAGTGGCCCAACACCAGTAGAAATAAAGGCTTACCAGAAAGCCTGTGACTAATCCCTTTCGGGAATAGTCTAAACAGGCATAGCAGAAAATTCTGATCCTTTGGGGTCAAAACAAAAAGGAAATGGATTCGGGACTATAAATGAGGCATGTCTTTGTTAATGAAAATAGATGAATAAAATACTTGATTATAAAGGGATTAAATGTCCCAATCCCCAGTGGGCAGTCCATGAAATTATAATATGTTAAATTAATAATTGTAATCAATTAATAAATAAATATGATATATAATGCATAATATAAAAATATATAATGCATGAGTTATACGAAAGAAAACCATAATTAATATAAATAATAATAACATGGGATGGTAAGTATTCCCGCGCTACTAGGAGATATAATGGAAAATGATCTATGGTGCAGCATGAGGGTCAAACACTACCCACAGCAAAGTATGTAGAAAAATCAATAGATTTTGTGATTTAGCAGAAACGGTAATACATGTGACCTAATTTTGTCTGTTTTTTACATTACATTTTCTTTCAGCTACACTTTCTTTTTATTTGTTTCCCCAAAAGCTTTTTTTTTTTTTTCTTATTTGCTAACCTCATTACCTCTGAAAATGTAAGGCAACAACTTACTTTGTAAATCTCTTAGCAAAAATTTGATAAATCCTTTGAATCATAATGTACATTATACTGAGAAAAATTATTCATGTCAGGGTGCCAAACAATCTCACCATTGCATTCTGGCTAGCTCTAGCTAGAATCTGGAAGCTCCCTTTTACAATAAGGGGACAGCCAGATACCACCATGTGGTGTACTTCCACAATGCCCATCCAAGCTGTCACTGGCAATAAAAGGAACGGGCATGGATAGTGGTGACATCATTGTTATTGCAATGATGTTATTTAGGCAATGATGTAACCCCTCTGATCGCTGCCCATTTGCTTATATAGCTGGGGATTCCAGGCCATGTAAGTGAATGGGGTATATGACATCGTAATTGGTGGGGATGTGGCGGGTGCAAGCACTCACTGCTCCCTTAGTAGGAATGAGCCGAACACCCCCCCTCCCCCGTTCGGTTCACACCAGAACCTGCGAATAGTCCAAAAGTTTGTGTGAACTTTAGAACCTCGTTAAAGTCTATGGGACTCAAACATTTGAAATCTAAAGTTCTAATTTTAAAGGCTAAAATGCAAGTTATTGTCCTAAAAAGTGTTTGGGGACCCGGGTCCTGCCCCAGGGGACATGTATCAATGCAATTTTTATTTTAAAAAAAGCAGTTTTTTCGGGAGCAGTGATTTTAATAATGCTTAAAGTGAAACAATAAAAGTGAAATATTCCTTTAAATTTCGTACCTGGTGTATAGTATGCCTTTGAAGAAGCGCTTGTTTCCCGTGCTTAGAACTATCCCTGTACCAAGTGTCATTTCTGAAGGAAAAAAAGTAATTTAAAATCACTTGCAGCTATAATGAATTGTTGGCTCCCAGCAATACAGAGAAAAGTCATTCATAAAAAAAAAAAAGCGTGGGGGTCCCCCCAAATTCAATTACCAGGCCCTTCAGGTCTGGTATGGATATTAAGGGGAACCCCACATCAAATTAAAAAAACATTACGTGGGGTTCCCCCCAAATATCCATTCCAGACCCTTCAGGTCTGGTATGGATTTTAACTACTAGCCGACCAGCCACCGTCATTATATGGCGGCAGGTCAGCTCTCCTGGGCGAGAGCCCGTAGCTATACGGCGGCTCTTTGAGCGGCCACTAGGGGCGCGCGCCCCCCGCTCGCCCCCGACTCCCGTGCGTGTGCCCGGCGGGCTCGATCGCCGCCAGGCACCTGCGATTGCTCGTTACAGAGCAGGGACCGGGAGCTGTGTGTGTAAACACACAGCTCTCGGTCCTGTCAGGGGGGAAATGCTGATCTTCTGTTCATACAATGTATGAACAGAGGATCAGTGTTTCCCCTAGTGAGGCCACCCCCCCCCCACTGTAAGAACACACCCAGGGACATACTTAACCCCTTCCCCGCCCCCTGGTGTTAACCCCTTCACTGCCAGTGGCATTTTTATAGTAATCCAATGCATTTTTATAGCACTGATCGCTATAAAAATGCCAATGGTCCCAAAAATGTGTCAAAAGTGTCCGAAGTGTCCGCCATAATGTCGCAGTACCGAAAAAAAATCGCTGATCGCCGCCATTACTAGTAAAAAAAATATATTAATAAAAATGCCATAAAAATACCCCCTATTTTGTAAACGCTATAACTTTTGCGCAAACCAATCAGTAAACGCTTATTGCGATTTTTTTATGAAAAATATGTAAAAGAATACGTATCGGCCTAAATTGAGGAAAAAAAGTGTTTTTTTATATATTTTGGGGGATATTTATTACAGCAAAAAGTAAAAAATATTCATTTTTTTCAAAATTGTCGCTCTATTTTTGTTTATAGCGCAAAAAATAAAAACCGCAGAGGTGATCAAATACCACCAAAAGAAAGCTCTATTTGTGGGGAAAAAAGGACGCCAATTTTGTTTGGGAGCCACGTCGCACGACCGCTCAATTGTCAGTTAAAGCGACGCAGTCCCGAATCGCAAAAAGTGCTCTGGTCTTTGGGCAGCAATATGGTCCGGGGGTTAAGGGAAACTCCACCCCAAATTTAAAAAAAAATAGCGTGGAGTTCCCCCTAAAAATCCACACCAGACCCTTTATCCGAGCACGCAACCTGACAGGCCGCAGGAAAAGAGGTGGAGACGAGAGAGTGCCCCCCCTCCTGAACTATACCAGGCCACATGCCCTCAACATTGGTTAATGTTAATAACCAATTGAATTTGGGCGGACCCACACGCTATTTTTATTTTTTATGAAAGACTTTTCTCTGTATTGCTGGGAGCCGACAATTCATTATAGCCACGAGTGATTTTAAATTACTTTTTTGTATTTCAGAAATGACACTTTGTGCAGGGACAGTTCTAAGCACGGGAAACAAGCTCAACTTCACAGGCATACTATACGCTCCCCCTAGGTATGAAATTTAAAGCAATATTTCACTTTTATTGTTTCACTTTAAGCATTAATAAAATTACTGCTCCCGAAAAAAAAATCAGTTTTTTAAACTTTTTTTGCATTGATACATGTCCCCTGGGGCAGGACTCATGTCCCCAAACACTTTTAGGACAATAACTTGCATATTAGCCTTTAAAATTAGCACTTTAGATTTCTCCCATAGACTTTTACAGGGTGTTCCGCTGTTTTTTGAATTTGCCACAAACACCCCAAATTGTTCGCTGTTTGCTGAACAGGCGAACAGACAATGTTTGAGTCGAACATGAGTTTGACTCAAACTCGAAGCTAATCCCTATTCCTTAGCAATCATTGACAGCTGGAAGCTGTCATGTTTATCAATGCCCTAAATTTAAATTAGGACTGAACACTGAGCTCATCCCTAATTACACTGAACTAAACCATACATCTTAATAATTTTGAAAAAAATCAAACACATGCACCTATGAAAGCCAGTCTACTGTCTCCAAACTACGGCTGTTTTTAAACTACTTATGTTTAAACTATGCACTTGTGTCCACCACACTCTGGTCCTGAGGCACTCACAATGAGCAAACTGTCCAGAGTTTTAGTTCTACCTTCACATAAAAAATGTAATCCTAAATGATCTGCATTGAGTAGAGTAGGGTTTGTACCAAATTCCAGGGATGCCTATAAACCTGTGGGAAAATTCCCCATTCACTATTAGAACTTGAAAAATAGGATGAAAGTTTTTGGGGACAAAGTGGGTAAACAATTACTGGTTAACTGGATCCTCTAAAATCAGTAAAACACGTGAGGAATTCAAGGAGTAGGAAAGGCATTAAGTCACTCTCAGGTCATTCCAAGAAGAGATAAAAATATTCATTCCTTAAACCCCTGGTATCCAAAAGCAGCAAATCAATGCTTCATGAAAGAATAGGAAAGACCGTGTGTCATACATTTTGTTTATGCAAGCCACCTGAGTTATGTGTAAATTGTCAGAAATGTTGAAAACTGATTGATGGCATCATTAAAGCTTGAAATGCTTTGCAAGCCACTCAGTGCTCTTTGATACAAAAGTACTAGTGAGAAATTTGGAGACGCCCTTTTATTGACATTGGACTGTCCAACCCTTGCAACCTGGCAAGGAAATATATTATGATATTATCAAATTTAAAAATGTCCTTGAGAGGAAGAACTAGCAGCAGGCAACATTATAGTTACGTTCAATTGTTTACCCCTGGGTAACCAATAAAATAGAACAAATTGCAGTTCTATGCAGTGCAGCAGGGCTAACTTGAAACAAGAAGACAGAGCCATAAGTCTGCCATTTATCCTGGCTTGTGATAATGCAGACATATTGCCCTCCTTTAATGTGTCTCTAAAGTCTAGCCGTTTTTGTACCGTAATGCATCCCCTGCATTAAAGTGGGAGTAAGTTCCTTTGGTTGATTTTTACCTATAGGTACAGTAAGCCTATAATAAGGCTTACATATAGGTACAGTAAATATCTACTAAACGTGCATTGTTTAGGAGATATTTAGTTCCAAAACTGCTGTGGCATACCCGTGCCATTCTTTCAGAGTCCTGTGCCGTGACCAGAAGTTCCCACTTGAATGCGCAAAAGTGAAGTCATCACAGCTCGTCCCATCAAAGGTCCAGTGGCTGCAAATTTGGTAGTAAAACCAGGTAAAGATGGAACCCCTGTTAGTGGTATAAAAAAGCCTATATATATATAATCCTCTGGAGAACTTTGTTTAAAGGTAAGTTTCACATAATGTATTAGTATGCGATGCATACTAGCACATTATAACTTTGTCTTGCAGATTTTTTTTCTGTTTTATAAATGCCCCACTAACTGTTCCCCCCTCCATTGCTGTCCTGGCTGCAACTATTGTCCCTTCACATCCTGCTCTCACAGGAGACACAGGCAGTAGCAGAAGCCGTAGGCCCTGCTTTCAGTCCAATCCTGTGAGGAGGGAATAGGGGAACTGACAAGCCATGCTGTGTGTGTCTATAGATGCACACAGCTCAACTCAGGAGTGCACACACATGGGCGCCCCCTTAGCAGTTGGCTTGCTGATGGGGCACTCAGGAGAATGAGCAGAGAGTGCTGGCAGGGACCCTACAAGAGGAGGTAAGGGACATCTCTGTGCAATACCACAATATATCCTTAATTGTTATGTTTACACTTTTTCGTTCATTTTTTGTTTCCAACTTATTGCTATCACCAGGGATGAACAACACCCCTTGTGATAGCTTGTGCAGTGGCAGCAGGGCCGGCGCTAGCACAAGGCAACATAGGCACAGGGCGGAAAATTGACAGTGTCACTGTGTCAGTGTCTCTCGTCTCTGTAAATCCCAAGATTACACACAGCACGGCATCTCCCGCTGTGTGTATTGGAGCTTAGTGTGTTAACTTTGGCCGCGCTGTGAGAAAAGTCCCGCCCTCCTCCTAGATCAGCTCGTGTGATAGGCAGAACAATGCGTCTATCACGCAAGCTGATCTAGGAGGAGGGCGGGACTTTTCTCACAGCGCGGCCAAAGTTTTCACACTAAGCTCCGATACACACAGCGGGAGATGCCTGCTGTGTGTGAAGTGTAGAGGAGGAGGGAGGGGAGCCCTGCAGCCACACTGGCAGTGTGTGTGATAAGTTCTCTCTCATATTACGCTGCCCCAGCGGCCCCTCCTCTCTTCTGGTCTATCCCCATTTGCTCGTGACATCATCTGGGATGGACGAGAAGAGAGGAGAGGCCGCGGGGGCAGCGTGACATGAGAGAGAGCTTATCACAGATGCTTCCTGCATACTGGCTGAAAGGTAAACACTGTGCCCCAATGTGCTCCAATATGCCCCATCGTGCTCCAATATGCCCCGATGTGTGCTTATATGCCCTGATGTGTGCCAAGTGCCCCGTGCCCTGATGTTCCATGTGTCTGGATGTACCGTGCCCTGATGTCCTGTGCCCCAGTTTGCTGCGCCTCAATGTCGTGTGCCCTGATGTACTGTGACCTGTGCCCTGATGTGCTGTGCCCTTTACCCTGATATGGCCTGGTGTGCTGTACCCTGATGTGCTATGCCCTAATGTTCACTGTGCCCTCATGTGCCCTGATGTGCTGTGCCCTCTGCCCTGATGTGCACTGTACCCTGATGTGTTGTGCCCTGTGCGCGCGTGCGAGCCGGGCTGGTGTGGGGGATTGGGGCGTTAAATTGCACCTTCGCCTGAGTTGGCAAAAATCCTTGCACCAGCCCTGAGAGGCAGGTCCTCTTTATTGAGAATTAGGTCACTGTTTAAAGCAGAAATCCAGATAACTGAACTAACAGAAAAAAACTGCTACAACCTACTGGTTACTGAACAATTTGTATTTAGGTGATGTGCACCTTTATATTGCTAAATTGTATGTACTTTCAAAAACAGGAGTAAATATATGTGTACTGTATACTGGTGACCTAATACATATTTCAGATAATAATAACTGTTACATGTAGTCTATCTGAAGATTTCTACTGACCTTGTTGGTCTCTCATCAGCTGACTTTAACCTACCAGGTTATATTACCAAAGAGATATCCTATCTCCCATCATCATCTGTCTCCAATTCTAACCTGTCAACATGTTTAAAAAATATATGCTAGGTCATAGTATTGCAGCATCCAGATATTTCTTTTGTGTCCAAGTGCTCTGTTGTCCAAGTGCTATGGTTTCATGGAAGAATACCAGCAAATACACTAGGAGTAACGCCAATGCTGCTAGATCACAGGATGGTTAAACGAGATGGAGAACACAGTGTTGCATCACAGGGATTTAATCTGATAATCTTGCTTAGCTCTGTTCCTTCTAGTAAAGCAATCTTATAATTTAGCATTGAAGAGATAAGACTAAAAGCTGTCCTCCAGGCAATCAGATAAATAAACAGATGATATTCCTTTATGTGAACTGTCTAACTTGCCAAAAAATGTGTTGTTCAGGCCAACCAGTCTTGGGAGTCAAGCAACCTTGCCAGACAGCAAAGCCAAGTTAGCAACCTCACCATTTTCCACTGCAGTAAAATTATATAGTTTGGTTTCCAACCCACCCTCAGCCTGCCAATTGGACAGTAAACAAGCATCACCAAACTGAGTCCATCACTGTGTTCAATCAACATTCTCCTTGACACCAGTGTTAAATTGACAGCACTGTGCAGTTAAAGTGGAGTTCCAGCCACAAACACTGTAGCCGCTGACTTTTAATAAGGACACTAACCTGTCCAGGGAACCTGCAATGTCAGCCACCCTGAGGCTGATCCGGATCAGTTGCAGGCGCCGCCATTCTAACTAAGGGAAGCCGGCAGTGGAGCCTTGCAGCTTTACAGACGGTTTCCTACTGCGCATGCACGAGTTGCAACATGGTGGCTCACCACACAAGAGGTCATGACGTCCTGCGCCGCTGCCCGGCTGGAACAGAAATACAATTAGTACTTCACAAAAAGGTACTTTACAAAAAAAAAGTAATATACAAAAACTAGGGGTGGAGGGGTGGCCTTTAGTTTAAGACCACCTTTCAAAAGTGGGTGAAACTACGCTTTAATGTAGTAAAGATGTAATTGGCTGTCATCCCAGAAGGAAGCCTCTTTTAAAGATGATGCACAAGAAAGCCCTAAACAGTTTGCTGAAGACAAGCAGACTAAGGACATGGATTACTGGAACCATGTGCTGTGGTCTGATGAGACCAAGATAAACTTGTTTGGTTCAGATGGTATCAAGCATGTGTAACCAGGTGAGGTGTACAAAGACAAGTGTGTCTTGCCTACAGTCAATTATCAAAGCATGAGTGCTGCCAGCACTGGGGAGCTACAGTTCATTGAGGGAACCATGAATGCCAACATGTACTGTGACATACTGAAGCAGAGCATGATCCCTCCCTTCGGAGACTGGGCCACAGGGCAGTATTCCATCATGATAACGACCCCGAACACACCTCCAAGATGACCACTGCCTTGCTAAAGAAGCTGAGGGTAAAGGTGATGGACTGACCAAGCATGTCTCCAGACCTAAACCCTATTGAACATCTGTGGGGTATCCTTAAACGGAAGGTGGAAGAGCGCAATGTCTCTAACATCCACCAGTTCTGTGATGTCGTCATGGAGGAGTGGAAGAGAACTCCAGTGGCAACCTGTGAAGCTCTGGTGAACTCCATGCCCAAGAGGCAAGAGGGTTAGGACAGTGCTGGAAAATAATGGTGGCCACACAAAATATTGACACTATTAGGTAGATTCACAAAGAGTTAGGCCGGCTTATCAGTAGATAAGCCGACCTAACTCCGAATCTACGCCGCCGTATGTTTAAGCGTAAACAGAGATATGCTAAAACAAAGCTAAGATAGGACGGCTTGCGCCGTTCTATCTTAGCTTGCAATTTTTCGGATGGCCGCTAGGTGGCGCTTCCATTGCGGCCAGCGTAGATTATGTAAATGAGCTTGTACGCCGATTCCCGAACGTACGCCAGCCCGCCGCAGTCGAATTACGTTGTTTCCGTAAGGCCTTAGGCGGCCTAAAGTTATTCCACCTATGAGGTGGAATAACAATGTTAAAGTATGGCCGCCGTTCCTGCCGCAAGGTTTGATTTTTTTACGTCGTTTGCGTAAGTCGTCCGCGAATCGGGGGTTACGTCGTTTACGTCCACGTCGAAATCAATAGGCCCGTACGGCGTATTTAGCCGCAATGCGCACTGGGAAATGTAGGCGCATGCGCAGTAGCAAAAAACGTCAAAAAACATGAGGTCAAGCCTCATTTCCATACAGCACGCCCCCCTCCAACCAATTTGAATTAGGCGCCCTTACGCCCGCTCGTTTGAGGCTACGCCGCCGTAGATTAGCAGGTAAGTAGATTGGAAATCACTACTAGCCTAGCTAATTTACGGCGGTGTCGCCTAAGCAGGCTAGGCTACGCCGTCCTAAAGATAATCCTATGTACCTGAATCTACCTATTTGGGCACAATTTGGACATTTTTACTTAAGCGTGTACTCAGTTTTGTTGCCAGCGGTTTAGACATTAATGGCTGTGTTGAGTTATTTTGAGAGGACAGCAAATTGACACTGTTATACAAGCTGTACACTCACTACTTTATATTGTAGCAAAGTGTAATTTCTTTAGTATTGTCACATGAAAAGATACAATAAAATACTTACAAAAATGTGAGGGGTGTACTCACTTTTGGGAGATAAACCTTTCATCCAATTTCTAAATTGCTGTATTTGTAAATTTCAAAAGCCAATATAAAGGAATATTAGTGGTAAAAAAAAGCTCTTGTGGGTTTAACTAATAATTTGTTTGTATAATTCTTCTTTAAGGGTGTGTGGCAGGGGGGGTGTGCCCTATTTCTACATACTTTTGATAATAGGTGTCCCTTGTTACCATCTCAAAAAGATGGATGGTACTGTATGCAGGGTCGCTGATAGGGGTGACCACCAGTCCTCCTGTAGGGGGGGGGCCTGATCACACAATGGGGCCTGAACAGCAGGAGGAATCAGTGTGGTCAGGCGGAGGGGCATTTACAGAAAGATCCCCTGTGCAGCTCTCTGCAGCAGCTAAAAGCTGGTTTCTTTCCCTCCTGCCGGCTTTCAGCTGCTGCAGAGAGAGATACAGACACAGGGCATTGTTCATGTAATTGCTTCACTGATCCCCCTCCCTGTTCTGCCTACTTCTGATTCCCCCCCCCCCCCCATGTGCCCCCCTGTCACTTTGCCACACCCGCCCGTGGCACTGTCAACTTCCCTGTTCTGTAAAAAAAAATGTAAAATAAAAAAAAGTAAACATTGTAATAAATAATTTTCAAACCATTGTAAACATTAAAAAATATATATATACACTATATATATATATATATATATATATATATATATATATATATATATATATATAGCTTATTCACGCAGGGTTTAAAGCGGGAGTTCACCCATTTATAAAAAAAAAAAAATTCTCCCCTTAGATTCCTGCTCGTTTTGTCTAGGGGAATCGGCTATTTGTATTAAAATATGAGCAGTACTTACCCGTTTTCGAGATGCATCTTCTTCCGTCGCTTCCGGGTATGGGTCTTCGGGAGCAGGCGTTCCTTCTTGATTGACAGTCTTCCGAGAGGCTTCCGACGGTCGCATCCATCGCGTCACTCGTAGCCGAAAAGAAGCCGAACGTCGGTGCGGCTCTATACTGCGCCTGCGCACCGACGTTCGGCTTCTTTCGGAAAATCGTGACGCGATGGATGCGACCGTCGGAAGCCTCTCGGAAGACTGTCAATCAAGAAGGAACGCCCATTCCCGCAGCCCATACCCGGAAGCGACGGAGAGGATGCATCTCGTAAACGGGTAAGTACGGATCATATTTTAAAACAAATAGCCGATTCCCCTAGAGAAAACGAGCATGAAGCTAACGGGAAAAAGTGCCCTCTAAGGGTGAACCCCCGCTTTAAGTTATGTTTGTGTCCGCTAATAAACATTTAAGTGTATTTTTTGTGAAAATATTGCTTTGATATATTGGGCTGCCCTGCCAGGTAGGCAGTACAGGGCCCCGTAATTTCTAACAACAGCCCTGACTGTATGTATTGTCCGTGGAGCTAAGAAGAGAAAAACAACTAATCATTGGCTTTTTTATGTCATATTAATTGAGAGAAACTGTTAGTCATTCGGCTTGGGTAGTTTGATAGTGAGAGAAACTTTACATATTTAGCACATTTTTACCTACAGATAAGCATATAATAAGACTTACCTATAGATAAAATGAATATCTCCTAAATCTGTATGGCTTAGAAGATATTACCTTGCATGCAGCCACTGACGTCAGTGGCTGCATGCGCTCTGTAGGTCCGGCGGAGGCTGCCACTCACGACGCCGGAGCAGCGAACCCGGAAGAAACATTGAGGGGAAAACGTCAGCTCCCTCAGCGGTGACCGTGATGCGATGCATCACTTCGTTCTAAGGTAAGTATTTCATAGTGAGCTAGTATGCGGTGCATACTAGCTCATTATGCCTTTGTCTTACAGGTTTATTTATTTTTTGCGGTATACAACCGCTTTACCAGCCTGAGTAGCAGGATTTATTTTCATATTTTATTTTGTTTGTCGTTATTCACATATGCACTGCACATTCACAATATGATTTTTTGCGGGATTTTATTTTTTGTCCTACACCCTAGAGAAAAAAAAGACAACCTAATGAAAATAAATGCATTTTCTGTCTAGTTTGATCAGTGTTGGCTTTAAAAACAATTAATGTTATAATTTGACCCCTTTATGATAATATTGAAATATGTTTCTGCAACAAAGTACTGCAAAGTTATTTACACAAGAAATACATCTTTTTTCTTTTCAATTCATACACTTAAAAGTAAAACAAATGAAAAGAGAAAATGTTTTAATATTAATGGTAAACAAATAGAAATAGGCTCCATGCACACTGAAGCTGATAAACTGTAGTTTTTTGGTGTTTTGGCATTTTTTTTAAAGCCCATAACAGTTTAACTCTATGTTAGCCTATGTGCCCATGCACACATGGGCGTTTTTTTTAGTGTTAATGAGCTTTGGAGTTTATTGGCTTTAACGCCCGAAATTTGTGTTTAAAGTGCTGTTTTTCGGCGGGGAAAAACGCTAGAAAATGCAAAACGCAGAAAAACGCTCAAAAACACCAGCAGTTTTATCGTTTTTTGAGCGTTTTTCTGCGTTTTTTTTGCGTTTTTTATCCATTGAAAAAAAAAAGTAAAAAAAAAAAACTACACTGAAAAACGCTGATTAAGGCTCCATGCACACTGAAGCTAAAAAAACTACAAAAATACACCAGTAGTTTGCAGGGAGCCTTTCAACATTTTTTTTTGCGTTTTTGCAATAGCTTTAATCAGCGTATTTCAGTGTAGCTTACTTTTTTTTTCATTGGATTAAAAAACGCAAAAAAACGCTGGCACCAGCGTTTTTGAGCATTTTCAGCGTTTTGCATTTTTTTTGCGTTTTTTTCAGATGAAAAACGGCACTTTGAACGCAAATTTTGGGCCTTAAGAAAAAAGCCAATAAACTCCAAAGCACATTAACACTAAAACAAC